>NW_028322239.1:7878787-8181818 GCF_059928025.1 Delphinapterus leucas | reverse complement strand
GGTTTGAATATTCTTTCTAGTCAGGTGTATTCCTAGACGTTGAATATAGGGTGTTTAGCCCATTTGGTTGAGCAAGGGGTAGGTCTTGACTATTACATATTTGACGTATGGAATGGTATCTGTGCTAATTTCTATCTCTGGTTTTATGCAGCACCCCAACTCACCTTTCCCCTTAAGCAAACATAAGTTGGTTTTCTAAATTTGAGACCCTATTCTGTTTTGTAATTCAGTTCATGTGTAGCCAAGATTACATTCCGTGTATTAGTGACATCTTATGATGTTTCATTTTCTGTGTGAGTTATTTCACTTAGAATCATCGTACCTGAATCCACTCATTATGCCACGACGGGCCAGATGACATAGATTTCATTGGTGAGTGATATTCCATTGTACGTACGTACCACAACTTCTTTATCCATTTTTCACTTTCTGGGATATTTAACTTGTACCGTAGACGAGGTTCTTGTAAACAGAGCCGTCTGAAACTTTGGGGTGGCTGTGTGTTTTTGATTTTAATTTCCCTAAGCTATAGGACCATAAGTGGAAGTGCCGTAGGCTCCGTTGCTTTGTTTTTTAGGTGTTTCAGGAAACACCATACACTTCTCCAGAGTGGCTCTTGGCAATTTACATCCCACCCATCAGCATAACAAGGCTCCCTGTTCTCCATGGCCTGTGCTGCATTTCTGGATTTTACACTTTTTTCAGATGGCCCTTTTGACCGGTGGGCAGTGAGACTTCATTGTAGTGCAGATTTCTTTAACATGCTTGCTTGGTTGGCCAAAAAGTGCATATGCGTTTTTTCCTGAATATATTCAGGAAAAAACGCATACGCCCTTTTTGGCCAAGTGCATCATTGTCGACGTTCTGCCTCTTTTCCTATGCTTTAAATGCAATTCCAGTCTACCCCCTGAAATCGTTTTCCTGCAATTCTGCCCCGCTTTCAAGTCCTCTTCGCAGCCTTCTTTCAATATATTTTCAGACGATAGCTGTCATTTATAACTCTGCAGGTTTGTGAATTACAGTGCCCCTGAGCTCCTTTCTTCAAATCGCTTTCTTGTCAGCTGGCGGCAAACCCGCAGGATTGCTTCAGGCCCTAATCTGGTTCCTGCACGGCATGCTGAGCCTTTGGTTAATTCCTCTTCCTGGTTGGAAATGAGCGTTAAATTTGCCCGTGCAGACACCTACAGCTAGTCTCTCATTGGTTCTCCCTATTCCTGTTCATCTTGCGCAGAAATTGCAAACTGTGCCAAACAGGAGGTTAAAGGCACTGACTCTCCAAGTGGGGAGAGTGTTAGTAAAGGGTCTGGAATTGTGAACCCGAGTAAAAGGGGACAAAAACTGAGATGCATTTGAAAACGTTTCCCGGTCACATGGTGCACCATACTGTGGGTTTCCCATGCATGCTTTAGCTGAAGGAAGAATCACTTAAACCTGGAGAGTTGGGACCCATGGAATGGGTACCAGGCAGTATGATTTCAAATGGTCTGCATTTGCTCATCGAACCTCACCAATGCTATCACCCCGAAGTGTCCAACCTTATGTCTCACTCAGCTCTGGGTTTAGATGAGGTAAATCCAGGTTGCATCACAAGCCCTGAATGAATTATTTAAGAATTGCTCTCTATTTCACTGTCATTGTGTTTGGTTTTTTAATTCATTTTGATAATGGGATTTATCAGATTTTCTCTGCTGCCTTCATGCAGCTGTACACACGCTGGATTCTCTTATGGAGACATATAAATCCATGGGTTTGAAGATTCTTACTAGTCAGGTGTATTCCTAGGCGTTGAATATAGGGTGTTTAGCCCATTTCGTTGAGCAAGGGGTATGTCTTGACTATTACGTATTTGACATATGGAATGTTATCTGTGCTAATTTCTAACTCTGGTTTTATGCAGCACCCCAACTCACCTTTCCCCTTATGCAAACATAAGTTGGTTTTCTAAATTTGAGACCCTGTTCTGTTTTGTAATTCAGTTCATGTGTAGCCAAGATTACATTCGGTTTATTAGTGATACCTTATGATGTTTCATTTTCTGTGTGACTTATTTCACTTAGAATCATCGTACCTGAATCCACTCATTATGCCACGACGGGCCAGATGACATAGATTTCATTGGTGAGTGATATTCCATTGTACGTACGTACCACAACTTCTTTATCCATTTCTCGCTTTCTGGGATATTTAACTTGTACCGTAGACGAGGTTCTTGTAAACAGAGCCGTCTGAAACTTTGGGGTTGCTGTGTGTTTTTGATTTTAATTTCCCTAAGCTATAGGACCATAAGTGGAAGTGCCGTAGGCTCCGTTGCTTTGTTTTTTAGGTGTTTCAGGAAACACCATACACTTCTCCAGAGTGGCTGTTGGCAATTTACATCCCACCCATCAGCATAACAAGGCTTCCTGTTCTCCATGGCCTGTGCTGCATTTCTGGATTTTACACTTTTTTCAGATGGCCCTTTTGACCGGGGGGCAGTGAGACTTCATTGTAGTGCAGATTTCTTTAACATGCTTGCTTGGTTGGCCAAAAAGTGCGTATGCGTTTTTTCCTGAATATATTCGGGAAAAAACGCATACGCCCTTTTTGGTCAAGTGCATCATTGTCGACGTTCTGCCTCTTTTCCTATGCTTTAAATGCAATTCCAGTCTACCCCCTGAAATCGTTTTCCTGCAATTCTGCCCCGCTTTCAAGTCCTCTACGCAGCCTTCCTTCAATATATTTTCGGACGATAGCTGTCATTTATAACTCTGCAGGTTTGTGAATTACAGTGCCCCTGAGCTCCTTTCTTCAAATCGCTTTCTTGTGAGCTGGCCGCAAACCCGCAGGTTTGCTTCAGGCCCTAATCTCTTTCCGGCTCGGCATGCTGAGCCATTGGTTAATTCCTCTTCCTGGTGGGAAATGAGCGTTAAATTAGCCCGTGCAGACACCTACAGCTAGTCTCTCATTGGTTCTCCCTATTCCTGTTCATGTCGCGCAGAAATTGCAAACTGTGCCAAACAGCAGGTTAAAGGCACTGACTCTCCAAGTGGGGAGAGTGTTAGTAACGGGTCTGGAATTGTGAACCCGACTAAAAGGGGACGAAAACTGAGATGCATTTGAAAACGTTTCCCGGTCACACGGTGCACCATACTGTGGGTTTCCCATGCATGTTTTAGCTGAAGGAAGAATCGCTTAAACCTGGAGAGTTGGGACCCATGGAATGGGTACCATGCAGTATGACTTCAAATGGTCTGCATTTGCTCATCGAACCTCACCAATGCTATCAGCCTGAAGTGTCCAACCATATGTCTCACTCAGCTCTGGGTGTAGATGAGGTAAATCCAGGTTGCATCACAAGCCCTGAATGAATTATTTAAGAATTGCTCGCTATTTCACTGTCATTCTGTTTGGTTTTTGTAATTCATTTTGATAATGGGATTTATCGGATTTTCTCTGCTGCCTTCATGCAGCTGTACACACGCTTGATTCTCTTATGGAGACATATACATCCATGGGTTTGAATATTCTTTCTAGTCAGGTGTATTCCTAGACGTTGAATATAGGGTGTTTAGCCCATTTGGTTGAGCAAGGGGTAGGTCTTGACTATTACATATTTGACGTATGGAATGGTATCTGTGCTAATTTCTATCTCTGGTTTTATGCAGCACCCCAACTCACCGTTCCCCTTAAGCAAACATAAGTTGGTTTTCTAAATTTGAGACCCTGTTCTGTTTTGTAATTCAGATCATATGTAGCCAAGATTACATTCCGTGTATTAGTGACATCTTATGATGTTTCATTTTCTGTGTGACTTATTTCACTTAGAATCATCGTACCTGAATCCACTCATTATGCCACGACGGGCCAGATGACATAGATTTCATTGGTGAGTGATATTCCATTGTACGTACGTACCACAACTTCTTTATCCATTTTTCACTTTCTGGGATATTTAACTTGTACCGTAGACGAGGTTCTTGTAAACAGAGCCGTCTGAAACTTTGGGGTGGCTGTGTGTTTTTGATTTTAATTTCCCTAAGCTATAGGACCATAAGTGGAAGTGCCGTAGGCTCCGTTGCTTTGTTTTTTAGGTGTTTCAGGAAACACCATACACTTCTCCAGAGTGGCTGTTGGCAATTTACATCCCACCCATCAGCATAACAAGGCTCCCTGTTCTCCATGGCCTGTGCTGCATTTCTGGATTTTACACTTTTTTCAGATGGCCCTTTTGACCGGTGGGCAGTGAGACTTCATTGTAGTGCAGATTTCTTTAACATGCTTGCTTGGTTGGCCAAAAAGGGCGTATGCGTCTTTACCTGAATATATTCAGGAAAAAACGCATACGCCCTTTTTGGCCAAGTGCATCATTGTCGACGTTCTGCCTCTTTTCCTATGCTTTAAATGCAATTCCAGTCTACCCCCTGAAATCGTTTTCCTGCAATTCTGTCCCGCTTTCAAGTCCTCTTCGCAGCCTTCCTTCAATATATTTTCGGACGATAGCTGTCATTTATAACTCTGCAGGTTTGTGAATTACAGTGCCCCTGAGCTCCTTTCTTCAAATCGCTTTCTTGTGAGCTGGCCGCAAACCCGCAGGATTGCTTCAGGCCCTAATCTGGTTCCTGCACGGCATGCTGAGCCTTTGGTTAATTCCTCTTCCTGGTTGGAAATGAGCGTTAAATTTGCCCGTGCAGACACCTACAGCTAGTCTCTCATTGGTTCTCCCTATTCCTGTTCATCTTGCGCAGAAATTGCAAACTGTGCCAAACAGGAGGTTAAAGGCACTGACTCTCCAAGTGGGGAGAGTGTTAGTAAAGGGTCTGGAATTGTGAACCCGAGTAAAAGGGGACGAAAACTGAGATGCATTTGAAAACGTTTCCCAGTCTCATGGTGCACCATACTGTGGGTTTCCCATGCATGCTTTATCTGAAGGAAGAATCGCTTAAACCTGGAGAGTTGGGACCCATGGAATGGGTACCATGCAGTATGATTTCAAATGGTCTGCATTTGCTCATCGAACCTCACCAATGCTATCAGCCCGAAGTGTCCAACCTTATGTCTCACTCAGCTCTGGGTTTAGATGAGGTAAATGCAGGTTGCATCACAAGCCCTGAATGAATTATTTAAGAATTGCTCTCTATTTCACTGTCATTGTGTTTTGTTTTTGTAATTCATTTTGATAATAAGATTTATCGAATTTTCTCTGCTGCCTTCATGCAGCTGTACAAACGCTTGATTCTCTTATGGAGACATATAAATCCATGGGTTTGAAGATTCTTTCTAGTCAGGTGTATTCCTAGGTGTTGAATATAGGGTGTTTAGCCCATTTCGTTGAGCAAGGGGTAGGTCTTGACTATTACTTATTTGACGTATGGAATGGTATATCTGCTAATTTCTATCTCTGGTTTTATGCAGCACCCCAACTCACCTTTCCCCTCATGCAAACATAAGTTGGTTTTCAAAATTTGAGACCCTGTTCTGTTTTGTAATTCAGTTCATGTGTAGCCAAGATTACATTCGGTGTATTAGTGATATCTTATGATGTTTCATTTTCTGTGTGACTTATTTCACTTAGAATCATCGTACCTGAATCCACTCATTATGCCACGACGGGCCAGATGACATAGAATTCATTGGTGAGTGATATTCCATTGTACGTACGTACCACAACTTCTTTATCCATTTTTTGCTTTCTGGGATATTTAACTTGTACCGTAGATGAGGTTCTTGTAAACAGAGCCGTCTGAAACTTTGGGGTGGCTGTGTGTTTTTGATTTTAATTTCCCTAAGCTATAGGACCATAAGTGGAAGTGCCGTAAGCTCCGTTGCTTTGTTTTTTAGGTGTTTCAGTAAACACCATACACTTCTCCAGAGTGGCTGTTGGCAATTTACATCCCACCCATCAGCATAACAAGGCTCCCTGTTCTCCATGGCCTGTGCTGAATTTCTGGATTTTACACATTTTTCAGATGGCCCTTTTGACCGGGGGCAGTGAGACTTCATTGTAGTGCAGATTTCTGTAACATGCTTGCTTGGTTGGCCAAAAAGGGTGTATGCGTTTTTTCCTGAATATATTCAGGAAAAAACGTATACGCCCTTTTTGGCCAAGTGCATCATTGTCGACGTTCTGCCTCTTTTCCTATGCTTTAAATGCAATTCCAGTCTACCCCCTGAAATCGTTTTCCTGCAATTCTGCCCCGCTTTCCAGTCCTCTTCACAGCCTTCCTTCAATATATTTTCGGACGATAGCTGTCATTTATAACTCTGCAGGTTTTTGAATTACAGTGCCCCTGAGCTCCTTTCTACAAATCGCTTTCTTGTGAGCTGGCCGCAAACCCGCAGGATTGCTTCAGGCCCTAATCTGGTTCCTGCACGGCATGCTGAGCCTTTGGTTAATTCCTCTTCCTGGTTGGAAATGAGCGTTAAATTTGCCCGTGCAGACACCTACAGCTAGTCTCTCATTGGTTCTTCCTATTCCTGTTCATCTTGCGCAGAAATTGCAAACTGTGCCAAACAGCAGGTTAAAGGCACTGACTCTCCAAGTGGGGAGAGTGTTAGTAAAGGGTCTGGAATTGTGAACCCGAGGAAAAGGGGACGAAAACTGAGATGCATTTGAAAACGTTTCCCGGTCACACGGTGCACCATACTGTGGGTTACCCATGCATGTTTTAGCTGAAGGAAAAATCGCTTAAACCTGGAGATTTGGGACCCATGGAATGGGTACCATGCAGTATGACTTCAAATGGTCTGCATTTGCTCATCGAACCTCACCAATGCTATCAGCCTGAAGTGTCCATCCTTATGTCTCTCTCAGCTCCGGGTGTAGATGAGGTAAATCCAGGTTGCATCACAAGCCCTGAATGAATTATTTAAGAATTGCTCTCTATTTCACTGTCATTCTGTTTTGTTTTTGTAATTCATTTTGATAATGGGATTTATCGGATTTTCTCTGCTGCCTTCATGCAGCTGTACACACGCTTGATTCTCTTATGGAGACATATAAATCCATGGGTTTGAATATTCTTTCTAGTCAGGTGTATTCCTAGACGTTGAATATAGGGTGTTTAGCCCATTTGGTTGAGCAAGGGGTAGGTCTTGACTATTACATATTTGACGTATGGAATGGTATCTGTGCTAATTTCTATCTCTGGTTTTATGCAGCACCCCAACTCACCTTTCCCCTTAAGCAAACATAAGTTGGTTTTCTAAATTTGAGACCCTATTCTGTTTTGTAATTCAGTTCATGTGTAGCCAAGATTACATTCCGTGTATTAGTGACATCTTATGATGTTTCATTTTCTGTGTGAGTTATTTCACTTAGAATCATCGTACCTGAATCCACTCATTATGCCACGACGGGCCAGATGACATAGATTTCATTGGTGAGTGATATTCCATTGTACGTACGTACCACAACTTCTTTATCCATTTTTCACTTTCTGGGATATTTAACTTGTACCGTAGACGAGGTTCTTGTAAACAGAGCCGTCTGAAACTTTGGGGTGGCTGTGTGTTTTTGATTTTAATTTCCCTAAGCTATAGGACCATAAGTGGAAGTGCCGTAAGCTCCGTTGCTTTGTTTTTTAGGTGTTTCAGTAAACACCATACACTTCTCCAGAGTGGCTGTTGGCAATTTACATCCCACCCATCAGCATAACAAGGCTCCCTGTTCTCCATGGCCTGTGCTGAATTTCTGGATTTTACACATTTTTCAGATGGCCCTTTTGACCGGGGGCAGTGAGACTTCATTGTAGTGCAGATTTCTGTAACATGCTTGCTTGGTTGGCCAAAAAGGGTGTATGCGTTTTTTCCTGAATATATTCAGGAAAAAACGTATACGCCCTTTTTGGCCAAGTGCATCATTGTCGACGTTCTGCCTCTTTTCCTATGCTTTAAATGCAATTCCAGTCTACCCCCTGAAATCGTTTTCCTGCAATTCTGCCCCGCTTTCCAGTCCTCTTCACAGCCTTCCTTCAATATATTTTCGGACGATAGCTGTCATTTATAACTCTGCAGGTTTTTGAATTACAGTGCCCCTGAGCTCCTTTCTACAAATCGCTTTCTTGTGAGCTGGCCGCAAACCCGCAGGATTGCTTCAGGCCCTAATCTGGTTCCTGCACGGCATGCTGAGCCTTTGGTTAATTCCTCTTCCTGGTTGGAAATGAGCGTTAAATTTGCCCGTGCAGACACCTACAGCTAGTCTCTCATTGGTTCTTCCTATTCCTGTTCATCTTGCGCAGAAATTGCAAACTGTGCCAAACAGCAGGTTAAAGGCACTGACTCTCCAAGTGGGGAGAGTGTTAGTAAAGGGTCTGGAATTGTGAACCCGAGGAAAAGGGGACGAAAACTGAGATGCATTTGAAAACGTTTCCCGGTCACACGGTGCACCATACTGTGGGTTACCCATGCATGTTTTAGCTGAAGGAAAAATCGCTTAAACCTGGAGATTTGGGACCCATGGAATGGGTACCATGCAGTATGACTTCAAATGGTCTGCATTTGCTCATCGAACCTCACCAATGCTATCAGCCTGAAGTGTCCATCCTTATGTCTCTCTCAGCTCCGGGTGTAGATGAGGTAAATCCAGGTTGCATCACAAGCCCTGAATGAATTATTTAAGAATTGCTCTCTATTTCACTGTCATTCTGTTTTGTTTTTGTAATTCATTTTGATAATGGGATTTATCGGATTTTCTCTGCTGCCTTCATGCAGCTGTACACACGCTTGATTCTCTTATGGAGACATATAAATCCATGGGTTTGAATATTCTTTCTAGTCAGGTGTATTCCTAGACGTTGAATATAGGGTGTTTAGCCCATTTGGTTGAGCAAGGGGTAGGTCTTGACTATTACATATTTGACGTATGGAATGGTATCTGTGCTAATTTCTATCTCTGGTTTTATGCAGCACCCCAACTCACCTTTCCCCTTAAGCAAACATAAGTTGGTTTTCTAAATTTGAGACCCTATTCTGTTTTGTAATTCAGTTCATGTGTAGCCAAGATTACATTCCGTGTATTAGTGACATCTTATGATGTTTCATTTTCTGTGTGACTTATTTCACTTAGAATCATCTTACCTGAATCCACTCATTATGCCACGACGGGCCAGATGACATAGATTTCATTGGTGAGTGATATTCCATTGTACGTACGTACCACAACTTCTTTATCCATTTCTCGCTTTCTGGGATATTTAACTTGTACCGTAGACGAGGTTCTTGTAAACAGAGCCGTCTGAAACTTTGGGGATGCTGTGTGTTTTTGATTTTAATTTCCCTAAGCTATAGGACCATAAGTGGAAGTGCCGTAGGCTCCGTTGCTTTGTTTTTTAGGTGTTTCAGGAAACACCATACACTTCTCCAGAGTGGCTGTTGGCAATTTACATCCCACCCATCAGCATAACAAGGCTCCCTGTTCTCCATGGCCTGTGCTGCATTTCTGGATTTTACACTTTTTTCAGATGGCCCTTTTGACCGGGGGGCAGTGAGACTTCATTGTAGTGCAGATTTCTTTAACATGCTTGCTTGGTTGGCCAAAAAGGGCGTATGCGTTTTTTCCTGAATATATTCGGGAAAAAACGCATACGCCCTTTTTGGCCAAGTGCATCATTGTCGACGTTCTGCCTCTTTTCCTATGCTTTAAATGCAATTCCAGTCTACCCCCTGAAATCGTTTTCCTGCAATTCTGCCCCGCTTTCAAGTCCTCTTCACAGCCTTCCTTCAATATATTTTCGGACGATAGCTGTCATTTATAACTCTGCAGGTTTGTGAATTACAGTGCCCCTGAGCTCCTTTCTTCAAATTGCTTTCTTGTGAGCTGGCCGTAAACCCGCAGGTTTGCTTCAGGCCCTAATCTCTTTCCGGCTCGGCATGTTGAGCCATTGGTTAATTCCTCTTCCTGGTGGGAAATGAGCGTTAAATTAGCCCGTGCAGACACCTACAGCTAGTCTCTCATTGGTTCTCCCTATTCCTGTTCATGTCGCGCAGAAATTGCAAACTGTGCCAAACAGCAGGTTAAAGGCACTGACTCTCCAAGTGGGGAGAGTGTTAGTAACGGGTCTGGAATTGTGAACCCGACTAAAAGGGGACGAAAACTGAGATGCATTTGAAAACGTTTCCCGGTCACACGGTGCACCATACTGTGGGTTTCCCATGCATGTTTTAGCTGAAGGAAGAATCGCTTAAACCTGGAGAGTTGGGACCCATGGAATGGGTACCATGCAGTATGACTTCAAATGGTCTGCATTTGCTCATCGAACCTCACCAATGCTATCAGCCTGAAGTGTCCAACCATATGTCTCACTCAGCTCTGGGTGTAGATGAGGTAAATCCAGGTTGCATCACAAGCCCTGAATGAATTATTTAAGAATTGCTCGCTATTTCACTGTCATTCTGTTTGGTTTTTGTAATTCATTTTGATAATGGGATTTATCGGATTTTCTCTGCTGCCTTCATGCAGCTGTACACACGCTTGATTCTCTTATGGAGACATATACATCCATGGGTTTGAATATTCTTTCTAGTCAGGTGTATTCCTAGACGTTGAATATAGGGTGTTTAGCCCATTTGGTTGAGCAAGGGGTAGGTCTTGACTATTACATATTTGACGTATGGAATGGTATCTGTGCTAATTTCTATCTCTGGTTTTATGCAGCACCCCAACTCACCGTTCCCCTTAAGCAAACATAAGTTGGTTTTCTAAATTTGAGACCCTGTTCTGTTTTGTAATTCAGATCATATGTAGCCAAGATTATATTCCGTGTATTAGTGACATCTTATGATGTTTCATTTTCTGTGTGACTTATTTCACTTAGAATCATCGTACCTGAATCCACTCATTATGCCACGACGGGCCAGATGACATAGATTTCATTGGTGAGTGATATTCCATTGTACGTACGTACCACAACTTCTTTATCCATTTCTCGCTTTCTGGGATATTTAACTTGTACCGTAGACGAGGTTCTTGTAAACAGAGCCGTCTGAAACTTTGGGGATGCTGTGTGTTTTTGATTTTAATTTCCCTAAGCTATAGGACCATAAGTGGAAGTGCCGTAGGCTCCGTTGCTTTGTTTTTTAGGTGTTTCAGGAAACACCATACACTTCTCCAGAGTGGCTGTTGGCAATTTACATCCCACCCATCAGCATAACAAGGCTCCCTGTTCTCCATGGCCTGTGCTGCATTTCTGGATTTTACACTTTTTTCAGATGGCCCTTTTGACCGGGGGGCAGTGAGACTTCATTGTAGTGCAGATTTCTTTAACATGCTTGCTTGGTAGGCCAAAAAGGGCGTATGCGTTTTTTCCTGAATATATTCGGGAAAAAACGCATACGCCCTTTTTGGCCAAGTGCATCATTGTTGACGTTCTGCCTCTTTTCCTATGCTTTAAATGCAATTCCAGTCTACCCCCTGAAATCGTTTTCCTGCAATTCTGCCCCGCTTTCAAGTCCTCTTCGCAGCCTTCCTTCAATATATTTTCGGACGATAGCTGTCATTTATAACTCTGCAGGTTTGTGAATTACAGTGCCCCTGAGCTCCTTTCTTCAAATCGCTTTCTTGTGAGCTGGCCGTAAACCCGCAGGTTTGCTTCAGGCCCTAATCTCTTTCCGGCTCGGCATGCTGAGCCATTGGTTAATTCCTCTTCCTGGTGGGAAATGAGCGTTAAATTAGCCCGTGCAGACACCTACATCTAGTCTCTCATTGGTTCTCCCTATTCCTGTTCATGTCGCGCAGAAATTGCAAACTGTGCCAAACAGCAGGTTAAAGGCACTGACTCTCCAAGTGGGGAGAGTGTTAGTAACGGGTCTGGAATTGTGAACCCGACTAAAAGGGGACGAAAACTGAGATGCATTTGAAAACGTTTCCCGGTCACACGGTGCACCATACTGTGGGTTTCCCATGCATGTTTTAGCTGAAGGAAGAATCGCTTAAACCTGGAGAGTTGGGACCCATGGAATGGGTACCATGCAGTATGACTTCAAATGGTCTGCATTTGCTCATCGAACCTCACCAATGCTATCAGCCTGAAGTGTCCAACCATATGTCTCACTCAGCTCTGGGTGTAGATGAGGTAAATCCAGGTTGCATCACAAGCCCTGAATGAATTATTTAAGAATTGCTCGCTATTTCACTGTCATTCTGTTTGGTTTTTGTAATTCATTTTGATAATGGGATTTATCGGATTTTCTCTGCTGCCTTCATGCAGCTGTACACACGCTTGATTCTCTTATGGAGACATATACATCCATGGGTTTGAATATTCTTTCTAGTCAGGTGTATTCCTAGACGTTGAATATAGGGTGTTTAGCCCATTTGGTTGAGCAAGGGGTAGGTCTTGACTATTACATATTTGACGTATGGAATGGTATCTGTGCTAATTTCTATCTCTGGTTTTATGCAGCACCCCAACTCACCGTTCCCCTTAAGCAAACATAAGTTGGTTTTCTAAATTTGAGACCCTGTTCTGTTTTGTAATTCAGATCATATGTAGCCAAGATTACATTCCGTGTATTAGTGACATCTTATGATGTTTCATTTTCTGTGTGACTTATTTCACTTAGAATCATCGTACCTGAATCCACTCATTATGCCACGACGGGCCAGATGACATAGATTTCATTGGTGAGTGATATTCCATTGTACGTACGTACCACAACTTTTTTATCCATTTTTCACTTTCTGGGATATTTAACTTGTACCGTAGACGAGGTTCTTGTAAACAGAGCCGTCTGAAACTTTGGGGTGGCTGTGTGTTTTTGATTTTAATTTCCCTAAGCTATAGGACCATAAGTGGAAGTGCCGTAGGCTCCGTTGCTTTGTTTTTTAGGTGTTTCAGGAAACACCATACACTTCTCCAGAGTGGCTGTTGGCAATTTACATCCCACCCATCAGCATAACAAGGCTCCCTGTTCTCCATGGCCTGTGCTGCATTTCTGGATTTTACACTTTTTTCAGATGGCCCTTTTGACCGGTGGGCAGTGAGACTTCATTGTAGTGCAGATTTCTTTAACATGTTTGCTTGGTTGGCCAAAAAGGGCGTATGCATCTTTACCTGAATATATTCAGGAAAAAACGCATACGCCCTTTTTGGCCAAGTGCATCATTGTCGACGTTCTGCCTCTTTTCCTATGCTTTAAATGCAATTCCAGTCTACCCCCTGAAATCGTTTTCCTGCAATTCTGTCCCGCTTTCAAGTCCTCTTCGCAGCCTTCCTTCAATATATTTTCCGACGATAGCTGTCATTTATAACTCTGCAGGTTTGTGAATTACAGTGCCCCTGAGCTCCTTTCTTCAAATCGCTTTCTTGTGAGCTGGCCGCAAACCCGCAGGATTGCTTCAGGCCCTAATCTGGTTCCTGCACAGCATGCTGAGCCTTTGGTTAATTCCTCTTCCTGGTTGGAAATGAGCGTTAAATTTGCCCGTGCAGACACCTACAGCTAGTCTCTCATTGGTTCTCCCTATTCCTGTTCATCTTGCGCAGAAATTGCAAACTGTGCCAAACAGGAGGTTAAAGGCACTGACTCTCCAAGTGGGGAGAGTGTTAGTAAAGGGTCTGGAATTGTGAACCCGAGTAAAAGGGGACGAAAACTGAGATGCATTTGAAAACGTTTCCCAGTCTCATGGTGCACCATACTGTGGGTTTCCCATGCATGCTTTATCTGAAGGAAGAATCGCTTAAACCTGGAGAGTTGGGACCCATGGAATGGGTACCATGCAGTATGATTTCAAATGGTCTGCATTTGCTCATCGAACCTCACCAATGCTATCACCCCGAAGTGTCCAACCTTATGTCTCACTCAGCTCTGGGTTTAGATGAGGTAAATCCAGGTTGCATCACAAGCCCTGAATGAATTATTTAAGAATTGCTCTCTATTTCACTGTCATTGTGTTTTGTTTTTGTAATTCATTTTGATAATAAGATTTATCGAATTTTCTCTGCTGCCTTCATGCAGCTGTACAAACGCTTGATTCTCTTATGGAGACATATAAATCCATGGGTTTGAAGATTCTTACTAGTCAGGTGTATTCCTAGGTGTTGAATATAGGGTGTTTAGCCCATTTCGTTGAGCAAGGGGTAGGTCTTGACTATTACTTATTTGACGTATGGAATGGTATATCTGCTAATTTCTATCTCTGGTTTTATGCAGCACCCCAACTCACCTTTCCCCTCATGCAAACATAAGTTGGTTTTCAAAATTTGAGACCCTGTTCTGTTTTGTAATTCAGTTCATGTGTAGCCAAGATTACATTCGGTGTATTAGTGATATCTTATGATGTTTCATTTTCTGTGTGACTTATTTCACTTAGAATCATCGTACCTGAATCCACTCATTATGCCACGACGGGCCAGATGACATAGAATTCATTGGTGAGTGATATTCAATTGTACGTACGTACCACACCTTCTTTATCCATTTTTTGCTTTCTGGGATATTTAACTTGTACCGTAGACGAGGTTCTTGTAAACAGAGCCGTCTGAAACTTTGGGGTGGCTGTGTGTTTTTGATTTTAATTTCCCTAAGCTATAGGACCATAAGTGGAAGTGCCGTAAGCTCCGTTGCTTTGTTTTTTAGGTGTTTCAGTAAACACCATACACTTCTCCAGAGTGGCTGTTGGCAATTTACATCCCACCCATCAGCATAACAAGGCTCCCTGTTCTCCATGGCCTGTGCTGAATTTCTGGATTTTACACATTTTTCAGATGGCCCTTTTGACCGGGGGCAGTGAGACTTCATTGTAGTGCAGATTTCTGTAACATGCTTGCTTGGTTGGCCAAAAAGGGCGTATGCGTTTTTTCCTGAATATATTCAGGAAAAAACGTATACGCCCTTTTTGGCCAAGTGCATCATTGTCGACGTTCTGCCTCTTTTCCTATGCTTTAAATGCAATTCCAGTCTACCCCCTGAAATCGTTTTCCTGCAATTCTGCCCCGCTTTCCAGTCCTCTTCACAGCCTTCCTTCAATATATTTTCGGACGATAGCTGTCATTTATAACTCTGCAGGTTTTTGAATTACAGTGCCCCTGAGCTCCTTTCTACAAATCGCTTTCTAGTGAGCTGGCCGCAAACCCGCAGGATTGCTTCAGGCCCTAATCTGGTTCCTGCACGGCATGCTGAGCCTTTGGTTAATTCCTCTTCCTGGTTGGAAATGAGCGTTAAATTTGCCCGTGCAGACACCTACAGCTAGTCTCTCATTGGTTCTCCCTATTCCTGTTCATCTTGCGCAGAAATTGCAAACTGTGCCAAACAGCAGGTTAAAGGCACTGACTCTCCAAGTGGGGAGAGTGTTAGTAAAGGGTCTGGAATTGTGAACCCGAGGAAAAGGGGACGAAAACTGAGATGCATTTGAAAACGTTTCCCGGTCACACGGTGCACCATACTGTGGGTTACCCATGCATGTTTTAGCTGAAGGAAAAATCGCTTAAACCTGGAGATTTGGGACCCATGGAATGGGTACCATGCAGTATGACTTCAAATGGTCTGCATTTGCTCATCGAACCTCACCAATGCTATCAGCCTGAAGTGTCCATCCTTATGTCTCTCTCAGCTCCGGGTGTAGATGAGGTAAATCCAGGTTGCATCACAAGCCCTGAATGAATTATTTAAGAATTGCTCTCTATTTCACTGTCATTCTCTTTTGTTTTTGTAATTCATTTTGATAATGGGATTTATCGGATTTTCTCTGCTGCCTTCATGCAGCTGTACACACGCTTGATTCTCTTATGGAGACATATAAATCCATGGGTTTGAATATTCTTTCTAGTCAGGTGTATTCCTAGACGTTGAATATAGTGTGTTTAGCCCATTTGGTTGAGCAAGGGGTAGGTCTTGACTATTACATATTTGACGTATGGAATGGTATCTGTGCTAATTTCTATCTCTGGTTTTATGCAGCACCCCAACTCACCTTTCCCCTTAAGCAAACATAAGTTGGTTTTCTAAATTTGAGACCCTATTCTGTTTTGTAATTCAGTTCATGTGTAGCCAAGATTACATTCCGTGTATTAGTGACATCTTATGATGTTTCATTTTCTGTGTGAGTTATTTCACTTAGAATCATCGTACCTGAATCCACTCATTATGCCACGACGGGCCAGATGACATAGATTTCATTGGTGAGTGATATTCCATTGTACGTACGTACCACAACTTCTTTATCCATTTTTCACTTTCTGGGATATTTAACTTGTACCGTAGACGAGGTTCTTGTAAACAGAGCCGTCTGAAACTTTGGGGTGGCTGTGTGTTTTTGATTTTAATTTCCCTAAGCTATAGGACCATAAGTGGAAGTGCCGTAGGCTCCGTTGCTTTGTTTTTTAGGTGTTTCAGGAAACACCATACACTTCTCCAGAGTGGCTGTTGGCAATTTACATCCCACCCATCAGCATAACAAGGCTCCCTGTTCTCCATGGCCTGTGCTGCATTTCTGGATTTTACACTTTTTTCAGATGGCCCTTTTGACCGGTGGGCAGTGAGACTTCATTGTAGTGCAGATTTCTTTAACATGCTTGCTTGGTTGGCCAAAAAGTGCGTATGCGTTTTTTCCTGAATATATTCAGGAAAAAACGCATACGCCCTTTTTGGCCAAGTGCATCATTGTCGACGTTCTGCCTCTTTTCCTATGCTTTAAATGCAATTCCAGTCTACCCCCTGAAATCGTTTTCCTGCAATTCTGCCCCGCTTTCAAGTCCTCTTCGCAGCCTTCTTTCAATATATTTTCAGACAATAGCTGTCATTTATAACTCTGCAGGTTTGTGAATTACAGTGCCCCTGAGCTCCTTTCTTCAAATCGCTTTCTTGTGAGCTGGCCGCAAACCCGCAGGATTGCTTCAGGCCCTAATCTGGTTCCTGCACGGCATGCTGAGCCTTTGGTTAATTCCTCTTCCTGGTTGGAAATGAGCGTTAAATTTGCCCGTGCAGACACCTACAGCTAGTCTCTCATTGGTTCTCCCTATTCCTGTTCATCTTGCGCAGAAATTGCAAACTGTGCCAAACAGGAGGTTAAAGGCACTGACTCTCCAAGTGGGGAGAGTGTTAGTAAAGGGTCTGGAATTGTGAACCCGAGCAAAAGGGGACAAAAACTGAGATGCATTTGAAAACGTTTCCCGGTCACATGGTGCACCATACTGTGGGTTTCCCATGCATGCTTTAGCTGAAGGAAGAATCACTTAAACCTGGAGAGTTGGGACCCATGGAATGGGTACCAGGCAGTATGATTTCAAATGGTCTGCATTTGCTCATCGAACCTCACCAATGCTATCACCCCGAAGTGTCCAACCTTATGTCTCACTCAGCTCTGGGTTTAGATGAGGTAAATCCAGGTTGCATCACAAGCCCTGAATGAATTATTTAAGAATTGCTCTCTATTTCACTGTCATTGTGTTTGGTTTTTTAATTCATTTTGATAATGGGATTTATCAGATTTTCTCTGCTGCCTTCATGCAGCTGTACACACGCTGGATTCTCTTATGGAGACATATAAATCCATGGGTTTGAAGATTCTTACTAGTCAGGTGTATTCCTAGGCGTTGAATATAGGGTGTTTAGCCCATTTCGTTGAGCAAGGGGTATGTCTTGACTATTACGTATTTGACATATGGAATGGTATCTGTGCTAATTTCTAACTCTGGTTTTATGCAGCACCCCAACTCACCTTTCCCCTTACGCAAACATAAGTTGGTTTTCTAAATTTGAGACCCTGTTCTGTTTTGTAATTCAGTTCATGTGTAGCCAAGATTACATTCGGTTTATTAGTGATATCTTATGATATTTCATTTTCTGTGTGAGTTATTTCACTTAGAATCATCTTACCTGAATCCACTCATTATGCCACGACGGGCCAGATGACATAGATTTCATTGGTGAGTGATATTCCATTGTACGTACGTACCACAACTTCTTTATCCATTTCTCGCTTTCTGGGATATTTAACTTGTACCGTAGACGAGGTTCTTGTAAACAGAGCCGTCTAAAACTTTGGGGTTGCTGTGTGTTTTTGATTTTAATTTCCCTAAGCTATAGGACCATAAGTGGAAGTGCCGTAGGCTCCGTTGCTTTGTTTTTTAGGTGTTTCAGGAAACACCATACACTTCTCCAGAGTGGCTGTTGGCAATTTACATCCCACCCATCAGCATAACAAGGCTCCCTGTTCTCCATGGCCTGTGCTGCATTTCTGGATTTTACACTTTTTTCAGATGGCCCTTTTGACCGGGGGGCAGTGAGACTTCATTGTAGTGCAGATTTCTTTAACATGCTTGCTTGGTTGGCCAAAAAGGGCGTATGCGTTTTTTCCTGAATATATTCGGGAAAAAACGCATACGCCCTTTTTGGCCAAGTGCATCATTGTCGACGTTCTGCCTCTTTTCCTATGCTTTAAATGCAATTCCAGTCTACCCCCTGAAATCGTTTTCCTGCAATTCTGCCCCGCTTTCAAGTCCTCTTCGCAGCCTTCCTTCAATATATTTTCGGACGATAGCTGTCATTTATAACTCTGCAGGTTTGTGAATTACAGTGCCCCTGAGCTCCTTTCTTCAAATCGCTTTCTTGTGAGCTGGCCGTAAACCCGCAGGATTGCTTCAGGCCCTAATCTGGTTCCTGCACGGCATGCTGAGCCTTTGGTTAATTCCTCTTCCTGGTTGGATATGAGCGTTAAATTTGCCCGTGCAGACACCTACAGCTAGTCTCTCATTGGTTCTCCCTATTCCTGTTCATCTTGCGCAGAAATTGCAAACTGTGCCAAACAGGAGGTTAAAGGCACTGACTCTCCAAGTGGGGAGAGTGTTAGTAAAGGGTCTGGAATTGTGAACCCGCGTAAAAGGGGACAAAAACTGAGATGCATTTGAAAACGTTTCCTGGTCACATGGTTCACCATACTGTGGGTTTCCCATGCATGCTTTAGCTGAAGGAAGAATCACTTAAACCTGGATAGTTGGGACCCATGGAATGGGTACCATGCAGTATGACTTCAAATGGTCTGCATTTGCTCATCGAACCTCAACAATGCTATCAGCCCGAAGTGTCCAACCTTATGTCTCACTCAGCTCTGGGTTTAGATGAGGTAAATCCAGGTTGCATCACAAGCCCTGAATGAATTATTTAAGAATTGCTCTCTATTTCACTGTCATTGTGTTTGGTTTTTTAATTCATTTTGATAATGGGATTTATCAGATTTTCTCTGCTGCCTTCATGCAGCTGTACACACGCTGGATTCTCTTATGGAGACATATAAATCCATGGGTTTGAAGATTCTTACTAGTCAGGTGTATTCCTAGGCGTTGAATATAGGGTGTTTAGCCCATTTCGTTGAGCAAGGGGTATGTCTTGACTATTACGTATTTGACATATGGAATGGTATCTGTGCTAATTTCTAACTCTGGTTTTATGCAGCACCCCAACTCACCTTTCCCCTTACGCAAACATAAGTTGGTTGTCTAAATTTGAGACCCTGTTCTGTTTTGTAATTCAGTTCATGTGTAGCCAAGATTACATTCGGTGTATTAGTGATATCTTATGATGTTTCATTTTCTGTGTGACTTATTTCACTTAGAATCATCGTACCTGAATCCACTCATTATGCCACGACGGGCCAGATGACATAGATTTCATTGGTGAGTGATATTCCATTGTACGTACGTACCACAACTTCTTTATCCATTTTTCGCTTTCTGGGATATTTAACTTGTACCGTAGACGAGGTTCTTGTAAACAGAGCCGTCTGAAACTTTGGGGTGGCTGTGTTTTTGATTTTAATTTCCCTAAGCTATAGGACCATAATTGGAAGTGCCGTAGGCTCCGTTGCTTTGTTTTTTAGGTGTTTCAGGAAACACCATACACTTCTCCAGAGTGGCTGTTGGCAATTACATCCCACCCATCAGCATAACAAGGCTCCCTGTTCTCTATGGCCTGTGCTGCATTTCTGGATTTTACACATTTTTCAGATGGCCCTTTTGACCAGTGGGCAGTGAGACTTCATTGTAGTGCAGATTTCTTTAACATGCTTGCTTGGTTGGCCAAAAAGGGCGTATGCGTTTTTTCCTGAATATATTCAGGAAAAAACGCATACGCCCTTTTTGGCCAAGTGCATCATTGTCGACCTGCTGCCTCTTTTCCTATGTTTTAAATGCAATTCCAGTCTACCCCCTGAAATCGTTTTCCTGCAATTCTGCCCCGCTTTCAAGTCCTCTTCGCAGCCTTCCTTCAATATATTTTTGGACAATAGCTGTCATTTATAACTTTGCAGGTTTCAGAATTACAGTGCCCCTGAGCTCCTTTCTTCAAATCGCTTTCTGATGAGCTGGCCGCAAACCCGCAGGATTGCTTCAGGCCCTAATCTGGTTCTGGCAAGGCATGCTGAGCGTTTGGTTAATTCCGCTTCCTGGTGGGAAATGAGCATTAAATTTGCCCGTGCAGACACCTACAGCTAGTCTCTCATTCGTTCTCCCTATTCCTGTTCATCTTGCGCAGAAATTGCAAACTGTGCCAAACAGGAGGTTAAAGGCACTGACTCTCCAAGTGGGGAGAGTGTTAGTAAAGTGTCTGGAATTGTGAACCCGAGTAAAAGGGGACGAAAACTGAGATGCATTTTAAAACGTTTCCCTGTGACACGGTGCACCATACTGTCGGTTTCCCATGCATGTTTTAGCTGAAGGAAGAATCGCTTAAACCTGGAGAGTTCGGACCCATGGAATGGGTACCATGCAGTATGACTTCAAATGGTCTGCATTTGCTCATTGAACCTCACCAATGCTATCAGCCCAAAGTGTCCAACATTATGTCTCACTCAGCTCTGGGTGTAGATGAGGTAAATCCAGGTTGCATCACAAGCCCTGAATGAATTATTTAAGAATTGCTCTCTATTTCACTGTCATTGTGTTTTGTTTTTGTAATTCATTTTGATAATGGGATTTATCGGATTTTCTCTGCTGCATTCATGCAGCTATACACACGCTTGATTCTCTTATGGAGACATATAAATCCATGGGTTTGAAGATTCTTACTAGTCAGGTGTATTCCTAGGCGTTGAATATAGGGTGTTTATCCCATTTCGTTGAGCAAGGGGTAGGTCTGGACTATTACATATTTAACTTATGGAATGGTATCTGTGCTAATATCTATCTCTGGTTTTATGCAGCACCCCAACTCACCTTTCCCCTTAAGCAAACATAAGTTGGTTTTCTAAATTTGAGACCCTGTTCTGTTTTGTAATTCACTTTATGTGTAGCCAAGATTACATTCCGTGTATTAGTGATATCATATGATGTTACATTTTCTGTGTGACTTATTTCACTTAGAATCATCGTACCTGAATCCACTCATTATGCCACGACGGGCCAGATGACATAGATTTCATTGGTGAGTGATATTCCATTGTACGTACGTACCACAATTTCTTTATCCATTTTTCGCTTTCTGGGATATTTAACTTGTACCGTAAAGGAGGTTCTTGTAAACAGAGCCGTCTGAAACTTTGGGGTGGCTCTGTGTTTTTGATTTTAATTTCCCTAAGCTATAGGACCATAAGTGGAAGTGACGTAGGCTCCGTTGCTTTGTTTTTTAGGTGTTTCCGGAAACACCATACACTTCTCTAGAGTGGCTGTTGGCAATTTACATCCCACCCATCAGCATAACAAGGCTCCCTGTTCTCCATGGCCTGTGCTGCATTTCTGGATTTTACACTTTTTTCAGGTAGCCCTTTTGACCGGGGGGCAGTGAGACTTCATTGTAGTGCAGATTTCTTTAACATGCTTGCTTGGTTGGCCAAACAGGGCGTATGCGTTTTTTCCTGAATATATTCAGGAAAAAAAGCATACGCCCTTTTTGGCCAAGTGCATCATTGTCGACGTTCTGCCTCTTTTCCTATGCTTTAAATGCAATTCCAGTCTACCCCCTGAAGTCGTTTTCCTGCAATTCTGCCCCGCTTTCAAGTCCTCTTCGCAGCCTTCCTTCAATATATTTTTGGACGATAGCTGTCATTTATAACTCTGCAGGTTTGTGAATTACAGTGCCCCTGAGCTCCTGTCTTCAAATCGCTTTCTTGTGAGCTGGCCGCAAACCCGCAGGATTGCTTCAGGCCCTAATCTGGTTCCGGCACGGCATGCTGAGCCTATGGTTAATTCCTCTTCCTGGTTGGAAATGAGCATTAAATTTGCCTGTGCAGACACCTACAGCTAGTCTCTCATTGGTTCTCCCTATTCCTGTTTATCTTGCTCAGAAATTGCAAACTGTGCCAAACAGGAGGTTAAAGGCACTGACTCTCCAAGTGGGGAGAGTGTTAGTAAAGTGTCTGGAATTGTGAACCCGAGTAAAAGGGGATGAAAACTGAGATGCATTTGAAAATGTTTCCCAGTCACACGGTGCACCATACTGTGGGTTTCCCATGCATGCTTTAGCTGAAGGAAGAATCGCTTAAACCTGGAGAGTTGGGACCCATGGAATGGGTACCATGCAGTATGACTTCAAATGGTCTGCATTTGCTCATCGAACCTCACCAATGCTATCAGCCCGAAGTGTCAAACCTTATGTCTCACTCAGCTCTGGGTTCAGATGAGGTAAATCCAGGTTGCATCACAAGCCCTGAATGAATTATTTAAGAATTGCTCTCTATTTCACTGTCATTGTGTTTTGTTTTTCTAATTCATTTTGATAATAGGATTTATCGGATTTTCTCTGCTGCCTTCATGCAGCTGTACACACGCTTGATTCTCTTATGGAGACATATAAATACATGGGTTTGAAGATTCTTTCTAGTCAGGTGTATTCCTAGGCGTTGAATAGAGGGTGTTTAGCCCATTTCGTTGAGCAAGGGGTAGGTCTTTACTATTACGTATTTGACGTATGGAATGGTATCTGTGCTAACTTCTATCTCTGGTTTTATGCAGCACCCCAACTCACCTTTCCCCTTAAGCAAACATAAGTTGGTTTTCTAAATTTGAGACCCTGTTCTGTTTTGTAATTCAGTTCATGTGTAGCCAAGATTACATTCCGTGTATTAGTGATATCTTATGATATTTAATTTTCTGTGTGACTTATTTCACTTAGAATCATTGTACCTGAATTCAATCATTATGCCACGACGGGCCTGATGATATAGATTTCATTGGTGAGTGATATTCCATTGTACGTACGTACCACAACTTCTTTATCCATTTTTCGCTTTCTGGGATATTTAACTTGTACCGTAGAAGATGTTCTTGTAAACAGAGCCGTCTGAAACTTTGGGGTGGCTGTGTGTTTTTGATTTTAATTTCCCTAAGCTATAGGACCATAAGTGGAAGTGCCGTAGGCTCCGTTGCTTTGTTTTTTAGGTGTTTCAGGAAACACCATACACTTCTCCAGAGTGGCTGTTGGCAATTTACATCCCACCCATCAGCATAATATGGCTCCCTGTTCTCCATGGCCTGTGCTGCCTTTCTGGATTTTACACTTTTTTCAGATGACCCTTTTGACCGGGGGGCAGTGAGACTTCATTGTAGTGCAGATTTCTTTAACATGCTTGCTTGGTTGGCCAAAAAGGGCGTATGCGTTTTTTCCTGAATATATTCAGGAAAAAACGCATACGCCCTTTCTGGCCACGTGCATCATTGTCGACGTTCTGCCTCTTTTCCTATGCTTTAAATGCAATTCCACTCTACTCCCTGAAACCGCTTCCCTGCAATTCTGCCCCGATTTCAAGTCCTCTTCGCAGCCTTCCTTCAATAAATTTTTGTACAATAGCTGTCATTTATAACTTTGCAGGTTTGAGAATTACAGTGCCCCTGAGCTCCTTTCTTCCAATCGCTTTCTTGTGAGCTGGCCGCAAACCCGCAGGATTGATTCAGGCCCTAATCTGGTTCCGGCACGGCATGCTGAGCGTTTGGTTAATTCCTATTCCTGGTTGGAAATGAGCTTTAAATTAGCCCATGCAGACACCTACAGCTAGTCTCTCATTGGTTCTCCCTATTCCTGTTTATCTTGCGCAGAAATTGCAAACTCTCACAAACAGCAGGTTAAAGACACTGACTCTCCAAGTTGGGAGAGTGTTAGTAAAGGGTCTGGAATGGTGAAGCCGAGTAAAAGGGGCCGAAAACTGAGATGCATTTGAAAACGTTTCCCGGTCACACGGTGCACCATACTGTGGGTTTCCCATGCATGTTATAGCTGAAGGAAGAATCGCTTAAACCTGGAGAGTTGGGACCCATGGAATGGGTACCAGGCAGTATAATTTCAAATGGTCTGCATTTGCTCATCGAACCTCACCAATGCTATCACCCCGAAGTGTCCAACCTTATGTCTCACTCAGCTCTGGTTTTAGATGAGGTAAATCCAGGTTGCATCACAAGCCCTGAATGAATTATTTAAGAATTGCTCTCTATTTCACTGTCATTGTGTTTGGTTTTTTAATTCATTTTGATAATGGGATTTATCAGATTTTCTCTGCTGCCTTCATGCAGCTGGACACACGCTGGATTCTCTTATGGAGACATATAAATCCATGGGTTTGAAGATTCTTACTAGTCAGGTGTATTCCTAGGCGTTGAATATAGGGTGTTTAGCCCATTTCGTTGAGCAAGGGGTATGTCTTGACTATTACGTATTTGACATATGGAATGGTATCTGTGCTAATTTCTAACTCTGGTTTTATGCAGCACCCCAACTCACCTTTCCCCTTACGCAAACATAAGTTGGTTTTCTAAATTTGAGACCCTGTTCTGTTTTGTAATTCAGTTCATGTGTAGCCAAGATTACATTCGGTTTATTAGTGATATCTTATGATGTTTCATTTTCTGTGTGACTTATTTCACTTAGAATCATCTTACCTGAATCCACTCATTATGCCACGACGGGCCAGATGACATAGATTTCATTGGTGAGTGATATTCCATTGTACGTACGTACCACAACTTC
Source organism: Delphinapterus leucas (assembly GCF_059928025.1). Lineage (NCBI taxonomy): Eukaryota > Metazoa > Chordata > Mammalia > Artiodactyla > Monodontidae > Delphinapterus > Delphinapterus leucas. The sequence goes on along the minus strand of NW_028322239.1, from coordinate 8,156,960 downwards.
TTTATCCATTTCTCGCTTTCTGGGATATTTAACTTGTACCGTAGACGAGGTTCTTGTAAACAGAGCCGTCTGAAACTTTGGGGTTGCTGTGTGTTTTTGATTTTAATTTCCCTAAGCTATAGGACCATAAGTGGAAGTGCCGTAGGCTCCGTTGCTTTGTTTTTTAGGTGTTTCAGGAAACAGCATACACTTCTCCAGAGTGGCTGTTGGCAATTTGCATCCCACCCATCAGCATAACAAGGCTCCCTGTTCTCCATGGCCTGTGCTGCATTTCTGGATTTTACACTTTTTTCAGATGGCCCTTTTGACCGGGGGGCAGTGAGACTTCATTGTAGTGCAGATTTCTTTAACATGCTTGCTTGGTTGGCCAAAAAGGGCGTATGCGTTTTTTCCTGAATATATTCGGGAAAAAACGCATACGCCCTTTTTGGCCAAGTGCATCATTGTCGACGTTCTGCCTCTTTTCCTATGCTTTAAATGCAATTCCAGTCTACCCCCTGAAGTCGTTTTCCTGCAATTCTGCCCCGCTTTCAAGTCCTCTTCGCAGCCTTCCTTCAATATATTTTTGGACGATAGCTGTCATTTATAACTCTGCAGGTTTGTGAATTACAGTGCCCCTGAGCTCCTGTCTTCAAATCGCTTTCTTGTGAGCTGGCCGCAAACCCGCAGGATTGCTTCAGGCCCTAATCTGGTTCCGGCACGGCATGCTGAGCCTATGGTTAATTCCTCTTCCTGGTTGGAAATGAGCATTAAATTTGCCTGTGCAGACACCTACAGCTAGTCTCTCATTGGTTCTCCCTATTCCTGTTTATCTTGCTCAGAAATTGCAAACTGTGCCAAACAGGAGGTTAAAGGCACTGACTCTCCAAGTGGGGAGAGTGTTAGTAAAGTGTCTGGAATTGTGAACCCGAGTAAAAGGGGATGAAAACTGAGATGCATTTGAAAATGTTTCCCAGTCACACGGTGCACCATACTGTGGGTTTCCCATGCATGCTTTAGCTGAAGGAAGAATCGCTTAAACCTGGAGAGTTGGGACCCATGGAATGGGTACCATGCAGTATGACTTCAAATGGTCTGCATTTGCTCATCGAACCTCACCAATGCTATCAGCCCGAAGTGTCAAACCTTATGTCTCACTCAGCTCTGGGTTCAGATGAGGTAAATCCAGGTTGCATCACAAGCCCTGAATGAATTATTTAAGAATTGCTCTCTATTTCACTGTCATTGTGTTTTGTTTTTCTAATTCATTTTGATAATAGGATTTATCGGATTTTCTCTGCTGCCTTCATGCAGCTGTACACACGCTTGATTCTCTTATGGAGACATATAAATACATGGGTTTGAAGATTCTTTCTAGTCAGGTGTATTCCTAGGCGTTGAATAGAGGGTGTTTAGCCCATTTCGTTGAGCAAGGGGTAGGTCTTTACTATTACGTATTTGACGTATGGAATGGTATCTGTGCTAACTTCTATCTCTGGTTTTATGCAGCACCCCAACTCACCTTTCCCCTTAAGCAAACATAAGTTGGTTTTCTAAATTTGAGACCCTGTTCTGTTTTGTAATTCAGTTCATGTGTAGCCAAGATTACATTCCGTGTATTAGTGATATCTTATGATATTTAATTTTCTGTGTGACTTATTTCACTTAGAATCATTGTACCTGAATTCAATCATTATGCCACGACGGGCCTGATGATATAGATTTCATTGGTGAGTGATATTCCATTGTACGTACGTACCACAACTTCTTTATCCATTTTTCGCTTTCTGGGATATTTAACTTGTACCGTAGAAGATGTTCTTGTAAACAGAGCCGTCTGAAACTTTGGGGTGGCTGTGTGTTTTTGATTTTAATTTCCCTAAGCTATAGGACCATAAGTGGAAGTGCCGTAGGCTCCGTTGCTTTGTTTTTTAGGTGTTTCAGGAAACACCATACACTTCTCCAGAGTGGCTGTTGGCAATTTACATCCCACCCATCAGCATAATATGGCTCCCTGTTCTCCATGGCCTGTGCTGCCTTTCTGGATTTTACACTTTTTTCAGATGACCCTTTTGACCGGGGGGCAGTGAGACTTCATTGTAGTGCAGATTTCTTTAACATGCTTGCTTGGTTGGCCAAAAAGGGCGTATGCGTTTTTTCCTGAATATATTCAGGAAAAAACGCATACGCCCTTTCTGGCCACGTGCATCATTGTCGACGTTCTGCCTCTTTTCCTATGCTTTAAATGCAATTCCACTCTACTCCCTGAAACCGCTTCCCTGCAATTCTGCCCCGATTTCAAGTCCTCTTCGCAGCCTTCCTTCAATAAATTTTTGTACAATAGCTGTCATTTATAACTTTGCAGGTTTGAGAATTACAGTGCCCCTGAGCTCCTTTCTTCCAATCGCTTTCTTGTGAGCTGGCCGCAAACCCGCAGGATTGATTCAGGCCCTAATCTGGTTCCGGCACGGCATGCTGAGCGTTTGGTTAATTCCTATTCCTGGTTGGAAATGAGCTTTAAATTAGCCCATGCAGACACCTACAGCTAGTCTCTCATTGGTTCTCCCTATTCCTGTTTATCTTGCGCAGAAATTGCAAACTCTCACAAACAGCAGGTTAAAGACACTGACTCTCCAAGTTGGGAGAGTGTTAGTAAAGGGTCTGGAATGGTGAAGCCGAGTAAAAGGGGCCGAAAACTGAGATGCATTTGAAAACGTTTCCCGGTCACACGGTGCACCATACTGTGGGTTTCCCATGCATGTTATAGCTGAAGGAAGAATCGCTTAAACCTGGAGAGTTGGGACCCATGGAATGGGTACCAGGCAGTATAATTTCAAATGGTCTGCATTTGCTCATCGAACCTCACCAATGCTATCACCCCGAAGTGTCCAACCTTATGTCTCACTCAGCTCTGGTTTTAGATGAGGTAAATCCAGGTTGCATCACAAGCCCTGAATGAATTATTTAAGAATTGCTCTCTATTTCACTGTCATTGTGTTTGGTTTTTTAATTCATTTTGATAATGGGATTTATCAGATTTTCTCTGCTGCCTTCATGCAGCTGGACACACGCTGGATTCTCTTATGGAGACATATAAATCCATGGGTTTGAAGATTCTTACTAGTCAGGTGTATTCCTAGGCGTTGAATATAGGGTGTTTAGCCCATTTCGTTGAGCAAGGGGTATGTCTTGACTATTACGTATTTGACATATGGAATGGTATCTGTGCTAATTTCTAACTCTGGTTTTATGCAGCACCCCAACTCACCTTTCCCCTTACGCAAACATAAGTTGGTTTTCTAAATTTGAGACCCTGTTCTGTTTTGTAATTCAGTTCATGTGTAGCCAAGATTACATTCGGTTTATTAGTGATATCTTATGATGTTTCATTTTCTGTGTGACTTATTTCACTTAGAATCATCTTACCTGAATCCACTCATTATGCCACGACGGGCCAGATGACATAGATTTCATTGGTGAGTGATATTCCATTGTACGTACGTACCACAACTTCTTTATCCATTTCTCGCTTTCTGGGATATTTAACTTGTACCGTAGACGAGGTTCTTGTAAACAGAGCCGTCTGAAACTTTGGGGTTGCTGTGTGTTTTTGATTTTAATTTCCCTAAGCTATAGGACCATAAGTGGAAGTGCCGTAGGCTCCGTTGCTTTGTTTTTTAGGTGTTTCAGGAAACAGCATACACTTCTCCAGAGTGGCTGTTGGCAATTTGCATCCCACCCATCAGCATAACAAGGCTCCCTGTTCTCCATGGCCTGTGCTGCATTTCTGGATTTTACACTTTTTTCAGATGGCCCTTTTGACCGGGGGGCAGTGAGACTTCATTGTAGTGCAGATTTCTTTAACATGCTTGCTTGGTTGGCCAAAAAGGGCGTATGCGTTTTTTCCTGAATATATTCGGGAAAAAACGCATACGCCCTTTTTGGCCAAGTGCATCATTGTCGACGTTCTGCCTCTTTTCCTATGCTTTAAATGCAATTCCAGTCTACCCCCTGAAATCGTTTTCCTGCAATTCTGCCCCGCTTTCAAGTCCTCTTCGCAGCCTTCCTTCAATATATTTTCGGACGATAGCTGTCATTTATAACTCTGCAGGTTTGTGAATTACAGTGCCCCTGAGCTCCTTTCTTCAAATCGCTTTCTTGTGAGCTGGCCGTAAACCCGCAGGATTGCTTCAGGCCCTAATCTGGTTCCTGCACGGCATGCTGAGCCTTTGTTTAATTCCTCTTCCTGGTTGGATATGAGCGTTAAATTTGCCCGTGCAGACACCTACAGCTAGTCTCTCATTGGTTCTCCGTATTCCTGTTCATCTTGCGCAGAAATTGCAAACTGTGCCAAACAGGAGGTTAAAGGCACTGACTCTCCAAGTGGGGAGAGTGTTAGTAAAGGGTCTGGAATTGTGAACCCGAGTAAAACGGGACAAAAACTGAGATGCATTTGAAAACGTTTCCTGGTCACATGGTTCACCATACTGTGGGTTTCCCATGCATGCTTTAGCTGAAGGAAGAATCACTTAAACCTGGATAGTTGGGACCCATGGAATGGGTACCATGCAGTATGACTTCAAATGGTCTGCATTTGCTCATCGAACCTCAACAATGCTATCAGCCCGAAGTGTCCAACCTTATGTCTCACTCAGCTCTGGGTTTAGATGAGGTAAATCCAGGTTGCATCACAAGCCCTGAATGAATTATTTAAGAATTGCTCTCTATTTCACTGTCATTGTGTTTGGTTTTTTAATTCATTTTGATAATGGGATTTATCAGATTTTCTCTGCTGCCTTCATGCAGCTGTACACACGCTGGATTCTCTTATGGAGACATATAAATCCATGGGTTTGAAGATTCTTACTAGTCAGGTGTATTCCTAGGCGTTGAATATAGGGTGTTTAGCCCATTTCGTTGAGCAAGGGGTATGTCTTGACTATTACGTATTTGACATATGGAATGGTATCTGTGCTAATTTCTAACTCTGGTTTTATGCAGCACCCCAACTCACCTTTCCCCTTACGCAAACATAAGTTGGTTGTCTAAATTTGAGACCCTGTTCTGTTTTGTAATTCAGTTCATGTGTAGCCAAGATTACATTCGGTGTATTAGTGATATCTTATGATGTTTCATTTTCTGTGTGACTTATTTCACTTAGAATCATCGTAACTGAATCCACTCATTATGCCACGACGGGCCAGATGACATAGATTTCATTGGTGAGTGATATTCCATTGTACGTACGTACCACAACTTCTTTATCCATTTTTCGCTTTCTGGGATATTTAACTTGTACCGTAGACGAGGTTCTTGTAAACAGAGCCGTCTGAAACTTTGGGGTGGCTGTGTTTTTGATTTTAATTTCCCTAAGCTATAGGACCATAATTGGAAGTGCCGTAGGCTCCGTTGCTTTGTTTTTTAGGTGTTTCAGGAAACACCATACACTTCTCCAGAGTGGCTGTTGGCAATTACATCCCACCCATCAGCATAACAAGGCTCCCTGTTCTCTATGGCCTGTGCTGCATTTCTGGATTTTACACATTTTTCAGATGGCCCTTTTGACCAGTGGGCAGTGAGACTTCATTGTAGTGCAGATTTCTTTAACATGCTTGCTTGGTTGGCCAAAAAGGGCGTATGCGTTTTTTCCTGAATATATTCAGGAAAAAACGCATACGCCCTTTTTGGCCAAGTGCATCATTGTCGACCTGCTGCCTCTTTTCCTATGTTTTAAATGCAATTCCAGTCTACCCCCTGAAATCGTTTTCCTGCAATTCTGCCCTGCTTTCAAGTCCTCTACGCAGCCTTCCTTCAATATATTTTTGGACAATTGCTGTCATTTATAACTTTGCAGGTTTCAGAATTACAGTGCCCCTGAGCTCCTTTCTTCAAATCGCTTTCTGATGAGCTGGCCGCAAACCCGCAGGATTGCTTCAGGCCCTAATCTGGTTCTGGCAAGGCATGCTGAGCGTTTGGTTAATTCCGCTTCCTGGTGGGAAATGAGCATTAAATTTGCCCGTGCAGACACCTACAGCTAGTCTCTCATTCGTTCTCCCTATTCCTGTTCATCTTGCGCAGAAATTGCAAACTGTGCCAAACAGGAGGTTAAAGGCACTGACTCTCCAAGTGGGGAGAGTGTTAGTAAAGTGTCTGGAATTGTGAACCCGAGTAAAAGGGGACGAAAACTGAGATGCATTTTAAAACGTTTCCCTGTGACACGGTGCACCATACTGTCGGTTTCCCATGCATGTTTTAGCTGAAGGAAGAATCGCTTAAACCTGGAGAGTTCGGACCCATGGAATGGGTACCATGCAGTATGACTTCAAATGGTCTGCATTTGCTCATTGAACCTCACCAATGCTATCAGCCCAAAGTGTCCAACATTATGTCTCACTCAGCTCTGGGTGTAGATGAGGTAAATCCAGGTTGCATCACAAGCCCTGAATGAATTATTTAAGAATTGCTCTCTATTTCACTGTCATTGTGTTTTGTTTTTGTAATTCATTTTGATAATGGGATTTATCGGATTTTCTCTGCTGCATTCATGCAGCTATACACACGCTTGATTCTCTTATGGAGACATATAAATCCATGGGTTTGAAGATTCTTACTAGTCAGGTGTATTCCTAGGCGTTGAATATAGGGTGTTTATCCCATTTCGTTGAGCAAGGGGTAGGTCTGGACTATTACATATTTAACTTATGGAATGGTATCTGTGCTAATATCTATCTCTGGTTTTATGCAGCACCCCAACTCACCTTTCCCCTTAAGCAAACATAAGTTGGTTTTCTAAATTTGAGACCCTGTTCTGTTTTGTAATTCACTTTATGTGTAGCCAAGATTACATTCCGTGTATTAGTGATATCATATGATGTTACATTTTCTGTGTGACTTATTTCACTTAGAATCATCGTACCTGAATCCACTCATTATGCCACGACGGGCCAGATGACATAGATTTCACTGGTGAGTGATATTCCATTGTACGTACGTACCACAATTTCTTTATCCATTTTTCGCTTTCTGGGATATTTAACTTGTACCGTAAAGGAGGTTCTTGTAAACAGAGCCGTCTGAAACTTTGGGGTGGCTCTGTGTTTTTGATTTTAATTTCCCTAAGCTATAGGACCATAAGTGGAAGTGACGTAGGCTCCGTTGCTTTGTTTTTTAGGTGTTTCAGGAAACACCATACACTTCTCTAGAGTGGCTGTTGGCAATTTACATCCCACCCATCAGCATAACAAGGCTCCCTGTTCTCCATGGCCTGTGCTGCATTTCTGGATTTTACACTTTTTTCAGGTAGCCCTTTTGACCGGGGGGCAGTGAGACTTCATTGTAGTGCAGATTTCTTTAACATGCTTGCTTGGTTGGCCAAACAGGGCGTATGCGTTTTTTCCTGAATATATTCAGGAAAAAACGCATACGCCCTTTTTGGCCAAGTGCATCATTGTCGACGTTCTGCCTCTTTTCCTATGCTTTAAATGCAATTCCAGTCTACCCCCTGAAGTCGTTTTCCTGCAATTCTGCCCCGCTTTCAAGTCCTCTTCGCAGCCTTCCTTCAATATATTTTTGGACGATAGCTGTCATTTATAACTCTGCAGGTTTGTGAATTACAGTGCCCCTGAGCTCCTGTCTTCAAATCGCTTTCTTGTGAGCTGGCCGCAAACCCGCAGGATTGCTTCAGGCCCTAATCTGGTTCCGGCACGGCATGCTGAGCCTATGGTTAATTCCTCTTCCTGGTTGGAAATGAGCATTAAATTTGCCTGTGCAGACACCTACAGCTAGTCTCTCATTGGTTCTCCCTATTCCTGTTTATCTTGCTCAGAAATTGCAAACTGTGCCAAACAGGAGGTTAAAGGCACTGACTCTCCAAGTGGGGAGAGTGTTAGTAAAGTGTCTGGAATTGTGAACCCGAGTAAAGGGGGATGAAAACTGAGATGCATTTGAAAATGTTTCCCAGTCACACGGTGCACCATACTGTGGGTTTCCCATGCATGCTTTAGCTGAAGGAAGAATCACTTAAACCTGGAGAGTTGGGACCCATGGAATGGGTACCAGGCAGTATGATTTCAAATGGTCTGCATTTGCTCATCGAACCTCACCAATGCTATCACCCCGAAGTGTCCAACCTTATGTCTCACTCAGCTCTGGGTTTAGATGAGGTAAATCCAGGTTGCATCACAAGCCCTGAATGAATTATTTAAGAATTGCTCTCTATTTCACTGTCATTGTGTTTGGTTTTTTAATTCATTTTGATAATGGGATTTATCAGATTTTCTCTGCTGCCTTCATGCAGCTGTACACACGCTGGATTCTCTTATGGAGACATATAAATCCATGGGTTTGAAGATTCTTACTAGTCAGGTGTATTCCTAGGCGTTGAATATAGGGTGTTTAGCCCATTTCGTTGAGCAAGGGGTATGTCTTGACTATTACGTATTTGACATATGGAATGGTATCTGTGCTAATTTCTAACTCTGGTTTTATGCAGCACCCCAACTCACCTTTCCCCTTACGCAAACATAAGTTGGTTTTCTAAATTTGAGACCCTGTTCTGTTTTGTAATTCAGTTCATGTGTAGCCAAGATTACATTCGGTTTATTAGTGATATCTTATGATATTTCATTTTCTGTGTGAGTTATTTCACTTAGAATCATCTTACCTGAATCCACTCATTATGCCACGACGGGCCAGATGACATAGATTTCATTGGTGAGTGATATTCCATTGTACGTACGTACCACAACTTCTTTATCCATTTCTCGCTTTCTGGGATATTTAACTTGTACCGTAGACGAGGTTCTTGTAAACAGAGCCGTCTAAAACTTTGGGGTTGCTGTGTGTTTTTGATTTTAATTTCCCTAAGCTATAGGACCATAAGTGGAAGTGCCGTAGGCTCCGTTGCTTTGTTTTTTAGGTGTTTCAGGAAACACCATACACTTCTCCAGAGTGGCTGTTGGCAATTTACATCCCACCCATCAGCATAACAAGGCTCCCTGTTCTCCATGGCCTGTGCTGCATTTCTGGATTTTACACTTTTTTCAGATGGCCCTTTTGACCGGGGGGCAGTGAGACTTCATTGTAGTGCAGATTTCTTTAACATGCTTGCTTGGTTGGCCAAAAAGGGCGTATGCGTTTTTTCCTGAATATATTCGGGAAAAAACGCATACGCCCTTTTTGGCCAAGTGCATCATTGTCGACGTTCTGCCTCTTTTCCTATGCTTTAAATGCAATTCCAGTCTACCCCCTGAAATCGTTTTCCTGCAATTCTGCCCCGCTTTCAAGTCCTCTTCGCAGCCTTCCTTCAATATATTTTCGGACGATAGCTGTCATTTATAACTCTGCAGGTTTGTGAATTACAGTGCCCCTGAGCTCCTTTCTTCAAATCGCTTTCTTGTGAGCTGGCCGTAAACCCGCAGGATTGCTTCAGGCCCTAATCTGGTTCCTGCACGGCATGCTGAGCCTTTGGTTAATTCCTCTTCCTGGTTGGATATGAGCGTTAAATTTGCCCGTGCAGACACCTACAGCTAGTCTCTCATTGGTTCTCCCTATTCCTGTTCATCTTGCGCAGAAATTGCAAACTGTGCCAAACAGGAGGTTAAAGGCACTGACTCTCCAAGTGGGGAGAGTGTTAGTAAAGGGTCTGGAATTGTGAACCCGCGTAAAAGGGGACAAAAACTGAGATGCATTTGAAAACGTTTCCTGGTCACATGGTTCACCATACTGTGGGTTTCCCATGCATGCTTTAGCTGAAGGAAGAATCACTTAAACCTGGATAGTTGGGACCCATGGAATGGGTACCATGCAGTATGACTTCAAATGGTCTGCATTTGCTCATCGAACCTCAACAATGCTATCAGCCCGAAGTGTCCAACCTTATGTCTCACTCAGCTCTGGGTTTAGATGAGGTAAATCCAGGTTGCATCACAAGCCCTGAATGAATTATTTAAGAATTGCTCTCTATTTCACTGTCATTGTGTTTGGTTTTTTAATTCATTTTGATAATGGGATTTATCAGATTTTCTCTGCTGCCTTCATGCAGCTGTACACACGCTGGATTCTCTTATGGAGACATATAAATCCATGGGTTTGAAGATTCTTACTAGTCAGGTGTATTCCTAGGCGTTGAATATAGGGTGTTTAGCCCATTTCGTTGAGCAAGGGGTATGTCTTGACTATTACGTATTTGACATATGGAATGGTATCTGTGCTAATTTCTAACTCTGGTTTTATGCAGCACCCCAACTCACCTTTCCCCTTACGCAAACATAAGTTGGTTGTCTAAATTTGAGACCCTGTTCTGTTTTGTAATTCAGTTCATGTGTAGCCAAGATTACATTCGGTGTATTAGTGATATCTTATGATGTTTCATTTTCTGTGTGACTTATTTCACTTAGAATCATCGTACCTGAATCCACTCATTATGCCACGACGGGCCAGATGACATAGATTTCATTGGTGAGTGATATTCCATTGTACGTACGTACCACAACTTCTTTATCCATTTTTCGCTTTCTGGGATATTTAACTTGTACCGTAGACGAGGTTCTTGTAAACAGAGCCGTCTGAAACTTTGGGGTGGCTGTGTTTTTGATTTTAATTTCCCTAAGCTATAGGACCATAATTGGAAGTGCCGTAGGCTCCGTTGCTTTGTTTTTTAGGTGTTTCAGGAAACACCATACACTTCTCCAGAGTGGCTGTTGGCAATTACATCCCACCCATCAGCATAACAAGGCTCCCTGTTCTCTATGGCCTGTGCTGCATTTCTGGATTTTACACATTTTTCAGATGGCCCTTTTGACCAGTGGGCAGTGAGACTTCATTGTAGTGCAGATTTCTTTAACATGCTTGCTTGGTTGGCCAAAAAGGGCGTATGCGTTTTTTCCTGAATATATTCAGGAAAAAACGCATACGCCCTTTTTGGCCAAGTGCATCATTGTCGACCTGCTGCCTCTTTTCCTATGTTTTAAATGCAATTCCAGTCTACCCCCTGAAATCGTTTTCCTGCAATTCTGCCCCGCTTTCAAGTCCTCTTCGCAGCCTTCCTTCAATATATTTTTGGACAATAGCTGTCATTTATAACTTTGCAGGTTTCAGAATTACAGTGCCCCTGAGCTCCTTTCTTCAAATCGCTTTCTGATGAGCTGGCCGCAAACCCGCAGGATTGCTTCAGGCCCTAATCTGGTTCTGGCAAGGCATGCTGAGCGTTTGGTTAATTCCGCTTCCTGGTGGGAAATGAGCATTAAATTTGCCCGTGCAGACACCTACAGCTAGTCTCTCATTCGTTCTCCCTATTCCTGTTCATCTTGCGCAGAAATTGCAAACTGTGCCAAACAGGAGGTTAAAGGCACTGACTCTCCAAGTGGGGAGAGTGTTAGTAAAGTGTCTGGAATTGTGAACCCGAGTAAAAGGGGACGAAAACTGAGATGCATTTTAAAACGTTTCCCTGTGACACGGTGCACCATACTGTCGGTTTCCCATGCATGTTTTAGCTGAAGGAAGAATCGCTTAAACCTGGAGAGTTCGGACCCATGGAATGGGTACCATGCAGTATGACTTCAAATGGTCTGCATTTGCTCATTGAACCTCACCAATGCTATCAGCCCAAAGTGTCCAACATTATGTCTCACTCAGCTCTGGGTGTAGATGAGGTAAATCCAGGTTGCATCACAAGCCCTGAATGAATTATTTAAGAATTGCTCTCTATTTCACTGTCATTGTGTTTTGTTTTTGTAATTCATTTTGATAATGGGATTTATCGGATTTTCTCTGCTGCATTCATGCAGCTATACACACGCTTGATTCTCTTATGGAGACATATAAATCCATGGGTTTGAAGATTCTTACTAGTCAGGTGTATTCCTAGGCGTTGAATATAGGGTGTTTATCCCATTTCGTTGAGCAAGGGGTAGGTCTGGACTATTACATATTTAACTTATGGAATGGTATCTGTGCTAATATCTATCTCTGGTTTTATGCAGCACCCCAACTCACCTTTCCCCTTAAGCAAACATAAGTTGGTTTTCTAAATTTGAGACCCTGTTCTGTTTTGTAATTCACTTTATGTGTAGCCAAGATTACATTCCGTGTATTAGTGATATCATATGATGTTACATTTTCTGTGTGACTTATTTCACTTAGAATCATCGTACCTGAATCCACTCATTATGCCACGACGGGCCAGATGACATAGATTTCATTGGTGAGTGATATTCCATTGTACGTACGTACCACAATTTCTTTATCCATTTTTCGCTTTCTGGGATATTTAACTTGTACCGTAAAGGAGGTTCTTGTAAACAGAGCCGTCTGAAACTTTGGGGTGGCTCTGTGTTTTTGATTTTAATTTCCCTAAGCTATAGGACCATAAGTGGAAGTGACGTAGGCTCCGTTGCTTTGTTTTTTAGGTGTTTCCGGAAACACCATACACTTCTCTAGAGTGGCTGTTGGCAATTTACATCCCACCCATCAGCATAACAAGGCTCCCTGTTCTCCATGGCCTGTGCTGCATTTCTGGATTTTACACTTTTTTCAGGTAGCCCTTTTGACCGGGGGGCAGTGAGACTTCATTGTAGTGCAGATTTCTTTAACATGCTTGCTTGGTTGGCCAAACAGGGCGTATGCGTTTTTTCCTGAATATATTCAGGAAAAAAAGCATACGCCCTTTTTGGCCAAGTGCATCATTGTCGACGTTCTGCCTCTTTTCCTATGCTTTAAATGCAATTCCAGTCTACCCCCTGAAGTCGTTTTCCTGCAATTCTGCCCCGCTTTCAAGTCCTCTTCGCAGCCTTCCTTCAATATATTTTTGGACGATAGCTGTCATTTATAACTCTGCAGGTTTGTGAATTACAGTGCCCCTGAGCTCCTGTCTTCAAATCGCTTTCTTGTGAGCTGGCCGCAAACCCGCAGGATTGCTTCAGGCCCTAATCTGGTTCCGGCACGGCATGCTGAGCCTATGGTTAATTCCTCTTCCTGGTTGGAAATGAGCATTAAATTTGCCTGTGCAGACACCTACAGCTAGTCTCTCATTGGTTCTCCCTATTCCTGTTTATCTTGCTCAGAAATTGCAAACTGTGCCAAACAGGAGGTTAAAGGCACTGACTCTCCAAGTGGGGAGAGTGTTAGTAAAGTGTCTGGAATTGTGAACCCGAGTAAAAGGGGATGAAAACTGAGATGCATTTGAAAATGTTTCCCAGTCACACGGTGCACCATACTGTGGGTTTCCCATGCATGCTTTAGCTGAAGGAAGAATCGCTTAAACCTGGAGAGTTGGGACCCATGGAATGGGTACCATGCAGTATGACTTCAAATGGTCTGCATTTGCTCATCGAACCTCACCAATGCTATCAGCCCGAAGTGTCAAACCTTATGTCTCACTCAGCTCTGGGTTCAGATGAGGTAAATCCAGGTTGCATCACAAGCCCTGAATGAATTATTTAAGAATTGCTCTCTATTTCACTGTCATTGTGTTTTGTTTTTCTAATTCATTTTGATAATAGGATTTATCGGATTTTCTCTGCTGCCTTCATGCAGCTGTACACACGCTTGATTCTCTTATGGAGACATATAAATACATGGGTTTGAAGATTCTTTCTAGTCAGGTGTATTCCTAGGCGTTGAATAGAGGGTGTTTAGCCCATTTCGTTGAGCAAGGGGTAGGTCTTTACTATTACGTATTTGACGTATGGAATGGTATCTGTGCTAACTTCTATCTCTGGTTTTATGCAGCACCCCAACTCACCTTTCCCCTTAAGCAAACATAAGTTGGTTTTCTAAATTTGAGACCCTGTTCTGTTTTGTAATTCAGTTCATGTGTAGCCAAGATTACATTCCGTGTATTAGTGATATCTTATGATATTTAATTTTCTGTGTGACTTATTTCACTTAGAATCATTGTACCTGAATTCAATCATTATGCCACGACGGGCCTGATGATATAGATTTCATTGGTGAGTGATATTCCATTGTACGTACGTACCACAACTTCTTTATCCATTTTTCGCTTTCTGGGATATTTAACTTGTACCGTAGAAGATGTTCTTGTAAACAGAGCCGTCTGAAACTTTGGGGTGGCTGTGTGTTTTTGATTTTAATTTCCCTAAGCTATAGGACCATAAGTGGAAGTGCCGTAGGCTCCGTTGCTTTGTTTTTTAGGTGTTTCAGGAAACACCATACACTTCTCCAGAGTGGCTGTTGGCAATTTACATCCCACCCATCAGCATAATATGGCTCCCTGTTCTCCATGGCCTGTGCTGCCTTTCTGGATTTTACACTTTTTTCAGATGACCCTTTTGACCGGGGGGCAGTGAGACTTCATTGTAGTGCAGATTTCTTTAACATGCTTGCTTGGTTGGCCAAAAAGGGCGTATGCGTTTTTTCCTGAATATATTCAGGAAAAAACGCATACGCCCTTTCTGGCCACGTGCATCATTGTCGACGTTCTGCCTCTTTTCCTATGCTTTAAATGCAATTCCACTCTACTCCCTGAAACCGCTTCCCTGCAATTCTGCCCCGATTTCAAGTCCTCTTCGCAGCCTTCCTTCAATAAATTTTTGTACAATAGCTGTCATTTATAACTTTGCAGGTTTGAGAATTACAGTGCCCCTGAGCTCCTTTCTTCCAATCGCTTTCTTGTGAGCTGGCCGCAAACCCGCAGGATTGATTCAGGCCCTAATCTGGTTCCGGCACGGCATGCTGAGCGTTTGGTTAATTCCTATTCCTGGTTGGAAATGAGCTTTAAATTAGCCCATGCAGACACCTACAGCTAGTCTCTCATTGGTTCTCCCTATTCCTGTTTATCTTGCGCAGAAATTGCAAACTCTCACAAACAGCAGGTTAAAGACACTGACTCTCCAAGTTGGGAGAGTGTTAGTAAAGGGTCTGGAATGGTGAAGCCGAGTAAAAGGGGCCGAAAACTGAGATGCATTTGAAAACGTTTCCCGGTCACACGGTGCACCATACTGTGGGTTTCCCATGCATGTTATAGCTGAAGGAAGAATCGCTTAAACCTGGAGAGTTGGGACCCATGGAATGGGTACCAGGCAGTATAATTTCAAATGGTCTGCATTTGCTCATCGAACCTCACCAATGCTATCACCCCGAAGTGTCCAACCTTATGTCTCACTCAGCTCTGGTTTTAGATGAGGTAAATCCAGGTTGCATCACAAGCCCTGAATGAATTATTTAAGAATTGCTCTCTATTTCACTGTCATTGTGTTTGGTTTTTTAATTCATTTTGATAATGGGATTTATCAGATTTTCTCTGCTGCCTTCATGCAGCTGGACACACGCTGGATTCTCTTATGGAGACATATAAATCCATGGGTTTGAAGATTCTTACTAGTCAGGTGTATTCCTAGGCGTTGAATATAGGGTGTTTAGCCCATTTCGTTGAGCAAGGGGTATGTCTTGACTATTACGTATTTGACATATGGAATGGTATCTGTGCTAATTTCTAACTCTGGTTTTATGCAGCACCCCAACTCACCTTTCCCCTTACGCAAACATAAGTTGGTTTTCTAAATTTGAGACCCTGTTCTGTTTTGTAATTCAGTTCATGTGTAGCCAAGATTACATTCGGTTTATTAGTGATATCTTATGATGTTTCATTTTCTGTGTGACTTATTTCACTTAGAATCATCTTACCTGAATCCACTCATTATGCCACGACGGGCCAGATGACATAGATTTCATTGGTGAGTGATATTCCATTGTACGTACGTACCACAACTTCTTTATCCATTTCTCGCTTTCTGGGATATTTAACTTGTACCGTAGACGAGGTTCTTGTAAACAGAGCCGTCTGAAACTTTGGGGTTGCTGTGTGTTTTTGATTTTAATTTCCCTAAGCTATAGGACCATAAGTGGAAGTGCCGTAGGCTCCGTTGCTTTGTTTTTTAGGTGTTTCAGGAAACAGCATACACTTCTCCAGAGTGGCTGTTGGCAATTTGCATCCCACCCATCAGCATAACAAGGCTCCCTGTTCTCCATGGCCTGTGCTGCATTTCTGGATTTTACACTTTTTTCAGATGGCCCTTTTGACCGGGGGGCAGTGAGACTTCATTGTAGTGCAGATTTCTTTAACATGCTTGCTTGGTTGGCCAAAAAGGGCGTATGCGTTTTTTCCTGAATATATTCGGGAAAAAACGCATACGCCCTTTTTGGCCAAGTGCATCATTGTCGACGTTCTGCCTCTTTTCCTATGCTTTAAATGCAATTCCAGTCTACCCCCTGAAGTCGTTTTCCTGCAATTCTGCCCCGCTTTCAAGTCCTCTTCGCAGCCTTCCTTCAATATATTTTTGGACGATAGCTGTCATTTATAACTCTGCAGGTTTGTGAATTACAGTGCCCCTGAGCTCCTGTCTTCAAATCGCTTTCTTGTGAGCTGGCCG
This sequence comes from Delphinapterus leucas, assembly GCF_059928025.1. NCBI lineage: Eukaryota > Metazoa > Chordata > Mammalia > Artiodactyla > Monodontidae > Delphinapterus > Delphinapterus leucas. The sequence goes on along the minus strand of NW_028322239.1, from coordinate 8,140,590 downwards.
CAAACCCGCAGGATTGCTTCAGGCCCTAATCTGGTTCCGGCACGGCATGCTGAGCCTATGGTTAATTCCTCTTCCTGGTTGGAAATGAGCATTAAATTTGCCTGTGCAGACACCTACAGCTAGTCTCTCATTGGTTCTCCCTATTCCTGTTTATCTTGCTCAGAAATTGCAAACTGTGCCAAACAGGAGGTTAAAGGCACTGACTCTCCAAGTGGGGAGAGTGTTAGTAAAGTGTCTGGAATTGTGAACCCGAGTAAAAGGGGATGAAAACTGAGATGCATTTGAAAATGTTTCCCAGTCACACGGTGCACCATACTGTGGGTTTCCCATGCATGCTTTAGCTGAAGGAAGAATCGCTTAAACCTGGAGAGTTGGGACCCATGGAATGGGTACCATGCAGTATGACTTCAAATGGTCTGCATTTGCTCATCGAACCTCACCAATGCTATCAGCCCGAAGTGTCAAACCTTATGTCTCACTCAGCTCTGGGTTCAGATGAGGTAAATCCAGGTTGCATCACAAGCCCTGAATGAATTATTTAAGAATTGCTCTCTATTTCACTGTCATTGTGTTTTGTTTTTCTAATTCATTTTGATAATAGGATTTATCGGATTTTCTCTGCTGCCTTCATGCAGCTGTACACACGCTTGATTCTCTTATGGAGACATATAAATACATGGGTTTGAAGATTCTTTCTAGTCAGGTGTATTCCTAGGCGTTGAATAGAGGGTGTTTAGCCCATTTCGTTGAGCAAGGGGTAGGTCTTTACTATTACGTATTTGACGTATGGAATGGTATCTGTGCTAACTTCTATCTCTGGTTTTATGCAGCACCCCAACTCACCTTTCCCCTTAAGCAAACATAAGTTGGTTTTCTAAATTTGAGACCCTGTTCTGTTTTGTAATTCAGTTCATGTGTAGCCAAGATTACATTCCGTGTATTAGTGATATCTTATGATATTTAATTTTCTGTGTGACTTATTTCACTTAGAATCATTGTACCTGAATTCAATCATTATGCCACGACGGGCCTGATGATATAGATTTCATTGGTGAGTGATATTCCATTGTACGTACGTACCACAACTTCTTTATCCATTTTTCGCTTTCTGGGATATTTAACTTGTACCGTAGAAGATGTTCTTGTAAACAGAGCCGTCTGAAACTTTGGGGTGGCTGTGTGTTTTTGATTTTAATTTCCCTAAGCTATAGGACCATAAGTGGAAGTGCCGTAGGCTCCGTTGCTTTGTTTTTTAGGTGTTTCAGGAAACACCATACACTTCTCCAGAGTGGCTGTTGGCAATTTACATCCCACCCATCAGCATAATATGGCTCCCTGTTCTCCATGGCCTGTGCTGCCTTTCTGGATTTTACACTTTTTTCAGATGACCCTTTTGACCGGGGGGCAGTGAGACTTCATTGTAGTGCAGATTTCTTTAACATGCTTGCTTGGTTGGCCAAAAAGGGCGTATGCGTTTTTTCCTGAATATATTCAGGAAAAAACGCATACGCCCTTTCTGGCCACGTGCATCATTGTCGACGTTCTGCCTCTTTTCCTATGCTTTAAATGCAATTCCACTCTACTCCCTGAAACCGCTTCCCTGCAATTCTGCCCCGATTTCAAGTCCTCTTCGCAGCCTTCCTTCAATAAATTTTTGTACAATAGCTGTCATTTATAACTTTGCAGGTTTGAGAATTACAGTGCCCCTGAGCTCCTTTCTTCCAATCGCTTTCTTGTGAGCTGGCCGCAAACCCGCAGGATTGATTCAGGCCCTAATCTGGTTCCGGCACGGCATGCTGAGCGTTTGGTTAATTCCTATTCCTGGTTGGAAATGAGCTTTAAATTAGCCCATGCAGACACCTACAGCTAGTCTCTCATTGGTTCTCCCTATTCCTGTTTATCTTGCGCAGAAATTGCAAACTCTCACAAACAGCAGGTTAAAGACACTGACTCTCCAAGTTGGGAGAGTGTTAGTAAAGGGTCTGGAATGGTGAAGCCGAGTAAAAGGGGCCGAAAACTGAGATGCATTTGAAAACGTTTCCCGGTCACACGGTGCACCATACTGTGGGTTTCCCATGCATGTTATAGCTGAAGGAAGAATCGCTTAAACCTGGAGAGTTGGGACCCATGGAATGGGTACCAGGCAGTATAATTTCAAATGGTCTGCATTTGCTCATCGAACCTCACCAATGCTATCACCCCGAAGTGTCCAACCTTATGTCTCACTCAGCTCTGGTTTTAGATGAGGTAAATCCAGGTTGCATCACAAGCCCTGAATGAATTATTTAAGAATTGCTCTCTATTTCACTGTCATTGTGTTTGGTTTTTTAATTCATTTTGATAATGGGATTTATCAGATTTTCTCTGCTGCCTTCATGCAGCTGGACACACGCTGGATTCTCTTATGGAGACATATAAATCCATGGGTTTGAAGATTCTTACTAGTCAGGTGTATTCCTAGGCGTTGAATATAGGGTGTTTAGCCCATTTCGTTGAGCAAGGGGTATGTCTTGACTATTACGTATTTGACATATGGAATGGTATCTGTGCTAATTTCTAACTCTGGTTTTATGCAGCACCCCAACTCACCTTTCCCCTTACGCAAACATAAGTTGGTTTTCTAAATTTGAGACCCTGTTCTGTTTTGTAATTCAGTTCATGTGTAGCCAAGATTACATTCGGTTTATTAGTGATATCTTATGATGTTTCATTTTCTGTGTGACTTATTTCACTTAGAATCATCTTACCTGAATCCACTCATTATGCCACGACGGGCCAGATGACATAGATTTCATTGGTGAGTGATATTCCATTGTACGTACGTACCACAACTTCTTTATCCATTTCTCGCTTTCTGGGATATTTAACTTGTACCGTAGACGAGGTTCTTGTAAACAGAGCCGTCTGAAACTTTGGGGTTGCTGTGTGTTTTTGATTTTAATTTCCCTAAGCTATAGGACCATAAGTGGAAGTGCCGTAGGCTCCGTTGCTTTGTTTTTTAGGTGTTTCAGGAAACAGCATACACTTCTCCAGAGTGGCTGTTGGCAATTTGCATCCCACCCATCAGCATAACAAGGCTCCCTGTTCTCCATGGCCTGTGCTGCATTTCTGGATTTTACACTTTTTTCAGATGGCCCTTTTGACCGGGGGGCAGTGAGACTTCATTGTAGTGCAGATTTCTTTAACATGCTTGCTTGGTTGGCCAAAAAGGGCGTATGCGTTTTTTCCTGAATATATTCGGGAAAAAACGCATACGCCCTTTTTGGCCAAGTGCATCATTGTCGACGTTCTGCCTCTTTTCCTATGCTTTAAATGCAATTCCAGTCTACCCCCTGAAATCGTTTTCCTGCAATTCTGCCCCGCTTTCAAGTCCTCTTCGCAGCCTTCCTTCAATATATTTTCGGACGATAGCTGTCATTTATAACTCTGCAGGTTTGTGAATTACAGTGCCCCTGAGCTCCTTTCTTCAAATCGCTTTCTTGTGAGCTGGCCGTAAACCCGCAGGATTGCTTCAGGCCCTAATCTGGTTCCTGCACGGCATGCTGAGCCTTTGTTTAATTCCTCTTCCTGGTTGGATATGAGCGTTAAATTTGCCCGTGCAGACACCTACAGCTAGTCTCTCATTGGTTCTCCGTATTCCTGTTCATCTTGCGCAGAAATTGCAAACTGTGCCAAACAGGAGGTTAAAGGCACTGACTCTCCAAGTGGGGAGAGTGTTAGTAAAGGGTCTGGAATTGTGAACCCGAGTAAAACGGGACAAAAACTGAGATGCATTTGAAAACGTTTCCTGGTCACATGGTTCACCATACTGTGGGTTTCCCATGCATGCTTTAGCTGAAGGAAGAATCACTTAAACCTGGATAGTTGGGACCCATGGAATGGGTACCATGCAGTATGACTTCAAATGGTCTGCATTTGCTCATCGAACCTCAACAATGCTATCAGCCCGAAGTGTCCAACCTTATGTCTCACTCAGCTCTGGGTTTAGATGAGGTAAATCCAGGTTGCATCACAAGCCCTGAATGAATTATTTAAGAATTGCTCTCTATTTCACTGTCATTGTGTTTGGTTTTTTAATTCATTTTGATAATGGGATTTATCAGATTTTCTCTGCTGCCTTCATGCAGCTGTACACACGCTGGATTCTCTTATGGAGACATATAAATCCATGGGTTTGAAGATTCTTACTAGTCAGGTGTATTCCTAGGCGTTGAATATAGGGTGTTTAGCCCATTTCGTTGAGCAAGGGGTATGTCTTGACTATTACGTATTTGACATATGGAATGGTATCTGTGCTAATTTCTAACTCTGGTTTTATGCAGCACCCCAACTCACCTTTCCCCTTACGCAAACATAAGTTGGTTGTCTAAATTTGAGACCCTGTTCTGTTTTGTAATTCAGTTCATGTGTAGCCAAGATTACATTCGGTGTATTAGTGATATCTTATGATGTTTCATTTTCTGTGTGACTTATTTCACTTAGAATCATCGTAACTGAATCCACTCATTATGCCACGACGGGCCAGATGACATAGATTTCATTGGTGAGTGATATTCCATTGTACGTACGTACCACAACTTCTTTATCCATTTTTCGCTTTCTGGGATATTTAACTTGTACCGTAGACGAGGTTCTTGTAAACAGAGCCGTCTGAAACTTTGGGGTGGCTGTGTTTTTGATTTTAATTTCCCTAAGCTATAGGACCATAATTGGAAGTGCCGTAGGCTCCGTTGCTTTGTTTTTTAGGTGTTTCAGGAAACACCATACACTTCTCCAGAGTGGCTGTTGGCAATTACATCCCACCCATCAGCATAACAAGGCTCCCTGTTCTCTATGGCCTGTGCTGCATTTCTGGATTTTACACATTTTTCAGATGGCCCTTTTGACCAGTGGGCAGTGAGACTTCATTGTAGTGCAGATTTCTTTAACATGCTTGCTTGGTTGGCCAAAAAGGGCGTATGCGTTTTTTCCTGAATATATTCAGGAAAAAACGCATACGCCCTTTTTGGCCAAGTGCATCATTGTCGACCTGCTGCCTCTTTTCCTATGTTTTAAATGCAATTCCAGTCTACCCCCTGAAATCGTTTTCCTGCAATTCTGCCCTGCTTTCAAGTCCTCTACGCAGCCTTCCTTCAATATATTTTTGGACAATTGCTGTCATTTATAACTTTGCAGGTTTCAGAATTACAGTGCCCCTGAGCTCCTTTCTTCAAATCGCTTTCTGATGAGCTGGCCGCAAACCCGCAGGATTGCTTCAGGCCCTAATCTGGTTCTGGCAAGGCATGCTGAGCGTTTGGTTAATTCCGCTTCCTGGTGGGAAATGAGCATTAAATTTGCCCGTGCAGACACCTACAGCTAGTCTCTCATTCGTTCTCCCTATTCCTGTTCATCTTGCGCAGAAATTGCAAACTGTGCCAAACAGGAGGTTAAAGGCACTGACTCTCCAAGTGGGGAGAGTGTTAGTAAAGTGTCTGGAATTGTGAACCCGAGTAAAAGGGGACGAAAACTGAGATGCATTTTAAAACGTTTCCCTGTGACACGGTGCACCATACTGTCGGTTTCCCATGCATGTTTTAGCTGAAGGAAGAATCGCTTAAACCTGGAGAGTTCGGACCCATGGAATGGGTACCATGCAGTATGACTTCAAATGGTCTGCATTTGCTCATTGAACCTCACCAATGCTATCAGCCCAAAGTGTCCAACATTATGTCTCACTCAGCTCTGGGTGTAGATGAGGTAAATCCAGGTTGCATCACAAGCCCTGAATGAATTATTTAAGAATTGCTCTCTATTTCACTGTCATTGTGTTTTGTTTTTGTAATTCATTTTGATAATGGGATTTATCGGATTTTCTCTGCTGCATTCATGCAGCTATACACACGCTTGATTCTCTTATGGAGACATATAAATCCATGGGTTTGAAGATTCTTACTAGTCAGGTGTATTCCTAGGCGTTGAATATAGGGTGTTTATCCCATTTCGTTGAGCAAGGGGTAGGTCTGGACTATTACATATTTAACTTATGGAATGGTATCTGTGCTAATATCTATCTCTGGTTTTATGCAGCACCCCAACTCACCTTTCCCCTTAAGCAAACATAAGTTGGTTTTCTAAATTTGAGACCCTGTTCTGTTTTGTAATTCACTTTATGTGTAGCCAAGATTACATTCCGTGTATTAGTGATATCATATGATGTTACATTTTCTGTGTGACTTATTTCACTTAGAATCATCGTACCTGAATCCACTCATTATGCCACGACGGGCCAGATGACATAGATTTCATTGGTGAGTGATATTCCATTGTACGTACGTACCACAATTTCTTTATCCATTTTTCGCTTTCTGGGATATTTAACTTGTACCGTAAAGGAGGTTCTTGTAAACAGAGCCGTCTGAAACTTTGGGGTGGCTCTGTGTTTTTGATTTTAATTTCCCTAAGCTATAGGACCATAAGTGGAAGTGACGTAGGCTCCGTTGCTTTGTTTTTTAGGTGTTTCAGGAAACACCATACACTTCTCTAGAGTGGCTGTTGGCAATTTACATCCCACCCATCAGCATAACAAGGCTCCCTGTTCTCCATGGCCTGTGCTGCATTTCTGGATTTTACACTTTTTTCAGGTAGCCCTTTTGACCGGGGGGCAGTGAGACTTCATTGTAGTGCAGATTTCTTTAACATGCTTGCTTGGTTGGCCAAACAGGGCGTATGCGTTTTTTCCTGAATATATTCAGGAAAAAACGCATACGCCCTTTTTGGCCAAGTGCATCATTGTCGACGTTCTGCCTCTTTTCCTATGCTTTAAATGCAATTCCAGTCTACCCCCTGAAGTCGTTTTCCTGCAATTCTGCCCCGCTTTCAAGTCCTCTTCGCAGCCTTCCTTCAATATATTTTTGGACGATAGCTGTCATTTATAACTCTGCAGGTTTGTGAATTACAGTGCCCCTGAGCTCCTGTCTTCAAATCGCTTTCTTGTGAGCTGGCCGCAAACCCGCAGGATTGCTTCAGGCCCTAATCTGGTTCCGGCACGGCATGCTGAGCCTATGGTTAATTCCTCTTCCTGGTTGGAAATGAGCATTAAATTTGCCTGTGCAGACACCTACAGCTAGTCTCTCATTGGTTCTCCCTATTCCTGTTTATCTTGCTCAGAAATTGCAAACTGTGCCAAACAGGAGGTTAAAGGCACTGACTCTCCAAGTGGGGAGAGTGTTAGTAAAGTGTCTGGAATTGTGAACCCGAGTAAAGGGGGATGAAAACTGAGATGCATTTGAAAATGTTTCCCAGTCACACGGTGCACCATACTGTGGGTTTCCCATGCATGCTTTAGCTGAAGGAAGAATCGCTTAAACCTGGAGAGTTGGGACCCATGGAATGGGTACCATGCAGTATGACTTCAAATGGTCTGCATTTGCTCATCGAACCTCACCAATGCTATCAGCCCGAAGTGTCAAACCTTATGTCTCACTCAGCTCTGGGTTCAGATGAGGTAAATCCAGGTTGCATCACAAGCCCTGAATGAATTATTTAAGAATTGCTCTCTATTTCACTGTCATTGTGTTTGGTTTTTTAATTCATTTTGATAATGGGATTTATCAGATTTTCTCTGCTGCCTTCATGCAGCTGTACACACGCTTGATTCTCTTATGGAGACATATAAATCCATGGGTTTGAAGATTCTTACTAGTCAGGTGTATTCCTAGGCGTTGAATATAGGGTGTTTAGCCCATTTCGTTGAGCAAGGGGTATGTCTTGACTATTACGTATTTGACATATGGAATGGTATCTGTGCTAATTTCTAACTCTGGTTTTATGCAGCACCCCAACTCACCTTTCCCCTTACGCAAACATAAGTTGGTTGTCTAAATTTGAGACCCTGTTCTGTTTTGTAATTCAGTTCATGTGTAGCCAAGATTACATTCGGTGTATTAGTGATATCTTATGATGTTTCATTTTCTGTGTGACTTATTTCACTTAGAATCATCGTACCTGAATCCACTCATTATGCCACGACGGGCCAGATGACATAGATTTCATTGGTGAGTGATATTCCATTGTACGTACGTACCACAACTTCTTTATCCATTTTTCGCTTTCTGGGATATTTAACTTGTACCGTAGACGAGGTTCTTGTAAACAGAGCCGTCTGAAACTTTGGGGTGGCTGTGTTTTTGATTTTAATTTCCCTAAGCTATAGGACCATAATTGGAAGTGCCGTAGGCTCCGTTGCTTTGTTTTTTAGGTGTTTCAGGAAACACCATACACTTCTCCAGAGTGGCTGTTGGCAATTACATCCCACCCATCAGCATAACAAGGCTCCCTGTTCTCTATGGCCTGTGCTGCATTTCTGGATTTTACACATTTTTCAGATGGCCCTTTTGACCAGTGGGCAGTGAGACTTCATTGTAGTGCAGATTTCTTTAACATGCTTGCTTGGTTGGCCAAAAAGGGCGTATGCGTTTTTTCCTGAATATATTCAGGAAAAAACGCATACGCCCTTTTTGGCCAAGTGCATCATTGTCGACCTGCTGCCTCTTTTCCTATGTTTTAAATGCAATTCCAGTCTACCCCCTGAAATCGTTTTCCTGCAATTCTGCCCCGCTTTCAAGTCCTCTACGCAGCCTTCCTTCAATATATTTTTGGACAATAGCTGTCATTTATAACTTTGCAGGTTTCAGAATTACAGTGCCCCTGAGCTCTTTTCTTCAAATCGCTTTCTGATGAGCTGGCCGCAAACCCGCAGGATTGCTTCAGGCCCTAATCTGGTTCTGGCAAGGCATGCTGAGCGTTTGGTTAATTCCGCTTCCTGGTGGGAAATGAGCATTAAATTTGCCCGTGCAGACACCTACAGCTAGTCTCTCATTCGTTCTCCCTATTCCTGTTCATCTTGCGCAGAAATTGCAAACTGTGCCAAACAGGAGGTTAAAGGCACTGACTCTCCAAGTGGGGAGAGTGTTAGTAAAGTGTCTGGAATTGTGAACCCGAGTAAAAGGGGACGAAAACTGAGATGCATTTTAAAACGTTTCCCTGTGACACGGTGCACCATACTGTCGGTTTCCCATGCATGTTTTAGCTGAAGGAAGAATCGCTTAAACCTGGAGAGTTCGAACCCATGGAATGGGTACCATGCAGTATGACTTCAAATGGTCTGCATTTGCTCATTGAACCTCACCAATGCTATCAGCCCAAAGTGTCCAACATTATGTCTCACTCAGCTCTGGGTGTAGATGAGGTAAATCCAGGTTGCATCACAAGCCCTGAATGAATTATTTAAGAATTGCTCTCTATTTCACTGTCATTGTGTTTTGTTTTTGTAATTCATTTTGATAATGGGATTTATCGGATTTTCTCTGCTGCATTCATGCAGCTATACACACGCTTGATTCTCTTATGGAGACATATAAATCCATGGGTTTGAAGATTCTTACTAGTCAGGTGTATTCCTAGGCGTTGAATATAGGGTGTTTATCCCATTTCGTTGAGCAAGGGGTAGGTCTGGACTATTACATATTTAACTTATGGAATGGTATCTGTGCTAATATCTATCTCTGGTTTTATGCAGCACCCCAACTCACCTTTCCCCTTAAGCAAACATAAGTTGGTTTTCTAAATTTGAGACCCTGTTCTGTTTTGTAATTCACTTTATGTGTAGCCAAGATTACATTCCGTGTATTAGTGATATCATATGATGTTACATTTTCTGTGTGACTTATTTCACTTAGAATCATCGTACCTGAATCCACTCATTATGCCACGACGGGCCAGATGACATAGATTTCATTGGTGAGTGATATTCCATTGTACGTACGTACCACAATTTCTTTATCCATTTTTCGCTTTCTGGGATATTTAACTTGTACCGTAAAGGAGGTTCTTGTAAACAGAGCCGTCTGAAACTTTGGGGTGGCTCTGTGTTTTTGATTTTAATTTCCCTAAGCTATAGGACCATAAGTGGAAGTGACGTAGGCTCCGTTGCTTTGTTTTTTAGGTGTTTCAGGAAACACCATACACTTCTCTAGAGTGGCTGTTGGCAATTTACATCCCACCCATCAGCATAACAAGGCTCCCTGTTCTCCATGGCCTGTGCTGCATTTCTGGATTTTACACTTTTTTCAGGTAGCCCTTTTGACCGGGGGGCAGTGAGACTTCATTGTAGTGCAGATTTCTTTAACATGCTTGCTTGGTTGGCCAAACAGGGCGTATGCGTTTTTTCCTGAATATATTCAGGAAAAAACGCATACGCCCTTTTTGGCCAAGTGCATCATTGTCGACGTTCTGCCTCTTTTCCTATGCTTTAAATGCAATTCCAGTCTACCCCCTGAAGTCGTTTTCCTGCAATTCTGCCCCGCTTTCAAGTCCTCTTCGCAGCCTTCCTTCAATATATTTTTGGACGATAGCTGTCATTTATAACTCTGCAGGTTTGTGAATTACAGTGCCCCTGAGCTCCTGTCTTCAAATCGCTTTCTTGTGAGCTGGCCGCAAACCCGCAGGATTGCTTCAGGCCCTAATCTGGTTCCGGCACGGCATGCTGAGCCTATGGTTAATTCCTCTTCCTGGTTGGAAATGAGCATTAAATTTGCCTGTGCAGACACCTACAGCTAGTCTCTCATTGGTTCTCCCTATTCCTGTTTATCTTGCTCAGAAATTGCAAACTGTGCCAAACAGGAGGTTAAAGGCACTGACTCTCCAAGTGGGGAGAGTGTTAGTAAAGTGTCTGGAATTGTGAACCCGAGTAAAGGGGGATGAAAACTGAGATGCATTTGAAAATGTTTCCCAGTCACACGGTGCACCATACTGTGGGTTTCCCATGCATGCTTTAGCTGAAGGAAGAATCGCTTAAACCTGGAGAGTTGGGACCCATGGAATGGGTACCATGCAGTATGACTTCAAATGGTCTGCATTTGCTCATCGAACCTCACCAATGCTATCAGCCCGAAGTGTCAAACCTTATGTCTCACTCAGCTCTGGGTTCAGATGAGGTAAATCCAGGTTGCATCACAAGCCCTGAATGAATTATTTAAGAATTGCTCTCTATTTCACTGTCATTGTGTTTGGTTTTTTAATTCATTTTGATAATGGGATTTATCAGATTTTCTCTGCTGCCTTCATGCAGCTGTACACACGCTTGATTCTCTTATGGAGACATATAAATCCATGGGTTTGAAGATTCTTACTAGTCAGGTGTATTCCTAGGCGTTGAATATAGGGTGTTTAGCCCATTTCGTTGAGCAAGGGGTATGTCTTGACTATTACGTATTTGACATATGGAATGGTATCTGTGCTAATTTCTAACTCTGGTTTTATGCAGCACCCCAACTCACCTTTCCCCTTACGCAAACATAAGTTGGTTGTCTAAATTTGAGACCCTGTTCTGTTTTGTAATTCAGTTCATGTGTAGCCAAGATTACATTCGGTGTATTAGTGATATCTTATGATGTTTCATTTTCTGTGTGACTTATTTCACTTAGAATCATCGTACCTGAATCCACTCATTATGCCACGACGGGCCAGATGACATAGATTTCATTGGTGAGTGATATTCCATTGTACGTACGTACCACAACTTCTTTATCCATTTTTCGCTTTCTGGGATATTTAACTTGTACCGTAGACGAGGTTCTTGTAAACAGAGCCGTCTGAAACTTTGGGGTGGCTGTGTTTTTGATTTTAATTTCCCTAAGCTATAGGACCATAATTGGAAGTGCCGTAGGCTCCGTTGCTTTGTTTTTTAGGTGTTTCAGGAAACACCATACACTTCTCCAGAGTGGCTGTTGGCAATTACATCCCACCCATCAGCATAACAAGGCTCCCTGTTCTCTATGGCCTGTGCTGCATTTCTGGATTTTACACATTTTTCAGATGGCCCTTTTGACCAGTGGGCAGTGAGACTTCATTGTAGTGCAGATTTCTTTAACATGCTTGCTTGGTTGGCCAAAAAGGGCGTATGCGTTTTTTCCTGAATATATTCAGGAAAAAACGCATACGCCCTTTTTGGCCAAGTGCATCATTGTCGACCTGCTGCCTCTTTTCCTATGTTTTAAATGCAATTCCAGTCTACCCCCTGAAATCGTTTTCCTGCAATTCTGCCCCGCTTTCAAGTCCTCTACGCAGCCTTCCTTCAATATATTTTTGGACAATAGCTGTCATTTATAACTTTGCAGGTTTCAGAATTACAGTGCCCCTGAGCTCTTTTCTTCAAATCGCTTTCTGATGAGCTGGCCGCAAACCCGCAGGATTGCTTCAGGCCCTAATCTGGTTCTGGCAAGGCATGCTGAGCGTTTGGTTAATTCCGCTTCCTGGTGGGAAATGAGCATTAAATTTGCCCGTGCAGACACCTACAGCTAGTCTCTCATTCGTTCTCCCTATTCCTGTTCATCTTGCGCAGAAATTGCAAACTGTGCCAAACAGGAGGTTAAAGGCACTGACTCTCCAAGTGGGGAGAGTGTTAGTAAAGTGTCTGGAATTGTGAACCCGAGTAAAAGGGGACGAAAACTGAGATGCATTTTAAAACGTTTCCCTGTGACACGGTGCACCATACTGTCGGTTTCCCATGCATGTTTTAGCTGAAGGAAGAATCGCTTAAACCTGGAGAGTTCGAACCCATGGAATGGGTACCATGCAGTATGACTTCAAATGGTCTGCATTTGCTCATTGAACCTCACCAATGCTATCAGCCCAAAGTGTCCAACATTATGTCTCACTCAGCTCTGGGTGTAGATGAGGTAAATCCAGGTTGCATCACAAGCCCTGAATGAATTATTTAAGAATTGCTCTCTATTTCACTGTCATTGTGTTTTGTTTTTGTAATTCATTTTGATAATGGGATTTATCGGATTTTCTCTGCTGCATTCATGCAGCTATACACACGCTTGATTCTCTTATGGAGACATATAAATCCATGGGTTTGAAGATTCTTACTAGTCAGGTGTATTCCTAGGCATTGAATATAGGGTGTTTATCCCATTTCGTTGAGCAAGGGGTAGGTCTGGACTATTACATATTTAACTTATGGAATGGTATCTGTGCTAATATCTATCTCTGGTTTTATGCAGCACCCCAACTCACCTTTCCCCTTAAGCAAACATAAGTTGGTTTTCTAAATTTGAGACCCTGTTCTGTTTTGTAATTCACTTTATGTGTAGCCAAGATTACATTCCGTGTATTAGTGATATCATATGATGTTACATTTTCTGTGTGACTTATTTCACTTAGAATCATCGTACCTGAATCCACTCATTATGCCACGACGGGCCAGATGACATAGATTTCATTGGTGAGTGATATTCCATTGTACGTACGTACCACAATTTCTTTATCCATTTTTCGCTTTCTGGGATATTTAACTTGTACCGTAAAGGAGGTTCTTGTAAACAGAGCCGTCTGAAACTTTGGGGTGGCTCTGTGTTTTTGATTTTAATTTCCCTAAGCTATAGGACCATAAGTGGAAGTGACGTAGGCTCCGTTGCTTTGTTTTTTAGGTGTTTCAGGAAACACCATACACTTCTCTAGAGTGGCTGTTGGCAATTTACATCCCACCCATCAGCATAACAAGGCTCCCTGTTCTCCATGGCCTGTGCTGCATTTCTGGATTTTACACTTTTTTCAGGTAGCCCTTTTGACCGGGGGGCAGTGAGACTTCATTGTAGTGCAGATTTCTTTAACATGCTTGCTTGGTTGGCCAAACAGGGCGTATGCGTTTTTTCCTGAATATATTCAGGAAAAAACGCATATGCCCTTTTTGGCCAAGTGCATCATTGTCGACGTTCTGCCTCTTTTCCTATGCTTTAAATGCAATTCCAGTCTACCCCCTGAAGTCGTTTTCCTGCAATTCTGCCCCGCTTTCAAGTCCTCTTCGCAGCCTTCCTTCAATATATTTTTGGACGATAGCTGTCATTTATAACTCTGCAGGTTTGTGAATTACAGTGCCCCTGAGCTCCTGTCTTCAAATCGCTTTCTTGTGAGCTGGCCGCAAACCCGCAGGATTGCTTCAGGCCCTAATCTGGTTCCGGCACGGCATGCTGAGCCTATGGTTAATTCCTCTTCCTGGTTGGAAATGAGCATTAAATTTGCCTGTGCAGACACCTACAGCTAGTCTCTCATTGGTTCTCCCTATTCCTGTTTATCTTGCTCAGAAATTGCAAACTGTGCCAAACAGGAGGTTAAAGGCACTGACTCTCCAAGTGGGGAGAGTGTTAGTAAAGTGTCTGGAATTGTGAACCCGAGTAAAGGGGGATGAAAACTGAGATGCATTTGAAAATGTTTCCCAGTCACACGGTGCACCATACTGTGGGTTTCCCATGCATGCTTTAGCTGAAGGAAGAATCGCTTAAACCTGGAGAGTTGGGACCCATGGAATGGGTACCATGCAGTATGACTTCAAATGGTCTGCATTTGCTCATCGAACCTCACCAATGCTATCAGCCCGAAGTGTCAAACCTTATGTCTCACTCAGCTCTGGGTTCAGATGAGGTAAATCCAGGTTGCATCACAAGCCCTGAATGAATTATTTAAGAATTGCTCTCTATTTCACTGTCATTGTGTTTGGTTTTTTAATTCATTTTGATAATGGGATTTATCAGATTTTCTCTGCTGCCTTCATGCAGCTGTACACACGCTTGATTCTCTTATGGAGACATATAAATCCATGGGTTTGAAGATTCTTACTAGTCAGGTGTATTCCTAGGCGTTGAATATAGGGTGTTTAGCCCATTTCGTTGAGCAAGGGGTATGTCTTGACTATTACGTATTTGACATATGGAATGGTATCTGTGCTAATTTCTAACTCTGGTTTTATGCAGCACCCCAACTCACCTTTCCCCTTACGCAAACATAAGTTGGTTGTCTAAATTTGAGACCCTGTTCTGTTTTGTAATTCAGTTCATGTGTAGCCAAGATTACATTCGGTGTATTAGTGATATCTTATGATGTTTCATTTTCTGTGTGACTTATTTCACTTAGAATCATCGTACCTGAATCCACTCATTATGCCACGACGGGCCAGATGACATAGATTTCATTGGTGAGTGATATTCCATTGTACGTACGTACCACAACTTCTTTATCCATTTTTCGCTTTCTGGGATATTTAACTTGTACCGTAGACGAGGTTCTTGTAAACAGAGCCGTCTGAAACTTTGGGGTGGCTGTGTTTTTGATTTTAATTTCCCTAAGCTATAGGACCATAATTGGAAGTGCCGTAGGCTCCGTTGCTTTGTTTTTTAGGTGTTTCAGGAAACACCATACACTTCTCCAGAGTGGCTGTTGGCAATTACATCCCACCCATCAGCATAACAAGGCTCCCTGTTCTCTATGGCCTGTGCTGCATTTCTGGATTTTACACATTTTTCAGATGGCCCTTTTGACCAGTGGGCAGTGAGACTTCATTGTAGTGCAGATTTCTTTAACATGCTTGCTTGGTTGGCCAAAAAGGGCGTATGCGTTTTTTCCTGAATATATTCAGGAAAAAACGCATACGCCCTTTTTGGCCAAGTGCATCATTGTCGACCTGCTGCCTCTTTTCCTATGTTTTAAATGCAATTCCAGTCTACCCCCTGAAATCGTTTTCCTGCAATTCTGCCCCGCTTTCCAGTCCTCTTCGCAGCCTTCCTTCAATATATTTTCGGACGATAGCTGTCATTTATAACTCTGCAGGTTTTTGAATTACAGTGCCCCTGAGCTCCTTTCTACAAATCGCTTTCTTGTGAGCTGGCCGCAAACCCGCAGGATTGCTTCAGGCCCTAATCTGGTTCCTGCACGGCATGCTGAGCCTTTGGTTAATTCCTCTTCCTGGTTGGAAATGAGCGTTAAATTTGCCCGTGCAGACACCTACAGCTAGTCTCTCATTGGTTCTCCCTATTCCTGTTCATCTTGCGCAGAAATTGCAAACTGTGCCAAACAGCAGGTTAAAGGCACTGACTCTCCAAGTGGGGAGAGTGTTAGTAAAGGGTCTGGAATTGTGAACCCGAGGAAAAGGGGACGAAAACTGAGATGCATTTGAAAACGTTTCCCGGTCACACGGTGCACCATACTGTGGGTTACCCATGCATGTTTTAGCTGAAGGAAAAATCGCTTAAACCTGGAGATTTGGGACCCATGGAATGGGTACCATGCAGTATGACTTCAAATGGTCTGCATTTGCTCATCGAACCTCACCAATGCTATCAGCCTGAAGTGTCCATCCTTATGTCTCTCTCAGCTCCGGGTGTAGATGAGGTAAATCCAGGTTGCATCACAAGCCCTGAATGAATTATTTAAGAATTGCTCTCTATTTCACTGTCATTCTGTTTTGTTTTTGTAATTCATTTTGATAATGGGATTTATCGGATTTTCTCTGCTGCCTTCATGCAGCTGTACACACGCTTGATTCTCTTATGGAGACATATAAATCCATGGGTTTGAATATTCTTTCTAGTCAGGTGTATTCCTAGACGTTGAATATAGGGTGTTTAGCCCATTTGGTTGAGCAAGGGGTAGGTCTTGACTATTACATATTTGACGTATGGAATGGTATCTGTGCTAATTTCTATCTCTGGTTTTATGCAGCACCCCAACTCACCTTTCCCCTTAAGCAAACATAAGTTGGTTTTCTAAATTTGAGACCCTATTCTGTTTTGTAATTCAGTTCATGTGTAGCCAAGATTACATTCCGTGTATTAGTGACATCTTATGATGTTTCATTTTCTGTGTGAGTTATTTCACTTAGAATCATCGTACCTGAATCCACTCATTATGCCACGACGGGCCAGATGACATAGATTTCATTGGTGAGTGATATTCCATTGTACGTACGTACCACAACTTCTTTATCCATTTTTCACTTTCTGGGATATTTAACTTGTACCGTAGACGAGGTTCTTGTAAACAGAGCCGTCTGAAACTTTGGGGTGGCTGTGTGTTTTTGATTTTAATTTCCCTAAGCTATAGGACCATAAGTGGAAGTGCCGTAGGCTCCGTTGCTTTGTTTTTTAGGTGTTTCAGGAAACACCATACACTTCTCCAGAGTGGCTCTTGGCAATTTACATCCCACCCATCAGCATAACAAGGCTCCCTGTTCTCCATGGCCTGTGCTGCATTTCTGGATTTTACACTTTTTTCAGATGGTCCCTTTTGACCGGTGGGCAGTGAGACTTCATTGTAGTGCAGATTTCTTTAACATGCTTGCTTGGTTGGCCAAAAAGTGCATATGCGTTTTTTCCTGAATATATTCAGGAAAAAACGCATACGCCCTTTTTGGCCAAGTGCATCATTGTCGACGTTCTGCCTCTTTTCCTATGCTTTAAATGCAATTCCAGTCTACCCCCTGAAATCGTTTTCCTGCAATTCTGCCCCGCTTTCAAGTCCTCTTCGCAGCCTTCTTTCAATATATTTTCAGACGATAGCTGTCATTTATAACTCTGCAGGTTTGTGAATTACAGTGCCCCTGAGCTCCTTTCTTCAAATCGCTTTCTTGTCAGCTGGCGGCAAACCCGCAGGATTGCTTCAGGCCCTAATCTGGTTCCTGCACGGCATGCTGAGCCTTTGGTTAATTCCTCTTCCTGGTTGGAAATGAGCGTTAAATTTGCCCGTGCAGACACCTACAGCTAGTCTCTCATTGGTTCTCCCTATTCCTGTTCATCTTGCGCAGAAATTGCAAACTGTGCCAAACAGGAGGTTAAAGGCACTGACTCTCCAAGTGGGGAGAGTGTTAGTAAAGGGTCTGGAATTGTGAACCCGAGTAAAAGGGGACAAAAACTGAGATGCATTTGAAAACGTTTCCCGGTCACATGGTGCACCATACTGTGGGTTTCCCATGCATGCTTTAGCTGAAGGAAGAATCACTTAAACCTGGAGAGTTGGGACCCATGGAATGGGTACCAGGCAGTATGATTTCAAATGGTCTGCATTTGCTCATCGAACCTCACCAATGCTATCACCCCGAAGTGTCCAACCTTATGTCTCACTCAGCTCTGGGTTTAGATGAGGTAAATCCAGGTTGCATCACAAGCCCTGAATGAATTATTTAAGAATTGCTCTCTATTTCACTGTCATTGTGTTTGGTTTTTTAATTCATTTTGATAATGGGATTTATCAGATTTTCTCTGCTGCCTTCATGCAGCTGTACACACGCTGGATTCTCTTATGGAGACATATAAATCCATGGGTTTGAAGATTCTTACTAGTCAGGTGTATTCCTAGGCGTTGAATATAGGGTGTTTAGCCCATTTCGTTGAGCAAGGGGTATGTCTTGACTATTACGTATTTGACATATGGAATGTTATCTGTGCTAATTTCTAACTCTGGTTTTATGCAGCACCCCAACTCACCTTTCCCCTTATGCAAACATAAGTTGGTTTTCTAAATTTGAGACCCTGTTCTGTTTTGTAATTCAGTTCATGTGTAGCCAAGATTACATTCGGTTTATTAGTGATATCTTATGATGTTTCATTTTCTGTGTGACTTATTGCACTTAGAATCATCGTACCTGAATCCACTCATTATGCCACGACGGGCCAGATGACATAGATTTCATTGGTGAGTGATATTCCATTGTACGTACGTACCACAACTTCTTTATCCATTTCTCGCTTTCTGGGATATTTAACTTGTACCGTAGACGAGGTTCTTGTAAACAGAGCCGTCTGAAACTTTGGGGTTGCTGTGTGTTTTTGATTTTAATTTCCCTAAGCTATAGGACCATAAGTGGAAGTGCCGTAGGCTCCGTTGCTTTGTTTTTTAGGTGTTTCAGGAAACACCATACACTTCTCCAGAGTGGCTGTTGGCAATTTACATCCCACCCATCAGCATAACAAGGCTTCCTGTTCTCCATGGCCTGTGCTGCATTTCTGGATTTTACACTTTTTTCAGATGGCCCTTTTGACCGGGGGGCAGTGAGACTTCATTGTAGTGCAGATTTCTTTAACATGCTTGCTTGGTTGGCCAAAAAGGGCGTATGCGTTTTTTCCTGAATATATTCGGGAAAAAACGCATACGCCCTTTTTGGTCAAGTGCATCATTGTCGACGTTCTGCCTCTTTTCCTATGCTTTAAATGCAATTCCAGTCTACCCCCTGAAATCGTTTTCCTGCAATTCTGCCCCGCTTTCAAGTCCTCTTCGCAGCCTTCCTTCAATATATTTTCGGACGATAGCTGTCATTTATAACTCTGCAGGTTTGTGAATTACAGTGCCCCTGAGCTCCTTTCTTCAAATCGCTTTCTTGTGAGCTGGCCGCAAACCCGCAGGTTTGCTTCAGGCCCTAATCTCTTTCCGGCTCGGCATGCTGAGCCATTGGTTAATTCCTCTTCCTGGTGGGAAATGAGCGTTAAATTAGCCCGTGCAGACACCTACAGCTAGTCTCTCATTGGTTCTCCCTATTCCTGTTCATGTCGCGCAGAAATTGCAAACTGTGCCAAACAGCAGGTTAAAGGCACTGACTCTCCAAGTGGGGAGAGTGTTAGTAACGGGTCTGGAATTGTGAACCCGACTAAAAGGGGACGAAAACTGAGATGCATTTGAAAACGTTTCCCGGTCACACGGTGCACCATACTGTGGGTTTCCCATGCATGTTTTAGCTGAAGGAAGAATCGCTTAAACCTGGAGAGTTGGGACCCATGGAATGGGTACCATGCAGTATGACTTCAAATGGTCTGCATTTGCTCATCGAACCTCACCAATGCTATCAGCCTGAAGTGTCCAACCATATGTCTCACTCAGCTCTGGGTGTAGATGAGGTAAATCCAGGTTGCATCACAAGCCCTGAATGAATTATTTAAGAATTGCTCGCTATTTCACTGTCATTCTGTTTGGTTTTTGTAATTCATTTTGATAATGGGATTTATCGGATTTTCTCTGCTGCCTTCATGCAGCTGTACACACGCTTGATTCTCTTATGGAGACATATACATCCATGGGTTTGAATATTCTTTCTAGTCAGGTGTATTCCTAGACGTTGAATATAGGGTGTTTAGCCCATTTGGTTGAGCAAGGGGTAGGTCTTGACTATTACATATTTGACGTATGGAATGGTATCTGTGCTAATTTCTATCTCTGGTTTTATGCAGCACCCCAACTCACCGTTCCCCTTAAGCAAACATAAGTTGGTTTTCTAAATTTGAGACCCTGTTCTGTTTTGTAATTCAGATCATATGTAGCCAAGATTACATTCCGTGTATTAGTGACATCTTATGATGTTTCATTTTCTGTGTGACTTATTTCACTTAGAATCATCGTACCTGAATCCACTCATTATGCCACGACGGGCCAGATGACATAGATTTCATTGGTGAGTGATATTCCATTGTACGTACGTACCACAACTTCTTTATCCATTTTTCACTTTCTGGGATATTTAACTTGTACCGTAGACGAGGTTCTTGTAAACAGAGCCGTCTGAAACTTTGGGGTGGCTGTGTGTTTTTGATTTTAATTTCCCTAAGCTATAGGACCATAAGTGGAAGTGCCGTAGGCTCCGTTGCTTTGTTTTTTAGGTGTTTCAGGAAACACCATACACTTCTCCAGAGTGGCTGTTGGCAATTTACATCCCACCCATCAGCATAACAAGGCTCCCTGTTCTCCATGGCCTGTGCTGCATTTCTGGATTTTACACTTTTTTCAGATGGCCCTTTTGACCGGTGGGCAGTGAGACTTCATTGTAGTGCAGATTTCTTTAACATGCTTGCTTGGTTGGCCAAAAAGGGCGTATGCGTCTTTACCTGAATATATTCAGGAAAAAACGCATACGCCCTTTTTGGCCAAGTGCATCATTGTCGACGTTCTGCCTCTTTTCCTATGCTTTAAATGCAATTCCAGTCTACCCCCTGAAATCGTTTTCCTGCAATTCTGTCCCGCTTTCAAGTCCTCTTCGCAGCCTTCCTTCAATATATTTTCGGACGATAGCTGTCATTTATAACTCTGCAGGTTTGTGAATTACAGTGCCCCTGAGCTCCTTTCTTCAAATCGCTTTCTTGTGAGCTGGCCGCAAACCCGCAGGATTGCTTCAGGCCCTAATCTGGTTCCTGCACGGCATGCTGAGCCTTTGGTTAATTCCTCTTCCTGGTTGGAAATGAGCGTTAAATTTGCCCGTGCAGACACCTACAGCTAGTCTCTCATTGGTTCTCCCTATTCCTGTTCATCTTGCGCAGAAATTGCAAACTGTGCCAAACAGGAGGTTAAAGGCACTGACTCTCCAAGTGGGGAGAGTGTTAGTAAAGGGTCTGGAATTGTGAACCCGAGTAAAAGGGGACGAAAACTGAGATGCATTTGAAAACGTTTCGCAGTCTCATGGTGCACCATACTGTGGGTTTCCCATGCATGCTTTATCTGAAGGAAGAATCGCTTAAACCTGGAGAGTTGGGACCCATGGAATGGGTACCATGCAGTATGATTTCAAATGGTCTGCATTTGCTCATCGAACCTCACCAATGCTATCAGCCCGAAGTGTCCAACCTTATGTCTCACTCAGCTCTGGGTTTAGATGAGGTAAATCCAGGTTGCATCACAAGCCCTGAATGAATTATTTAAGAATTGCTCTCTATTTCACTGTCATTGTGTTTTGTTTTTGTAATTCATTTTGATAATAAGATTTATCGAATTTTCTCTGCTGCCTTCATGCAGCTGTACAAACGCTTGATTCTCTTATGGAGACATATAAATCCATGGGTTTGAAGATTCTTTCTAGTCAGGTGTATTCCTAGGTGTTGAATATAGGGTGTTTAGCCCATTTCGTTGAGCAAGGGGTAGGTCTTGACTATTACTTATTTGACGTATGGAATGGTATATCTGCTAATTTCTATCTCTGGTTTTATGCAGCACCCCAACTCACCTTTCCCCTCATGCAAACATAAGTTGGTTTTCAAAATTTGAGACCCTGTTCTGTTTTGTAATTCAGTTCATGTGTAGCCAAGATTACATTCGGTGTATTAGTGATATCTTATGATGTTTCATTTTCTGTGTGACTTATTTCACTTAGAATCATCGTACCTGAATCCACTCATTATGCCACGACGGGCCAGATGACATAGAATTCATTGGTGAGTGATATTCAATTGTACGTACGTACCACAACTTCTTTATCCATTTTTTGCTTTCTGGGATATTTAACTTGTACCGTAGATGAGGTTCTTGTAAACAGAGCCGTCTGAAACTTTGGGGTGGCTGTGTGTTTTTGATTTTAATTTCCCTAAGCTATAGGACCATAAGTGGAAGTGCCGTAAGCTCCGTTGCTTTGTTTTTTAGGTGTTTCAGTAAACACCATACACTTCTCCAGAGTGGCTGTTGGCAATTTACATCCCACCCATCAGCATAACAAGGCTCCCTGTTCTCCATGGCCTGTGCTGAATTTCTGGATTTTACACATTTTTCAGATGGCCCTTTTGACCGGGGGCAGTGAGACTTCATTGTAGTGCAGATTTCTGTAACATGCTTGCTTGGTTGGCCAAAAAGGGTGTATGCGTTTTTTCCTGAATATATTCAGGAAAAAACGTATACGCCCTTTTTGGCCAAGTGCATCATTGTCGACGTTCTGCCTCTTTTCCTATGCTTTAAATGCAATTCCAGTCTACCCCCTGAAATCGTTTTCCTGCAATTCTGCCCCGCTTTCCAGTCCTCTTCACAGCCTTCCTTCAATATATTTTCGGACGATAGCTGTCATTTATAACTCTGCAGGTTTTTGAATTACAGTGCCGCTGAGCTCCTTTCTACAAATCGCTTTCTTGTGAGCTGGCCGCAAACCCGCAGGATTGCTTCAGGCCCTAATCTGGTTCCTGCACGGCATGCTGAGCCTTTGGTTAATTCCTCTTCCTGGTTGGAAATGAGCGTTAAATTTGCCCGTGCAGACACCTACAGCTAGTCTCTCATTGGTTCTTCCTATTCCTGTTCATCTTGCGCAGAAATTGCAAACTGTGCCAAACAGCAGGTTAAAGGCACTGACTCTCCAAGTGGGGAGAGTGTTAGTAAAGGGTCTGGAATTGTGAACCCGAGGAAAAGGGGACGAAAACTGAGATGCATTTGAAAACGTTTCCCGGTCACACGGTGCACCATACTGTGGGTTACCCATGCATGTTTTAGCTGAAGGAAAAATCGCTTAAACCTGGAGATTTGGGACCCATGGAATGGGTACCATGCAGTATGACTTCAAATGGTCTGCATTTGCTCATCGAACCTCACCAATGCTATCAGCCTGAAGTGTCCATCCTTATGTCTCTCTCAGCTCCGGGTGTAGATGAGGTAAATCCAGGTTGCATCACAAGCCCTGAATGAATTATTTAAGAATTGCTCTCTATTTCACTGTCATTCTGTTTTGTTTTTGTAATTCATTTTGATAATGGGATTTATCGGATTTTCTCTGCTGCCTTCATGCAGCTGTACACACGCTTGATTCTCTTATGGAGACATATAAATCCATGGGTTTGAATATTCTTTCTAGTCAGGTGTATTCCTAGACGTTGAATATAGGGTGTTTAGCCCATTTGGTTGAGCAAGGGGTAGGTCTTGACTATTACATATTTGACGTATGGAATGGTATCTGTGCTAATTTCTATCTCTGGTTTTATGCAGCACCCCAACTCACCTTTCCCCTTAAGCAAACATAAGTTGGTTTTCTAAATTTGAGACCCTATTCTGTTTTGTAATTCAGTTCATGTGTAGCCAAGATTACATTCCGTGTATTAGTGACATCTTATGATGTTTCATTTTCTGTGTGAGTTATTTCACTTAGAATCATCGTACCTGAATCCACTCATTATGCCACGACGGGCCAGATGACATAGATTTCATTGGTGAGTGATATTCCATTGTACGTACGTACCACAACTTCTTTATCCATTTTTCACTTTCTGGGATATTTAACTTGTACCGTAGACGAGGTTCTTGTAAACAGAGCCGTCTGAAACTTTGGGGTGGCTGTGTGTTTTTGATTTTAATTTCCCTAAGCTATAGGACCATAATTGGAAGTGCCGTAGGCTCCGTTGCTTTGTTTTTTAGGTGTTTCAGGAAACACCATACACTTCTCCAGAGTGGCTCTTGGCAATTTACATCCCACCCATCAGCATAACAAGTCTCCCTGTTCTCCATGGCCTGTGCTGCATTTCTGGATTTTACACTTTTTTCAGATGGCCCTATTGACCGGTGGGCAGTGAGACTTCATTGTAGTGCAGATTTCTTTAACATGCTTGCTTGGTTGGCCAAAAAGTGCGTATGCGTTTTTTCCTGAATATATTCAGGAAGAAACGCATACGCCCTTTTTGGCCAAGTGCATCATTGTCGACGTTCTGCCTCTTTTCCTATGCTTTAAATGCAATTCCAGTCTACCCCCTGAAATCGTTTTCCTGCAATTCTGCCCCGCTTTCAAGTCCTCTTCGCAGCCTTCTTTCAATATATTTTCAGACGATAGCTGTCATTTATAACTCTGCAGGTTTGTGAATTACAGTGCCCCTGAGCTCCTTTCTTCAAATCGCTTTCTTGTGAGCTGGCCGCAAACCCGCAGGATTGCTTCAGGCCCTAATCTGGTTCCTGCACGGCATGCTGAGCCTTTGGTTAATTCCTCTTCCTGGTTGGAAATGAGCGTTAAATTTGCCCGTGCAGAAACCTACAGCTAGTCTCTCATTGGTTCTCCCTATTCCTGTTCATCTTGCGCAGAAATTGCAAACTGTGCCAAACAGGAGGTTAAAGGCACTGACTCTCCAAGTGGGGAGAGTGTTAGTAAAGGGTCTGGAATTGTGAACCCGAGCAAAAGGGGACAAAAACTGAGATGCATTTGAAAACGTTTCCCGGTCACATGGTGCACCATACTGTGGGTTTCCCATGCATGCTTTAGCTGAAGGAAGAATCACTTAAACCTGGAGAGTTGGGACCCATGGAATGGGTACCAGGCAGTATGATTTCAAATGGTCTGCATTTGCTCATCGAACCTCACCAATGCTATCACCCCGAAGTGTCCAACCTTATGTCTCACTCAGCTCTGGGTTTAGATGAGGTAAATCCAGGTTGCATCACAAGCCCTGAATGAATTATTTAAGAATTGCTCTCTATTTCACTGTCATTGTGTTTGGTTTATTAATTCATTTTGATAATGGGATTTATCAGATTTTCTCTGCTGCCTTCATGCAGCTGTACACACGCTGGATTCTCTTATGGAGACATATAAATCCATGGGTTTGAAGATTCTTACTAGTCAGGTGTATTCCTAGGCGTTGAATATAGGGTGTTTAGCCCATTTCGTTGAGCAAGGGGTATGTCTTGACTATTACGTATTTGACATATGGAATGGTATCTGTGCTAATTTCTAACTCTGGTTTTATGCAGCACCCCAACTCACCTTTCCCCTTACGCAAACATAAGTTGGTTTTCTAAATTTGAGACCCTGTTCTGTTTTGTAATTCAGTTCATGTGTAGCCAAGATTACATTCGGTGTATTAGTGATATCTTATGATGTTTCATTTTCTGTGTGACTTATTTCACTTAGAATCATCGTACCTGAATCCACTCATTATGCCACGACGGGCCAGATGACATAGATTTCATTGGTGAGTGATATTCCATTGTACGTACGTACCACAACTTCTTTATCCATTTCTCGCTTTCTGGGATATTTAACTTGTACCGTAGACGAGGTTCTTGTAAACAGAGCCGTCTGAAACTTTGGGGATGCTGTGCGTTTTTGATTTTAATTTCCCTAAGCTATAGGACCATAAGTGGAAGTGCCGTAGGCTCCGTTGCTTTGTTTTTTAGGTGTTTCAGGAAACACCATACACTTCTCCAGAGTGGCTCTTGGCAATTTACATCCCACCCATCAGCATAACAAGGCTCCCTGTTCTCCATGGCTTGTGCTGCATTTCTGGATTTTACACTTTTTTCAGATGGCCCTTTTGACCGGGGGGCAGTGAGACTTCATTGTAGTGCAGATTTCTTTAACATGCTTGCTTGGTTGGCCAAAAAGGGCGTATGCGTTTTTTCCTGAATATATTCGGGAAAAAACGCATACGCCCTTTTTGGCCAAGTGCATCATTGTCGACGTTCTGCCTCTTTTCCTATGCTTTAAATGCAATTCCAGTCTACCCCCTGAAATCGTTTTCCTGCAATTCTGCCCCGCTTTCAAGTCCTCTTCGCAGCCTTCCTTCAATATATTTTCGGACGATAGCTGTCATTTATAACTCTGCAGGTTTGTGAATTACAGTGCCCCTGAGCTCCTTTCTTCAAATCGCTTTCTTGTGAGCTGGCCGTAAACCCGCAGGTTTGCTTCAGGCCCTAATCTCTTTCCGGCTCGGCATGCTGAGCCATTGGTTAATTCCTCTTCCTGGTGGGAAATGAGCGTTAAATTAGCCCGTGCAGACACCTACAGCTAGTCTCTCATTGGTTCTCCCTATTCCTGTTCATGTCGCGCAGAAATTGCAAACTGTGCCAAACAGCAGGTTAAAGGCACTGACTCTCCAAGTGGGGAGAGTGTTAGTAACGGGTCTGGAATTGTGAACCCGACTAAAAGGGGACGAAAACTGAGATGCATTTGAAAACGTTTCCCGGTCACACGGTGCACCATACTGTGGGTTTCCCATGCATGTTTTAGCTGAAGGAAGAATCGCTTAAACCTGGAGAGTTGGGACCCATGGAATGGGTACCATGCAGTATGACTTCAAATGGTCTGCATTTGCTCATCGAACCTCACCAATGCTATCAGCCTGAAGTGTCCAACCATATGTCTCACTCAGCTCTGGGTGTAGATGAGGTAAATCCAGGTTGCATCACAAGCCCTGAATGAATTATTTAAGAATTGCTCGCTATTTCACTGTCATTCTGTTTGGTTTTTGTAATTCATTTTGATAATGGGATTTATCGGATTTTCTCTGCTGCCTTCATGCAGCTGTACACACGCTTGATTCTCTTATGGAGACATATACATCCATGGGTTTGAATATTCTTTCTAGTCAGGTGTATTCCTAGACGTTGAATATAGGGTGTTTAGCCCATTTGGTTGAGCAAGGGGTAGGTCTTGACTATTACATATTTGACGTATGGAATGGTATCTGTGCTAATTTCTATCTCTGGTTTTATGCAGCACCCCAACTCACCGTTCCCCTTAAGCAAACATAAGTTGGTTTTCTAAATTTGAGACCCTGTTCTGTTTTGTAATTCAGATCATATGTAGCCAAGATTACATTCCGTGTATTAGTGACATCTTATGATGTTTCATTTTCTGTGTGACTTATTTCACTTAGAATCATCGTACCTGAATCCACTCATTATGCCACGACGGGCCAGATGACATAGATTTCATTGGTGAGTGATATTCCATTGTACGTACGTACCACAACTTCTTTATCCATTTCTCGCTTTCTGGGATATTTAACTTGTACCGTAGACGAGGTTCTTGTAAACAGAGCCGTCTGAAACTTTGGGGATGCTGTGTGTTTTTGATTTTAATTTCCCTAAGCTATAGGACCATAAGTGGAAGTGCCGTAGGCTCCGTTGCTTTGTTTTTTAGGTGTTTCAGGAAACACCATACACTTCTCCAGAGTGGCTGTTGGCAATTTACATCCCACCCATCAGCATAACAAGGCTCCCTGTTCTCCATGGCCTGTGCTGCATTTCTGGATTTTACACTTTTTTCAGATGGCCCTTTTGACCGGGGGGCAGTGAGACTTCATTGTAGTGCAGATTTCTTTAACATGCTTGCTTGGTTGGCCAAAAAGGACGTATGCGTTTTTTCCTGAATATATTCGGGAAAAAACGCATACGCCCTTTTTGGCCAAGTGCATCATTGTCGACGTTCTGCCTCTTTTCCTATGCTTTAAATGCAATTCCAGTCTACCCCCTGAAATCGTTTTCCTGCAATTCTGCCCCGCTTTCAAGTCCTCTTCGCAGCCTTCCTTCAATATATTTTCGGACGATAGCTGTCATTTATAACTCTGCAGGTTTGTGAATTACAGTGCCCCTGAGCTCCTTTCTTCAAATCGCTTTCTTGTGAGCTGGCCGTAAACCCGCAGGTTTGCTTCAGGCCCTAATCTCTTTCCGGCTCGGCATGCTGAGCCATTGGTTAATTCCTCTTCCTGGTGGGAAATGAGCGTTAAATTAGCCCGTGCAGACACCTACAGCTAGTCTCTCATTGGTTCTCCCTATTCCTGTTCATGTCGCGCAGAAATTGCAAACTGTGCCAAACAGCAGGTTAAAGGCACTGACTCTCCAAGTGGGGAGAGTGTTAGTAACGGGTCTGGAATTGTGAACCCGACTAAAAGGGGACGAAAACTGAGATGCATTTGAAAACGTTTCCTGGTCACACGGTGCACCATACTGTGGGTTTCCCATGCATGTTTTAGCTGAAGGAAGAATCGCTTAAACCTGGAGAGTTGGGACCCATGGAATGGGTACCATGCAGTATGACTTCAAATGGTCTGCATTTGCTCATCGAACCTCACCAATGCTATCAGCCTGAAGTGTCCAACCATATGTCTCACTCAGCTCTGGGTGTAGATGAGGTAAATCCAGGTTGCATCACAAGCCCTGAATGAATTATTTAAGAATTGCTCGCTATTTCACTGTCATTCTGTTTGGTTTTTGTAATTCATTTTGATAATGGGATTTATCGGATTTTCTCTGCTGCCTTCATGCAGCTGTACACACGCTTGATTCTCTTATGGAGACATATACATCCATGGGTTTGAAGATTCTTTCTAGTCAGGTGTATTCCTAGACGTTGAATATAGGGTGTTTAGCCCATTTGGTTGAGCAAGGGGTAGGTCTTGACTATTACATATTTGACGTATGGAATGGTATCTGTGCTAATTTCTATCTCTGGTTTTATGCAGCACCCCAACTCACCGTTCCCCTTAAGCAAACATAAGTTGGTTTTCTAAATTTGAGACCCTGTTCTGTTTTGTAATTCAGATCATATGTAGCCAAGATTACATTCCGTGTATTAGTGACATCTTATGATGTTTCATTTTCTGTGTGACTTATTTCACTTAGAATCATCGTACCTGAATCCACTCATTATGCCACGACGGGCCAGATGACATAGATTTCATTGGTGAGTGATATTCCATTGTACGTACGTACCACAACTTTTTTATCCATTTTTCACATTCTGGGATATTTAACTTGTACCGTAGACGAGGTTCTTGTAAACAGAGCCGTCTGAAACTTTGGGGTGGCTGTGTGTTTTTGATTTTAATTTCCCTAAGCTATAGGACCATAAGTGGAAGTGCCGTAGGCTCCGTTGCTTTGTTTTTTAGGTGTTTCAGGAAACACCATACACTTCTCCAGAGTGGCTGTTGGCAATTTACATCCCACCCATCAGCATAACAAGGCTCCCTGTTCTCCATGGCCTGTGCTGCATTTCTGGATTTTACACTTTTTTCAGATGGCCCTTTTGACCGGTGGGCAGTGAGACTTCATTGTAGTGCAGATTTCTTTAACATGCTTGCTTGGTTGGCCAAAAAGGGCGTATGCATCTTTACCTGAATATATTCAGGAAAAAACGCATACGCCCTTTTTGGCCAAGTGCATCATTGTCGACGTTCTGCCTCTTTTCCTATGCTTTAAATGCAATTCCAGTCTACCCCCTGAAATCGTTTTCCTGCAATTCTGTCCCGCTTTCAAGTCCTCTTCGCAGCCTTCCTTCAATATATTTTCCGACGATAGCTGTCATTTATAACTCTGCAGGTTTGTGAATTACAGTGCCCCTGAGCTCCTTTCTTCAAATCGCTTTCTTGTGAGCTGGCCGCAAACCCGCAGGATTGCTTCAGGCCCTAATCTGGTTCCTGCACAGCATGCTGAGCCTTTGGTTAATTCCTCTTCCTGGTTGGAAATGAGCGTTAAATTTGCCCGTGCATACACCTACAGCTAGTCTCTCATTGGTTCTCCCTATTCCTGTTCATCTTGCGCAGAAATTGCAAACTGTGCCAAACAGGAGGTTAAAGGCACTGACTCTCCAAGTGGGGAGAGTGTTAGTAAAGGGTCTGGAATTGTGAACCCGAGTAAAAGGGGACGAAAACTGAGATGCATTTGAAAACGTTTCCCAGTCTCATGGTGCACCATACTGTGGGTTTCCCATGCATGCTTTATCTGAAGGAAGAATCGCTTAAACCTGGAGAGTTGGGACCCATGGAATGGGTACCATGCAGTATGATTTCAAATGGTCTGCATTTGCTCATCGAACCTCACCAATGCTATCAGCCCGAAGTGTCCAACCTTATGTCTCACTCAGCTCTGGGTTTAGATGAGGTAAATCCAGGTTGCATCACAAGCCCTGAATGAATTATTTAAGAATTGCTCTCTATTTCACTGTCATTGTGTTTTGTTTTTGTAATTCATTTTGATAATAAGATTTATCGAATTTTCTCTGCTGCCTTCATGCAGCTGTACAAACGCTTGATTCTCTTATGGAGACATATAAATCCATGGGTTTGAAGATTCTTACTAGTCAGGTGTATTCCTAGGTGTTGAATATAGGGTGTTTAGCCCATTTCGTTGAGCAAGGGGTAGGTCTTGACTATTACTTATTTGACGTATGGAATGGTATATCTGCTAATTTCTATCTCTGGTTTTATGCAGCACCCCAACTCACCTTTCCCCTCATGCAAACATAAGTTGGTTTTCAAAATTTGAGACCCTGTTCTGTTTTGTAATTCAGTTCATGTGTAGCCAAGATTACATTCGGTGTATTAGTGATATCTTATGATGTTTCATTTTCTGTGTGACTTATTTCACTTAGAATCATCGTACCTGAATCCACTCATTATGCCACGACGGGCCAGATGACATAGAATTCATTGGTGAGTGATATTCAATTGTACGTACGTACCACAACTTCTTTATCCATTTTTTGCTTTCTGGGATATTTAACTTGTACCGTAGACGAGGTTCTTGTAAACAGAGCCGTCTGAAACTTTGGGGTGGCTGTGTGTTTTTGATTTTAATTTCCCTAAGCTATAGGACCATAAGTGGAAGTGCCGTAAGCTCCGTTGCTTTGTTTTTTAGGTGTTTCAGTAAACACCATACACTTCTCCAGAGTGGCTGTTGGCAATTTACATCCCACCCATCAGCATAACAAGGCTCCCTGTTCTCCATGGCCTGTGCTGAATTTCTGGATTTTACACATTTTTCAGATGGCCCTTTTGACCGGGGGCAGTGAGACTTCATTGTAGTGCAGATTTCTGTAACATGCTTGCTTGGTTAGCCAAAAAGGGCGTATGCGTTTTTTCCTGAATATATTCAGGAAAAAACGTATACGCCCTTTTTGGCCAAGTGCATCATTGTCGACGTTCTGCCTCTTTTCCTATGCTTTAAATGCAATTCCAGTCTACCCCCTGAAATCGTTTTCCTGCAATTCTGCCCCGCTTTCCAGTCCTCTTCACAGCCTTCCTTCAATATATTTTCGGACGATAGCTGTCATTTATAACTCTGCAGGTTTTTGAATTACAGTGCCCCTGAGCTCCTTTCTACAAATCGCTTTCTTGTGAGCTGGCCGCAAACCCGCAGGATTGCTTCAGGCCCTAATCTGGTTCCTGCACGGCATGCTGAGCCTTTGGTTAATTCCTCTTCCTGGTTGGAAATGAGCGTTAAATTTGCCCGTGCAGACACCTACAGCTAGTCTCTCATTGGTTCTCCCTATTCCTGTTCATCTTGCGCAGAAATTGCAAACTGTGCCAAACAGCAGGTTAAAGGCACTGACTCTCCAAGTGGGGAGAGTGTTAGTAAAGGGTCTGGAATTGTGAACCCGAGGAAAAGGGGACGAAAACTGAGATGCATTTGAAAACGTTTCCCGGTCACACGGTGCACCATACTGTGGGTTACCCATGCATGTTTTAGCTGAAGGAAAAATCGCTTAAACCTGGAGATTTGGGACCCATGGAATGGGTACCATGCAGTATGACTTCAAATGGTCTGCATTTGCTCATCGAACCTCACCAATGCTATCAGCCTGAAGTGTCCATCCTTATGTCTCTCTCAGCTCCGGGTGTAGATGAGGTAAATCCAGGTTGCATCACAAGCCCTGAATGAATTATTTAAGAATTGCTCTCTATTTCACTGTCATTCTGTTTTGTTTTTGTAATTCATTTTGATAATGGGATTTATCGGATTTTCTCTGCTGCCTTCATGCAGCTGTACACACGCTTGATTCTCTTATGGAGACATATAAATCCATGGGTTTGAATATTCTTTCTAGTCAGGTGTATTCCTAGACGTTGAATATAGGGTGTTTAGCCCATTTGGTTGAGCAAGGGGTAGGTCTTGACTATTACATATTTGACGTATGGAATGGTATCTGTGCTAATTTCTATCTCTGGTTTTATGCAGCACCCCAACTCACCTTTCCCCTTAAGCAAACATAAGTTGGTTTTCTAAATTTGAGACCCTATTCTGTTTTGTAATTCAGTTCATGTGTAGCCAAGATTACATTCCGTGTATTAGTGACATCTTATGATGTTTCATTTTCTGTGTGAGTTATTTCACTTAGAATCATCGTACCTGAATCCACTCATTATGCCACGACGGGCCAGATGACATAGATTTCATTGGTGAGTGATATTCCATTGTACGTACGTACCACAACTTCTTTATCCATTTTTCACTTTCTGGGATATTTAACTTGTACCGTAGACGAGGTTCTTGTAAACAGAGCCGTCTGAAACTTTGGGGTGGCTGTGTGTTTTTGATTTTAATTTCCCTAAGCTATAGGACCATAAGTGGAAGTGCCGTAGGCTCCGTTGCTTTGTTTTTTAGGTGTTTCAGGAAACACCATACACTTCTCCAGAGTGGCTCTTGGCAATTTACATCCCACCCATCAGCATAACAAGGCTCCCTGTTCTCCATGGCCTGTGCTGCATTTCTGGATTTTACACTTTTTTCAGATGGCCCTTTTGACCGGTGGGCAGTGAGACTTCATTGTAGTGCAGATTTCTTTAACATGCTTGCTTGGTTGGCCAAAAAGTGCGTATGCGTTTTTTCCTGAATATATTCAGGAAAAAACGCATACGCCCTTTTTGGCCAAGTGCATCATTGTCGACGTTCTGCCTCTTTTCCTATGCTTTAAATGCAATTCCAGTCTACCCCCTGAAATCGTTTTCCTGCAATTCTGCCCCGCTTTCAAGTCCTCTTCGCAGCCTTCTTTCAATATATTTTCAGACAATAGCTGTCATTTATAACTCTGCAGGTTTGTGAATTACAGTGCCCCTGAGCTCCTTTCTTCAAATCGCTTTCTTGTGAGCTGGCCGCAAACCCGCAGGATTGCTTCAGGCCCTAATCTGGTTCCTGCACGGCATGCTGAGCCTTTGGTTAATTCCTCTTCCTGGTTGGAAATGAGCGTTAAATTTGCCCGTGCAGACACCTACAGCTAGTCTCTCATTGGTTCTCCCTATTCCTGTTCATCTTGCGCAGAAATTGCAAACTGTGCCAAACAGGAGGTTAAAGGCACTGACTCTCCAAGTGGGGAGAGTGTTAGTAAAGGGTCTGGAATTGTGAACCCGAGCAAAAGGGGACAAAAACTGAGATGCATTTGAAAACGTTTCCCGGTCACATGGTGCACCATACTGTGGGTTTCCCATGCATGCTTTAGCTGAAGGAAGAATCACTTAAACCTGGAGAGTTGGGACCCATGGAATGGGTACCAGGCAGTATGATTTCAAATGGTCTGCATTTGCTCATCGAACCTCACCAATGCTATCACCCCGAAGTGTCCAACCTTATGTCTCACTCAGCTCTGGTTTTAGATGAGGTAAATCCAGGTTGCATCACAAGCCCTGAATGAATTATTTAAGAATTGCTCTCTATTTCACTGTCATTGTGTTTGGTTTTTTAATTCATTTTGATAATGGGATTTATCAGATTTTCTCTGCTGCCTTCATGCAGCTGTACACACGCTGGATTCTCTTATGGAGACATATAAATCCATGGGTTTGAAGATTCTTACTAGTCAGGTGTATTCCTAGGCGTTGAATATAGGGTGTTTAGCCCATTTCGTTGAGCAAGGGGTATGTCTTGACTATTACGTATTTGACATATGGAATGGTATCTGTGCTAATTTCTAACTCTGGTTTTATGCAGCACCCCAACTCACCTTTCCCCTTACGCAAACATAAGTTGGTTTTCTAAATTTGAGACCCTGTTCTGTTTTGTAATTCAGTTCATGTGTAGCCAAGATTACATTCGGTTTATTAGTTATATCTTATGATGTTTCATTTTCTGTGTGACTTATTTCACTTAGAATCATCTTACCTGAATCCACTCATTATGCCACGACGGGCCAGATGACATAGATTTCATTGGTGAGTGATATTCCATTGTACGTACGTACCACAACTTCTTTATCCATTTCTCGCTTTCTGGGATATTTAACTTGTACCGTAGACGAGGTTCTTGTAAACAGAGCCGTCTAAAACTTTGGGGTTGCTGTGTGTTTTTGATTTTAATTTCCCTAAGCTATAGGACCATAAGTGGAAGTGCCGTAGGCTCCGTTGCTTTGTTTTTTAGGTGTTTCAGGAAACACCATACACTTCTCCAGAGTGGCTGTTGGCAATTTACATCCCACCCATCAGCATAACAAGGCTCCCTGTTCTCCATGGCCTGTGCTGCATTTCTGGATTTTACACTTTTTTCAGATGGCCCTTTTGACCGGGGGGCAGTGAGACTTCATTGTAGTGCAGATTTCTTTAACATGCTTGCTTGGTTGGCCAAAAAGGGCGTATGCGTTTTTTCCTGAATATATTCGGGAAAAAACGCATACGCCCTTTTTGGCCAAGTGCATCATTGTCGACGTTCTGCCTCTTTTCCTATGCTTTAAATGCAATTCCAGTCTACCCCTGAAATCGTTTTCCTGCAATTCTGCCCCGCTTTCAAGTCCTCTTCGCAGCCTTCCTTCAATATATTTTCGGACGATAGCTGTCATTTATAACTCTGCAGGTTTGTGAATTACAGTGCCCCTGAGTTCCTTTCTTCAAATCGCTTTCTTGTGAGCTGGCCGTAAACCCGCAGGATTGCTTCAGGCCCTAATCTGGTTCCTGCACGGCATGCTGAGCCTTTGGTTAATTCCTCTTCCTGGTTGGATATGAGCGTTAAATTTGCCCTTGCAGACACCTACAGCTAGTCTCTCATTGGTTCTCCCTATTCCTGTTCATCTTGCGCAGAAATTGCAAACTGTGCCAAACAGGAGGTTAAAGGCACTGACTCTCCAAGTGGGGAGAGTGTTAGTAAAGGGTCTGGAATTGTGAACCCGAGTAAAAGGGGACAAAAACTGAGATGCATTTGAAAACGTTTCCTGGTCACATGGTTCACCATACTGTGGGTTTCCCATGCATGCTTTAGCTGAAGGAAGAATCACTTAAACCTGGATAGTTGGGACCCATGGAATGGGTACCATGCAGTATGACTTCAAATGGTCTGCATTTGCTCATCGAACCTCAACAATGCTATCAGCCCGAAGTGTCCAACCTTATGTCTCACTCAGCTCTGGGTTTAGATGAGGTAAATCCAGGTTGCATCACAAGCCCTGAATGAATTATTTAAGAATTGCTCTCTATTTCACTGTCATTGTGTTTGGTTTTTTAATTCATTTTGATAATGGGATTTATCAGATTTTCTCTGCTGCCTTCATGCAGCTGTACACACGCTGGATTCTCTTATGGAGACATATAAATCCATGGGTTTGAAGATTCTTACTAGTCAGGTGTATTCCTAGGCGTTGAATATAGGGTGTTTAGCCCATTTCGTTGAGCAAGGGGTATGTCTTGACTATTACGTATTTGACATATGGAATGGTATCTGTGCTAATTTCTAACTCTGGTTTTATGCAGCACCCCAACTCACCTTTCCCCTTACGCAAACATAAGTTGGTTGTCTAAATTTGAGACCCTGTTCTGTTTTGTAATTCAGTTCATGTGTAGCCAAGATTACATTCGGTGTATTAGTGATATCTTATGATGTTTCATTTTCTGTGTGACTTATTTCACTTAGAATCATCGTACCTGAATCCACTCATTATGCCACGACGGGCCAGATGACATAGATTTCATTGGTGAGTGATATTCCATTGTACGTACGTACCACAACTTCTTTATCCATTTTTCGCTTTCTGGGATATTTAACTTGTACCGTAGACGAGGTTCTTGTAAACAGAGCCGTCTGAAACTTTGGGGTGGCTGTGTTTTTGATTTTAATTTCCCTAAGCTATAGGACCATAATTGGAAGTGCCGTAGGCTCCGTTGCTTTGTTTTTTAGGTGTTTCAGGAAACACCATACACTTCTCCAGAGTGGCTGTTGGCAATTACATCCCACCCATCAGCATAACAAGGCTCCCTGTTCTCTATGGCCTGTGCTGCATTTCTGGATTTTACACATTTTTCAGATGGCCCTTTTGACCAGTGGGCAGTGAGACTTCATTGTAGTGCAGATTTCTTTAACATGCTTGCTTGGTTGGCCAAAAAGGGCGTATGCGTTTTTTCCTGAATATATTCAGGAAAAAACGCATACGCCCTTTTTGGCCAAGTGCATCATTGTCGACCTGCTGCCTCTTTTCCTATGTTTTAAATGCAATTCCAGTCTACCCCCTGAAATCGTTTTCCTGCAATTCTGCCCCGCTTTCAAGTCCTCTTCGCAGCCTTCCTTCAATATATTTTTGGACAATAGCTGTCATTTATAACTTTGCAGGTTTCAGAATTACAGTGCCCCTGAGCTCCTTTCTTCAAATCGCTTTCTGATGAGCTGGCCGCAAACCCGCAGGATTGCTTCAGGCCCTAATCTGGTTCTGGCAAGGCATGCTGAGCGTTTGGTTAATTCCGCTTCCTGGTGGGAAATGAGCATTAAATTTGCCCGTGCAGACACCTACAGCTAGTCTCTCATTCGTTCTCCCTATTCCTGTTCATCTTGCGCAGAAATTGCAAACTGTGCCAAACAGGAGGTTAAAGGCACTGACTCTCCAAGTGGGGAGAGTGTTAGTAAAGTGTCTGGAATTGTGAACCCGAGTAAAAGGGGACGAAAACTGAGATGCATTTTAAAACGTTTCCCTGTGACACGGTGCACCATACTGTCGGTTTCCCATGCATGTTTTAGCTGAAGGAAGAATCGCTTAAACCTGGAGAGTTCGGACCCATGGAATGGGTACCATGCAGTATGACTTCAAATGGTCTGCATTTGCTCATTGAACCTCACCAATGCTATCAGCCCAAAGTGTCCAACATTATGTCTCACTCAGCTCTGGGTGTAGATGAGGTAAATCCAGGTTGCATCACAAGCCCTGAATGAATTATTTAAGAATTGCTCTCTATTTCACTGTCATTGTGTTTTGTTTTTGTAATTCATTTTGATAATGGGATTTATCGGATTTTCTCTGCTGCATTCATGCAGCTATACACACGCTTGATTCTCTTATGGAGACATATAAATCCATGGGTTTGAAGATTCTTACTAGTCAGGTGTATTCCTAGGCGTTGAATATAGGGTGTTTATCCCATTTCGTTGAGCAAGGGGTAGGTCTGGACTATTACATATTTAACTTATGGAATGGTATCTGTGCTAATATCTATCTTTGGTTTTATGCAGCACCCCAACTCACCTTTCCCCTTAAGCAAACATAAGTTGGTTTTCTAAATTTGAGACCCTGTTCTGTTTTGTAATTCACTTTATGTGTAGCCAAGATTACATTCCGTGTATTAGTGATATCATATGATGTTACATTTTCTGTGTGACTTATTTCACTTAGAATCATCGTACCTGAATCCACTCATTATGCCACGACGGGCCAGATGACATAGATTTCATTGGTGAGTGATATTCCATTGTACGTACGTACCACAATTTCTTTATCCATTTTTCGCTTTCTGGGATATTTAACTTGTACCGTAAAGGAGGTTCTTGTAAACAGAGCCGTCTGAAACTTTGGGGTGGCTCTGTGTTTTTGATTTTAATTTCCCTAAGCTATAGGACCATAAGTGGAAGTGACGTAGGCTCCGTTGCTTTGTTTTTTAGGTGTTTCAGGAAACACCATACACTTCTCTAGAGTGGCTGTTGGCAATTTACATCCCACCCATCAGCATAACAAGGCTCCCTGTTCTAGATGGCCTGTGCTGCATTTCTGGATTTTACACTTTTTTCAGGTAGCCCTTTTGACCGGGGGGCAGTGAGACTTCATTGTAGTGCAGATTTCTTTAACATGCTTGCTTGGTTGGCCAAACAGGGCGTATGCGTTTTTTCCTGAATATATTCAGGAAAAAAAGCATACGCCCTTTTTGGCCAAGTGCATCATTGTCGACGTTCTGCCTCTTTTCCTATGCTTTAAATGCAATTCCAGTCTACCCCCTGAAGTCGTTTTCCTGCAATTCTGCCCCGCTTTCAAGTCCTCTTCGCAGCCTTCCTTCAATATATTTTTGGACGATAGCTGTCATTTATAACTCTGCAGGTTTGTGAATTACAGTGCCCCTGAGCTCCTGTCTTCAAATCGCTTTCTTGTGAGCTGGCCGCAAACCCGCAGGATTGCTTCAGGCCCTAATCTGGTTCCGGCACGGCATGCTGAGCCTATGGTTAATTCCTCTTCCTGGTTGGAAATGAGCATTAAATTTGCCTGTGCAGACACCTACAGCTAGTCTCTCATTGGTTCTCCCTATTCCTGTTTATCTTGCTCAGAAATTGCAAACTGTGCCAAACAGGAGGTTAAAGGCACTGACTCTCCAAGTGGGGAGAGTGTTAGTAAAGTGTCTGGAATTGTGAACCCGAGTAAAAGGGGATGAAAACTGAGATGCATTTGAAAATGTTTCCCAGTCACACGGTGCACCATACTGTGGGTTTCCCATGCATGCTTTAGCTGAAGGAAGAATCGCTTAAACCTGGAGAGTTGGGACCCATGGAATGGGTACCATGCAGTATGACTTCAAATGGTCTGCATTTGCTCATCGAACCTCACCAATGCTATCAGCCCGAAGTGTCAAACCTTATGTCTCACTCAGCTCTGGGTTCAGATGAGGTAAATCCAGGTTGCATCACAAGCCCTGAATGAATTATTTAAGAATTGCTCTCTATTTCACTGTCATTGTGTTTTGTTTTTCTAATTCATTTTGATAATAGGATTTATCGGATTTTCTCTGCTGCCTTCATGCAGCTGTACACACGCTTGATTCTCTTATGGAGACATATAAATACATGGGTTTGAAGATTCTTTCTAGTCAGGTGTATTCCTAGGCGTTGAATAGAGGGTGTTTAGCCCATTTCGTTGAGCAAGGGGTAGGTCTTTACTATTACGTATTTGACGTATGGAATGGTATCTGTGCTAACTTCTATCTCTGGTTTTATGCAGCACCCCAACTCACCTTTCCCCTTAAGCAAACATAAGTTGTTTTTCTAAATTTGAGACCCTGTTCTGTTTTGTAATTCAGTTCATGTGTAGCCAAGATTACATTCCGTGTATTAGTGATATCTTATGATATTTAATTTTCTGTGTGACTTATTTCACTTAGAATCATTGTACCTGAATTCAATCATTATGCCACGACGGGCCTGATGATATAGATTTCATTGGTGAGTGATATTCCATTGTACGTACGTACCACAACTTCTTTATCCATTTTTCACTTTCTGGGATATTTAACTTGTACCGTAGAAGATGTTCTTGTAAACAGAGCCGTCTGAAACTTTGGGGTGGCTGTGTGTTTTTGATTTTAATTTCCCTAAGCTATAGGACCATAAGTGGAAGTGCCGTAGGCTCCGTTGCTTTGTTTTTTAGGTGTTTCAGGAAACACCATACACTTCTCCAGAGTGGCTGTTGGCAATTTACATCCCACCCATCAGCATAATATGGCTCCCTGTTCTCCATGGCCTGTGCTGCCTTTCTGGATTTTACACTTTTTTCAGATGACCCTTTTGACCGGGGGGCAGTGAGACTTCATTGTAGTGCAGATTTCTTTAACATGCTTGCTTGGTTGGCCAAAAAGGGCGTATGCGTTTTTTCCTGAATATATTCAGGAAAAAACGCATACGCCCTTTTTGGCCACGTGCATCATTGTCGACGTTCTGCCTCTTTTCCTATGCTTTAAATGCAATTCCACTCTACTCCCTGAAACCGCTTCCCTGCAATTCTGCCCCGATTTCAAGTCCTCTTCGCAGCCTTCCTTCAATATATTTTTGTACAATAGCTGTCATTTATAACTTTGCAGGTTTGAGAATTACAGTGCCCCTGAGCTCCTTTCTTCCAATCGCTTTCTTGTGAGCTGGCCGCAAACCCGCAGGATTGATTCAGGCCCTAATCTTGTTCCGGCACGGCATGCTGAGCGTTTGGTTAATTCCTATTCCTGGTTGGAAATGAGCTTTAAATTAGCCCATGCAGACACCTACAGCTAGTCTCTCATTGGTTCTCCCTATTCCTGTTCATCTTGCGCAGAAATTGCAAACTCTCCCAAACAGCAGGTTAAAGGCACTGACTCTCCAAGTTGGGAGAGTGTTAGTAAAGGGTCTGGAATGGTGAAGCCGAGTAAAAGGGGCCGAAAACTGAGATGCATTTGAAAACGTTTCCCGGTCACACGGTGCACCATACTGTGGGTTTCCCATGCATGTTATAGCTGAAGGAAGAATCGCTTAAACCTGGAGAGTTGGGACCCATGGAATGGGTACCAGGCAGTATGATTTCAAATGGTCTGCATTTGCTCATCGAACCTCACCAATGCTATCACCCCGAAGTGTCCAACCTTATGTCTCACTCAGCTCTGGTTTTAGATGAGGTAAATCCAGGTTGCATCACAAGCCCTGAATGAATTATTTAAGAATTGCTCTCTATTTCACTGTCATTGTGTTTGGTTTTTTAATTCATTTTGATAATGGGATTTATCAGATTTTCTCTGCTGCCTTCATGCAGCTGTACACACGCTGGATTCTCTTATGGAGACATATAAATCCATGGGTTTGAAGATTCTTACTAGTCAGGTGTATTCCTAGGCGTTGAATATAGGGTGTTTAGCCCATTTCGTTGAGCAAGGGGTATGTCTTGACTATTACGTATTTGACATATGGAATGGTATCTGTGCTAATTTCTAACTCTGGTTTTATGCAGCACCCCAACTCACCTTTCCCCTTACGCAAACATAAGTTGGTTTTCTAAATTTGAGACCCTGTTCTGTTTTGTAATTCAGTTCATGTGTAGCCAAGATTACATTCGGTTTATTAGTGATATCTTATGATGTTTCATTTTCTGTGTGACTTATTTCACTTAGAATCATCTTACCTGAATCCACTCATTATGCCACGACGGGCCAGATGACATAGATTTCATTGGTGAGTGATATTCCATTGTACGTACGTACCACAACTTCTTTATCCATTTCTCGCTTTCTGGGATACTTAACTTGTACCGTAGACGAGGTTCTTGTAAACAGAGCCGTCTGAAACTTTGGGGTTGCTGTGTGTTTTTGATTTTAATTTCCCTAAGCTATAGGACCATAAGTGGAAGTGCCGTAGGCTCCGTTGCTTTGTTTTTTAGGTGTTTCAGGAAACAGCATACACTTCTCCAGAGTGGCTGTTGGCAATTTACATCCCACCCATCAGCATAACAAGGCTCCCTGTTCTCCATGGCCTGTGCTGCATTTCTGGATTTTACACTTTTTTCAGATGGCCCTTTTGACCGGGGGGCAGTGAGACTTCATTGTAGTGCAGATTTCTTTAACATGCTTGCTTGGTTGGCCAAAAAGGGCGTATGCGTTTTTTCCTGAATATATTCGGGAAAAAACGCATACGCCCTTTTTGGCCAAGTGCATCATTGTCGACGTTCTGCCTCTTTTCCTATGCTTTAAATGCAATTCCAGTCTACCCCCTGAAGTCGTTTTCCTGCAATTCTGCCCCGCTTTCAAGTCCTCTTCGCAGCCTTCCTTCAATATATTTTTGGACGATAGCTGTCATTTATAACTCTGCAGGTTTGTGAGTTACAGTGCCCCTGAGCTCCTGTCTTCAAATCGCTTTCTTGTGAGCTGGCCGCAAACCCGCAGGATTGCTTCAGGCCCTAATCTGGTTCCGGCACGGCATGCTGAGCCTATGGTTAATTCCTCTTCCTGGTTGGAAATGAGCATTAAATTTGCCTGTGCAGACACCTACAGCTAGTCTCTCATTGGTTCTCCCTATTCCTGTTTATCTTGCTCAGAAATTGCAAACTGTGCCAAACAGGAGGTTAAAGGCACTGACTCTCCAAGTGGGGAGAGTGTTAGTAAAGTGTCTGGAATTGTGAACCCGAGTAAAGGGGGATGAAAACTGAGATGCATTTGAAAATGTTTCCCAGTCACACGGTGCACCATACTGTGGGTTTCCCATGCATGCTTTAGCTGAAGGAAGAATCGCTTAAACCTGGAGAGTTGGGACCCATGGAATGGGTACCATGCAGTATGACTTCAAATGGTCTGCATTTGCTCATCGAACCTCACCAATGCTATCAGCCCGAAGTGTCAAACCTTATGTCTCACTCAGCTCTGGGTTCAGATGAGGTAAATCCAGGTTGCATCACAAGCCCTGAATGAATTATTTAAGAATTGCTCTCTATTTCACTGTCATTGTGTTTGGTTTTTTAATTCATTTTGATAATGGGATTTATCAGATTTTCTCTGCTGCCTTCATGCAGCTGTACACACGCTTGATTCTCTTATGGAGACATATAAATCCATGGGTTTGAAGATTCTTACTAGTCAGGTGTATTCCTAGGCGTTGAATATAGGGTGTTTAGCCCATTTCGTTGAGCAAGGGGTATGTCTTGACTATTACGTATTTGACATATGGAATGGTATCTGTGCTAATTTCTAACTCTGGTTTTATGCAGCACCCCAACTCACCTTTCCCCTTACGCAAACATAAGTTGGTTGTCTAAATTTGAGACCCTGTTCTGTTTTGTAATTCAGTTCATGTGTAGCCAAGATTACATTCGGTGTATTAGTGATATCTTATGATGTTTCATTTTCTGTGTGACTTATTTCACTTAGAATCATCGTACCTGAATCCACTCATTATGCCACGACGGGCCAGATGACATAGATTTCATTGGTGAGTGATATTCCATTGTACGTACGTACCACAACTTCTTTATCCATTTTTCGCTTTCTGGGATATTTAACTTGTACCGTAGACGAGGTTCTTGTAAACAGAGCCGTCTGAAACTTTGGGGTGGCTGTGTTTTTGATTTTAATTTCCCTAAGCTATAGGACCATAATTGGAAGTGCCGTAGGCTCCGTTGCTTTGTTTTTTAGGTGTTTCAGGAAACACCATACACTTCTCCAGAGTGGCTGTTGGCAATAACATCCCACCCATCAGCATAACAAGGCTCCCTGTTCTCTATGGCCTGTGCTGCATTTCTGGATTTTACACATTTTTCAGATGGCCCTTTTGACCAGTGGGCAGTGAGACTTCATTGTAGTGCAGATTTCTTTAACATGCTTGCTTGGTTGGCCAAAAAG
This sequence comes from Delphinapterus leucas, assembly GCF_059928025.1. Taxonomy (NCBI): domain Eukaryota; kingdom Metazoa; phylum Chordata; class Mammalia; order Artiodactyla; family Monodontidae; genus Delphinapterus; species Delphinapterus leucas. Next base: position 8,097,229 of record NW_028322239.1, on the reverse strand, counting down.
GGCGTATGCGTTTTTTCCTGAATATATTCAGGAAAAAACGCATACGCCCTTTTTGGCCAAGTGCATCATTGTCGACCTGCTGCCTCTTTTCCTATGTTTTAAATGCAATTCCAGTCTACCCCCTGAAATCGTTTTCCTGCAATTCTGCCCCGCTTTCAAGTCCTCTACGCAGCCTTCCTTCAATATATTTTTGGACAATAGCTGTCATTTATAACTTTGCAGGTTTCAGAATTACAGTGCCCCTGAGCTCTTTTCTTCAAATCGCTTTCTGATGAGCTGGCCGCAAACCCGCAGGATTGCTTCAGGCCCTAATCTGGTTCTGTCAAGGCATGCTGAGCGTTTGGTTAATTCCGCTTCCTGGTGGGAAATGAGCATTAAATTTGCCCGTGCAGACACCTACAGCTAGTCTCTCATTCGTTCTCCCTATTCCTGTTCATCTTGCGCAGAAATTGCAAACTGTGCCAAACAGGAGGTTAAAGGCACTGACTCTCCAAGTGGGGAGAGTGTTAGTAAAGTGTCTGGAATTGTGAACCCGAGTAAAAGGGGACGAAAACTGAGATGCATTTTAAAACGTTTCCCTGTGACACGGTGCACCATACTGTCGGTTTCCCATGCATGTTTTAGCTGAAGGAAGAATCGCTTAAACCTGGAGAGTTCGGACCCATGGAATGGGTACCATGCAGTATGACTTCAAATGGTCTGCATTTGCTCATTGAACCTCACCAATGCTATCAGCCCAAAGTGTCCAACATTATGTCTCACTCAGCTCTGGGTGTAGATGAGGTAAATCCAGGTTGCATCACAAGCCCTGAATGAATTATTTAAGAATTGCTCTCTATTTCACTGTCATTGTGTTTGGTTTTTGTAATTCATTTTGATAATGGGATTTATCGGATTTTCTCTGCTGCATTCATGCAGCTATACACACGCTTGATTCTCTTATGGAGACATATAAACCCATGGGTTTGAAGATTCTTACTAGTCAGGTGTATTCCTAGGCGTTGAATATAGGGTGTTTATCCCATTTCGTTGAGCAAGGGGTAGGTCTGGACTATTACATATTTAACTTATGGAATGGTATCTGTGCTAATATCTATCTCTGGTTTTATGCAGCACCCCAACTCACCTTTCCCCTTAAGCAAACATAAGTTGGTTTTCTAAATTTGAGACCCTGTTCTGTTTTGTAATTCACTTTATGTGTAGCCAAGATTACATTCCGTGTATTAGTGATATCATATGATGTTACATTTTCTGTGTGACTTATTTCACTTAGAATCATCGTACCTGAATCCACTCATTATGCCACGACGGGCCAGATGACATAGATTTCATTGGTGAGTGATATTCCATTGTACGTACGTACCACAATTTCTTTATCCATTTTTCGCTTTCTGGGATATTTAACTTGTACCGTAAAGGAGGTTCTTGTAAACAGAGCCGTCTGAAACTTTGGGGTGGCTCTGTGTTTTTGATTTTAATTTCCCTAAGCTATAGGACCATAAGTGGAAGTGACGTAGGCTCCGTTGCTTTGTTTTTTAGGTGTTTCAGGAAACACCATACACTTCTCTAGAGTGGCTGTTGGCAATTTACATCCCACCCATCAGCATAACAAGGCTCCCTGTTCTCCATGGCCTGTGCTGCATTTCTGGATTTTACACTTTTTTCAGGTAGCCCTTTTGACCGGGGGGCAGTGAGACTTCATTGTAGTGCAGATTTCTTTAACATGCTTGCTTGGTTGGCCAAACAGGGCGTATGCGTTTTTTCCTGAATATATTCAGGAAAAAACGCATACGCCCTTTTTGGCCAAGTGCATCATTGTCGACGTTCTGCCTCTTTTCCTATGCTTTAAATGCAATTCCAGTCTACCCCCTGAAGTCGTTTTCCTGCAATTCTGCCCCGCTTTCAAGTCCTCTTCGCAGCCTTCCTTCAATATATTTTTGGACGATAGCTGTCATTTATAACTCTGCAGGTTTGTGAATTACAGTGCCCCTGAGCTCCTGTCTTCAAATCGCTTTCTTGTGAGCTGGCCGCAAACCCGCAGGATTGCTTCAGGCCCTAATCTGGTTCCGGCACGGCATGCTGAGCCTATGGTTAATTCCTCTTCCTGGTTGGAAATGAGCATTAAATTTGCCTGTGCAGACACCTACAGCTAGTCTCTCATTGGTTCTCCCTATTCCTGTTTATCTTGCTCAGAAATTGCAAACTGTGCCAAACAGGAGGTTAAAGGCACTGACTCTCCAAGTGGGGAGAGTGTTAGTAAAGTGTCTGGAATTGTGAACCCGAGTAAAAGGGGATGAAAACTGAGATGCATTTGAAAATGTTTCCCAGTCACACGGTGCACCATACTGTGGGTTTCCCATGCATGCTTTAGCTGAAGGAAGAATCGCTTAAACCTGGAGAGTTGGGACCCATGGAATGGGTACCATGCAGTATGACTTCAAATGGTCTGCATTTGCTCATCGAACCTCACCAATGCTATCAGCCCGAAGTGTCAAACCTTATGTCTCACTCAGCTCTGGGTTCAGATGAGGTAAATCCAGGTTGCATCACAAGCCCTGAATGAATTATTTAAGAATTGCTCTCTATTTCACTGTCATTGTGTTTTGTTTTTCTAATTCATTTTGATAATAGGATTTATCGGATTTTCTCTGCTGCCTTCATGCAGCTGTACACACGCTTGATTCTCTTATGGAGACATATAAATACATGGGTTTGAAGATTCTTTCTAGTCAGGTGTATTCCTAGGCGTTGAATAGAGGGTGTTTAGCCCATTTCGTTGAGCAAGGGGTAGGTCTTTACTATTACGTATTTGACGTATGGAATGGTATCTGTGCTAACTTCTATCTCTGGTTTTATGCAGCACCCCAACTCACCTTTCCCCTTAAGCAAACATAAGTTGGTTTTCTAAATTTGAGACCCTGTTCTGTTTTGTAATTCAGTTCATGTGTAGCCAAGATTACATTCCGTGTATTAGTGATATCTTATGATATTTAATTTTCTGTGTGACTTATTTCACTTAGAATCATTGTACCTGAATTCAATCATTATGCCACGACGGGCCTGATGATATAGATTTCATTGGTGAGTGATATTCCATTGTACGTACGTACCACAACTTCTTTATCCATTTTTCACTTTCTGGGATATTTAACTTGTACCGTAGAAGATGTTCTTGTAAACAGAGCCGTCTGAAACTTTGGGGTGGCTGTGTGTTTTTGATTTTAATTTCCCTAAGCTATAGGACCATAAGTGGAAGTGCCGTAGGCTCCGTTGCTTTGTTTTTTAGGTGTTTCAGGAAACACCATACACTTCTCCAGAGTGGCTGTTGGCAATTTACATCCCACCCATCAGCATAATATGGCTCCCTGTTCTCCATGGCCTGTGCTGCCTTTCTGGATTTTACACTTTTTTCAGATGACCCTTTTGACCGGGGGGCAGTGAGACTTCATTGTAGTGCAGATTTCTTTAACATGCTTGCTTGGTTGGCCAAAAAGGGCGTATGCGTTTTTTCCTGAATATATTCAGGAAAAAACGCATACGCCCTTTTTGGCCACGTGCATCATTGTCGACGTTCTGCCTCTTTTCCTATGCTTTAAATGCAATTCCACTCTACTCCCTGAAACCGCTTCCCTGCAATTCTTCCCCGATTTCAAGTCCTCTTCGCAGCCTTCCTTCAATATATTTTTGGACGATAGCTGTCATTTATAACTCTGCAGGTTTGTGAATTACAGTGCCCCTGAGCTCCTTTCTTCAAATCGCTTTCTTGTGAGCTGTCCACAAACCCGCAGGATTGCTTCAGGCCCTAATCTGGTTCCGGCACGGCATGCTGAGCCTTTGGTTAAATCCTCTTCCTGGTGGGAAATAAGCGTTAAATTTGCCCGTGCAGACACCTACAGCTAGTCTCTCATTGGTTCTCCCTATTCCTGTTCATCTTGCGCAGAAATTGCAAACTGTACCAAACAGGAGGTTAAAGGCACTGACTCTCCAAGTGGGGAGAGTGTTAGTAAAGATTCTGGAATTGTGAACCGGAGTAAAAGCGGACGAAAACTGAGATGCATTTGAAAACGTTTCCCGGTCACACAGTGCACCATATTGTGGGTTTCCCATGCATGTTTTAGCTGAACAAAGAATCCCTTAAACCTGGAGAGTTTGGACCTATGGAATGGGTACCATGCAGTAAGTCTTCAAAGGGTCTGCATTTGCTCACTGAACCTCACCAATTCTATCAGCTCCAAGGGTCCAGACTTATGTCTCACGCAGCTCTGGGTGTAGATTTGGTAAATCCAGGTTGCATCACAAGCCTTGAATGAATTATTTAATAATTGCTCTCTATTTCACTGTCATTGTGTTTTGTTTTTGAAATTTATTTTGATAATGGGATTTAGCTGATTTTCACTGCTGTGTTTATGCCGCTGTACACATGCTTGATTCTCTTACAGAGACATATAAATACATAGGTTTTAACATACTTACTAGTCAGGTATATTCCTAGGCCTTGAATATGTGGTTTTGAGTCCATTTCATTCAGCAAGGAGTAGGTCTTGTCTATTACATATTTGGCTTATGGAACGGTATCTGTGCTAATTTCAATCTCTGGTTTTATGCAGCACCCCAACTCTCCTTTCCCCATCAGCAAGCATAAGTTGGTTTTCTAAATTTGTGTCCCTGTTCTGTTTTATAAATGTGTTCATGTGTAGCCAAGTTTACATTCCGTGTATTAGTGATAACTTCTGATGTTTCTTTTTCTGTGTGACTTATTTCATGTAGAATCATCGTATCTGTATCCACTCATTATGCTGCTATGGGCCTGATGACATAGATTTCATTGGTGAGTGATATTCCATTATACTTAGGTACCACTACTTGTTTATCCATTTTTCGATTTCTGGGATATTTATCTTGTACCGTAGAAGAGGTTCTTGTAAACAGAGCTGTCTCAAATTTTGGGGTGGCTGTGTGTTTTCGATTTTAATTTCCCTATGCTATATGCCCATAAGTGGAAGTGCCGTAGGCTCTGTTTCTTTGTCTTTTAGAAGTTTCCGGAAAAACCATACACTTATCTAGAGTGGCTGTTTGGAGTTTACATCCTCCCCACCAGCATAACAAGGATCCCTATTCTCCATGGCCTGTCCTGCCTTTCTGTATTTTACACTTTTTTCAAATGGCCCTTTGACCGGCGGGAAGTGAGACTTCGTTGTAGTGCAGATTTCCTTAGCATGCTTGCTTGGTTGGCCATAGAGGGCATATGCGTTTTTTCTTGAATATATTCAGGAAAAAACGCATATGCCCTTTTTCGCCAAGTGCATCCTTCTCGACGTTCTGCCTCTTTTCCTATGCTTTAATTGGAATTCCAGTCTACCTCCTGAAATCGGTTGCCTGCAATTCTGCCCCACTTTCAAGTCCTCTTCGCAGCCTTACTTCAATATATTTTTGGACGAAATCTGTCATTTATAACTCTGCAGGTTTGTGAATTACAGTGCCCCTGAGCTCCTTTCTTCAACTCCCTTTCTTGTGAGCTGGCGGCAAAACCGCAAGATTGCTTCAGGCCATAATCTGATTCCGGCAGGGCACGCTGAGCCTTTGGTTAATTCCTCTTCCTGATGGGAAATGAGAGTTAAATGTGCCCGTCCAGACACCTGCCTCACTCCCATCCCCTTGGTGATGTGTGTCCTCTGGTTTGAGACCACATGTGCTGGCTTCCTTACCTTTCAATGATGTGGGCCCCACTGGTGTGAGCACACTCCTGCAAGGGGATGCAAACCCTCTGGTGAGAGTCTGATCCTGGTTGGGTTCCTCACACTTCTGTGAGCTCGGCCCTCTGCTCTGAGGTCACTCCTGCCGGGCTGGCACAACCCACGTTGGCGACGACGGCCCTCTGGTGGCAGTTGGAGCGTGCTGGGAGCCTCCTCCCCTCAGTGATAAGGGCCCTTTTGCGTCAGGCCCTAACTGCTGGGTACCCACATTTTCTAATACATACTAAATGGTGCAAGGACACTCCTGCCAGGTTCCCGTCCCCATGGGGATGTGGGCCTTCTGCTCTGAGGTCCCAACGGCTGGGTTGCTCAGAGTTTCATGATGTGGGCCCTCTGCTGTGTGTTCATTTCGGCCTGGATCCCATAGACTCTGTGCTCTGGGCCGCCTGCTGCGAGGTTCCAACTGCTGGATTCCTCACATTTTTTAATCTATGGGCCCTGTGTTGTTAGGCTAGTCCTGCCTGCCTCACTCCGAGCACCTTGGAGATGTGGTTCCTGTGGTTTAGGCCACATGTTCTGGGTTCCTCACCTTTCCATTATTTGGCCACACTGGTGTGAGGATACTTCAGCCTGGTTCCGATCCCCTTGGTGATGTGGGCCCTCTGGTGAGAGTCTTATCCTGGCTGGGTTCCTCACCCTTCTGTGACATTTGCCCTCTGCTGTGAGGTCACTCCTGCCTGGCTGGCGCACGTCACCTTGGTGTCGTGGACCCTCAGTTGGGATTTGGTGCCTGCTGGGAGTTTCCTCCCTTCGGTAATGAGGCCCCTCTGGCGTCAGGCCCTAACTCCTGGGCTCCCACAATTTTCTGATGTGTGCCCTGTGGTGCGAGTACACTCCTGCCAGGTTCCCAACCCCATAGGAATGTGGGCCTTCTGCTCTGTGGACACAACGGCTGGGTTGTTCACAGTTTCATGATGAGGGCCCTCTTTTGTGAGTTCACACCGGCCGGGATCCGATAGCCTCGCTGCTCCTTGCCACCTGCTGGGAGGTTCCAACTGCGGGATTCCTCACCTTTTTTATTCTATGGGCCCTCTGTTTTGAGGCTACTCCTGCCTGCCTCCCTCCCAGACCCTTGGTGATGTGTGTCCTCTGGTTTGAGGCCACGTGTGTTGGGTCCCTCACCTTTCGATGATATGGCCCCAATGGTGTGAGGACACTCCTGCCTGGTTCACATCCCCTTGGTGTTGTGGGCCCTCTGGTGAAAGTCTGATCCTTGCTGGGTTCCTGACCCTTCTTTGAGGTGGGCCCTCTTCTGTGAGGTAACTCCTCCTGGCTTGCTCCCATTGCATTGGTGATGTCGGCCATCTGGTGGCAGTTGGAGCCTGCTGGGAGCCTCCTCCCTTAGGTGATGAGGGCCCTCTGGCATCAGGCTCTAACTGCTGGGCAACCCACGTTTTCTGACTGAGCCCAGTGATGCCAGGACACTCCTGTAAGGTTCCCATCCCCATGCGGATGTGGGCTTTCTGCTCTGTGGTCCCAACGCCTGGGTTGCTCACAGTTTCGTGATGTTGGTTCTCTGGTGTTAGTTCACTCAGGCCTAGATCCCATAGCCTCTGTGCTCTAGGCCGACAGCTGGGAGGTTCCAACTGCTGGATCCCGCCCCTTTTTTATACTTTGGGCCCTGTGTTGTGAGGCTCCTCCTGCCTGCCTCACTCCAAGCCCCTTGGTGATGTAGGTCCTCTGGTTTGAGGCCACATGTGCCCGTTGCCTCACCTTTTAGGTATGTGACCCCACTGGTGTGAGGACACTCCTGACTGGTTCCCATCCTCTTGTTGATGTGGGCCCTCTGGTGAGAGTCTGACCCTGGCTTGATTCCTCACACTTCTGGGAGGTGGGTTCTCTGCTGTGAGGTCACTCCTGCCTGGCTGGCACACGTCGCCTTGGCCACATGGGCCCTCTGGTTGCAGTTGGAGCGTGCTGGGAGCCTCCTCCCGTCGGTGATGAGGGCCCTCTGGTGTCAGGCCCTAACTGTTGGGCTCCCACATTTTCTGATGTGTGCCCACTGGTGCGATGACACTCCTGCCAGGTTCCCATCCCCATGCGGATTTGGGCCTTCTGTTCTGAGGTGCCAACGGCTGGGTTGCTCACAGTGTCAGGATGTGGGCCCTCTGCTGTGAGTTCACTCCGGCATGCATCACATATCCTCGGTGCTCTGGGCCACCTGCTTGGAGCTTCCAACTGCAGGGTTCCTTACCTTTTTTCTTCTATGGGCCGTGTGTTGTGAGACGCTTCCTGCCTGCCTCACTCTGAGCCCCTTGTTGATGTGGGTCTTCTGGTTTGAGGCCACATGTGGTAGGTTCCTCGCCTTTCAATGTTGTGGCCCCACTGGAGTGAGAACACTCCTGCCTGGTTCCCATCCCCTTGGGGATGTGGGCCCTCTGGTGAGAGTCTCATCCTGGTTGGGTTCCTCACAGTTCCGTAAAGTTGGCCCTCTGCCCTGAGGTCACTCCTGCCTGGCTGGCACACCCCGCCTTGGTGACGTCGGCCCTCTGGCGGCAGTTGGAGTGTGCTGGGAGCCTTCTACTCTCGGTGATGAGGACACTCTGGTGTCAGGCCCTAACTGCTGGGTACCCACATTTTCTGATACGTGCTAAGTGGTGAGAGGACACTCCTGCCAGGTTCCCATCCCCATGCGGTTTTGGGCCTTCTTCTCTGGGGTCACAACGGCTGGGTTGCTCACAGTGTCAGGATGTGGCCCCTCTGCTGTGACTTCAATCTGGCATGGATCCCATAGCCTCGGTGCTCTGGGACAACTGCTTGGAGCTTCCAACTGCTGGATTCCTCACATTTTTTATTCTATGGGCCCTGCGTTGTGAGGCTAGTCCTCCGAGCCCCTTGGAGATGTGGGTCCTCTGGTTTAGGTCCTCTGGTTTAGGCCACATGTTCTGGGTTCCTCACCTTTCTATGATTTGGCCACACTGGTGTGAGGCCACTCCTGCCAGGATCCCATTCCCTTGGTGATGTGGGCCTTCTGGTGAGAGTCTTATCCTGGCTGGGTACTTCACTCTTCTGTGACGTAGACACTCTGCTGTGAGGTCACTGCTGCCTGGCTGGCGCACATCACCTTGGCGACGTGGGCCCTCAGTTGGGAGTTGGTGCCTGCTGGGAGTCTCCTCCCCTCGGTAATGAGGGCCCTCTGGCGTCAGGCTCTAACTCCTGGGCTCCCATACTCTTCTGATGTGTGCCCTCTGGTGGGAGTACACTCCTGCCAGGTTCCCAACCCCATGGGAATGTGGGCCTTCTGCTCTGTGGTCCCAACCGCTGGGTTGTTCACAGTTTAGTGATGAGCGCCCTCTATTGTGATTTCACTGCGGCCGGGATCCCATAGCCTCATTGCTCCTTGCCGCCTGCTGGGAGGTTCCAACTGCGGGATTCCTCACCTTTTTTATTTTATGGGCCCTCTGTTTGAGACACCTCCTGCTTGCCTCACTCTGAGCCCCTTGTTGATGTGGGTCCTCTGTTTTAGGCCATATGTTCTGGGTTCCTCACCTTTCTATGATTTGGCCACACTGGTGTGAGGCCACTCCTGCCTGGATCCCATTCCCTTGGTGATGTGGGCCCTCTGGTGAGAGTCTTATCCTGGCTGTGTTCCTCCCCCTTCTGTGACATAGGCCCTCTGCTGTGAGGTCATTCCTGCCTGGCTGATGCACGTCACGTTGGCGACGTGGGCCCTCAGTTGGGAGTTGGTGTCTGCTAGGAGTCTGCTTCCCTCTGTAATTAGGGCCGTCTGGCGTCAGGCCCTAACTCCTGGGCTCCCAAAATTTTCTGATGTGTGCCCTGTGGTGCGAGTACACTCCTGCCAGGTTACCAACCCCATGGGAATGTGGGCCTTCTGTTCTGTGGTCCCAACACCTGTGTTGTTCACAGTTTCATGATGAGGGCCGTCTGTTGTGAGTTCACACTGGCCGGGACCCCATAGCCTCGCTGTTCCTTGCCGCATGCTAGGAGGTTCCAACTGCGGGATTCCTCACCTTTTTTATTCTATGGGTCCTCTGTTTTGAGGCTCCTCCTGCCTGCCTCCCTCCCAGCCCCTTGGAGATGTGGGTCCTCTTGTTTAGGCCACATGTTCTGGGTTCCTCACCTTTCTATGATTTGGTCACACTGGTGTGAGGCCACTCCTGCCTGGATTGGTCCCGTTTCCTTGGTGACGTCGGACCTCTGGTGGCAGTTGGAGCCTTCTTGTACCCTCCTCTCCAAGGTGATGAGGGCCCTCTTACGTCAGGTTCTAATGGCTGGGCTCCCCAAGATTTCTGATGTGAGCCCAGTGATGCCAGGACACTCTTGTAAGGTTCCAATCCTCATGGGGATGTGGGCCTTCTGCTGTGTGGTCGCAACGCCTGGGTTGCTCACAGTTTCCTTATGTTGCCACTCCGGTGTTAGTTCACTCGGGCCTAGATCCCATAGCCTCTGTGCTCTGGGCTGCCTGCTGGGAGGTTCCAACTGCTGGATTCCTCACCTTTCTTATACTTTGGGCCCTGTGTTGTGAGGCTCCTCCTGCCAGCCTCACACCGAGCCCCTTGGTGATGTAGGTCTTCTGGTTTGAGACCACGTGTGCCGTTTGCCTCACCTTTTAGGGATGTGGCCCTACTGGTGCGATGACTCTCCTGCCAGGTTCCCATCCCCATGCAGGTTTGGACCTTCTGTTCTGAGGTCCCAGCGGCTGGGTTGCTCACAGTGTCAGGATGAGCGCCCTCTGCTGTGAGTTCACTCCGGCATGGATCCCATTGCCTCGGTGCCCTGGGACACCTGCTTGGAGCTTCCAACTGCTGGATTCCTCACCTTTTTTCTTCTATGGGCCCTGTGTTGTGAGACATCTCCTGCCTGACTCACTCCGAGCCCCTTTTTGATGTGGCTGTTCTGGTTTGAGGCCACATGTGCTGGGTTCCTCACCTTTCAATGATGTGGCCCCACTGGTGTGAGCACACTCCTGCCTGGTTCGCATCCCCTTGGTGATGTGGACCCTCTGGTGAGAATCTGATCCTGGTTGGGTTCCTCACACTTCTGTGAGCTTGGCCCTCTGCTCTGAGGTCATTCCTTCCTGGTTGGCACACCCCGCTGTGGCGACGTCGGCCCTCTGGTGGCAGTTAGAGCGGGCTGGGAGCCTCCTCCCCTCAGTGATGAGGGCCCTTTGGCGTCAGGCCCTAACTGCTGGGTACCCACATTTTCTAGTACGTACTAAGTGGTGCGAGGATACTCCTGCCAGATTCCCATCCACATGGGGATGTGGGTCTTCTGCTCTGAGGTCCCAACGGCTGGGTTGCTCACAGTTTCATGATGTGGGCCCTCTGCTGTGAGTTCACTTCGGCCTGGATCCCATAGTCTCCGTGCTCTGGGCCGCCTGCTGCGAGGTTCCAACTGCTGGATTCCTCACATTTTTTAATCTATGGGCCCTGTGTTGTTAGGCTAGTCCTGCCTGCCTCACTCCGAGCACCTTGGAGATGTAGTTCCTGTGGTTTAGGCCACATGTTCTGGGTTCCTCACCTTTCCATTATTTGGCCACACTGGTGTGAGGATACTTCTGCCTGGTTCCGATCCCCTTGGTGATGTGGGCCCTCTGGTGAGAGTCTTATCCTGGCTGGGTTCCTCACCCTTCTGTGACATTTGCCCTCTTCTGTGAGGTAACTCCTGCCTGGCTTGCTCCCATTGCCTTGGTGACGTCGGCCATCTGGTGGCAGTTGGAGCCTGCTGGGAGCCTCCTCTCCTAGCTGATGAGGGCCCTTTGGCATCAGGCTCTAACTGCTGGGCAACCCACGTTTTCTGACTGAGCCCAGTGATGCCAGGACACTCCTGTAAGGTTCCCATCCCCATGCGGATGTGGGCCTTGTGCTCTGTGGTCCCATCGCGTGGGTTGCTCACAGTCTCTTGATGTTGGTTCTCTGGTGTTAGTTCACTCAGGCCTAGATCCCATAGCCTCTGTGCTCTGGGCCGACTGCTGGGAGGTTCCAACTGCTGGATTCCGCCCCTTTTTTATACTTTGGGCCCTGTGTGTGAGGCTCCTCCTGCCTGCCTCACTCCAAGCCCCTTGGTGATGTAGGTCCTCTGGTTTCAGGCCACATGTGCCGGTTGCCTCACCTTTTAGGTATGTGACCCCACTGGTGTGAGGACACTCCTGACTGGTTCCCATCCTCTTGTTGATGTGGGCCCTCTGGTGAGAGTCTGACCCTGGCTTGATTCCTCACACTTCTGGGAGGTGGGTCCTCTGCTGTGAGGTCACTCCTGCCTGGCTGGCACACGTCGCCTTGGCCACATGGGCCCTCTGGTTGCAGTTGGAGCGTGCTGGGAGCCTCCTCCCGTCGGTGATGAGGGCCCTCTGGCGTCAGGCCCTAACTGCTGGGCTCCCCACATTTTCTGATGTGTGCCCACTGGTGCGATGACACTCCTGCCAGGTTCCCATCCCCATGCGGATTTGGGTCTTCTGTTCTGAGGTGCCAACGGCTGGGTTGCTCACAGTGTCAGGATGTGGGCCCTCTGCTGTGAGTTCACTCCGGCATGCATCCCATACCCTCGGTGCTCTGGGCCACCTGCTTGGAGCTTCCAACTGCAGGATTCCTTACCTTTTTTCTTCTATGGGCCGTGTGTTGTGAGACACTTCCTGCCTGCCTCACTCTGAGCCCCTTGTTGATGTGGGTCTTCTGGTTTGAGGCCACATGTGGTGGGCTCCTCGCCTTTCAATGATGTGGCCCCACTGGAGTGAGCACACTCCTGCCTGGTTCGCATCCCCTTGGGGATGTGGACCCTCTGGTGAGAGTCTGATCCTGCTTGGGATCCTCACACTTCTGTGAGCTCGGCCCTCTGCTCTGAGGTCACTCCTGCCGTGCTGGCACACCCCACGTTGGCGACGACGGCCCTCTGGGGGCAGTTGGAGTGTGCTGGGAGCCTTTTCCTCTCGGTGATGAGGACACTCTGGTATCAGGCCCTAACTGCTGGGTACCCACATTTTCTGATACGTGCTAAGTGGTGAGAGGACACTCCTGCCGGGTTCCCATCCCCATGCGGTTTTGGGCCTTCTGCTCTGGGGTCACAACGGCTGGGTTGCTCACAGTGTCAGGATGTGGCCCCTCTGCTGTGACTTCAATCCGGCATGGATCCCATAGCCTCGGTGCTCTGGGACAACTGCTTGGAGCTTCCAACTGCTGGATTCCTCACATTTTTTATTCTATGGGCCCTGCGTTGTGAGGCTAGTCCTCCGAGCCCCTTGGAGATGTGGGTCCTCTGGTTTAGGTCCTCTGGTTTAGGCCACATGTTCTGGGTTCCTCACCTTTCTATGATTTGGCCACACTGGTGTGAGGCCACTCCTGCCTGGATCCCATTCCCTTGGTGATGTGGGCCTTCTGGTGAGAGTCTTATCCTGGCTGGGTATTTCACTCTTCTGTGACGTAGACACTCTGCTGTGAGGTCACTGCTGCCTGGCTGGCGCACATCACCTTGGCGACGTGGGCCCTCAGTTGGGAGTTGGTGCCTGCTGGGAGCCTCCTCTCCTCGGTGATGAGTGCCCTCTGGCGTCAGGTTCTAACTGCTTTGCTCCCCACGTTTTCTGATGTGAGCCCAGTGATGCCAGGACACTCCTGTAAGGTTCCGTTCCCAATGGGCATGTGGGCCTTCTGCTCTGAGGTCCCAACGCCTGGGTTGCTTACAGTTTCATGGTGTTGGCTCTCTGGTGTTAGTTCACTAAGGCCTAGATCCCATAGCCTCTGTGCTCTGGGCACCCTGCTGCGTGGTTCGAACTGCTGGATTCCTCACCTTTTTTATTCTTTGTGCCCTGTTTTGTGAAGCTCCTGCTGCCTGCCTCACTCCACCCCGTTTGTGATGTAGGTCCTGTGGTTTGAGGTTACATGTGCCGGTTTCCTCACCTTTTAGTGATGTGGCCCCACTGGTGTGAGGACACTCCTGCCTGGTTCCCATCCCCTTGGTGATGTGGGCCCTCTGGTGAGAGTCTGATCCTGCCTGGATTCCTCACACTTCTGGGAGGTGAGCCCTCTTCTCTGAGGTCAATCCTGCCTGGGTGGCACACTGTGCCTTGGCTACATCGGCCCTCTGGTAGCAGTTGGAGCCTGCTGGGAGCCTCCTCCCCTTGGTGATGAAGGCGCTCTGGTGTCAGGCCCTAACTGCTGGCCTCCCGACATTTTCTGATGTGCGCCCACTGGTGCGATGACACTCCTGCCAGGTTCCCATCCCCATACGGATTTTGGCCTTCTGCTCTGTGGTTCCAACGCCTGGGTTGCTCACAGTTTCATGACATAGGCTCTCTGGTGTTAGTTCACTCAGACCGGGATCCCATAGCCTCTGTGCTCTGGGCCGCCTGCTGGAAGATTCGAACTGCTGGATACCTCACCTTTTTTCTTCTATGGGCACTGTGTTGTGAGACATCTCCTGCCTGACTCACTCCGAGCCCCTTTTTGATGTGGCTCTTCTGGTTTGAGGCCACATGTGCTGGGTTCCTCACCTTTCAATGATGTGGCCCCACTGGAGTGAGCACACTCCTGCCTTGTTCCCATCCCCTTGGTGATGTAGGCCCTCTGGTGAGAGTCTGATCCTGGTTGGGTTCCTCAAGCTTCTGTGAGCTTGGCCCTCTGCTCCAAGGTCACTCCAGCCTGGCTGGCACACCCCACCTTGGCGACGTCGGCCCTCTGGTGGCAGTTGGCGCGTGCTGGGAGCCTCGTCCCCTCAGTGATGAGGGCCCTTTTGCATCAGGCCCTAACTGCTGGATACCCTCGTTGTCTAATACGTACTAAGTGGTGCGAGGACACTCCTGCCAGGTTCCCATCCCCATGGGGATGTGGGCCTTCTGCTCTGAGGTCCCAACGGCTGGGTTTCTCACAGTTTCATGATGTGGGCCCACTGCTGAGAGTTTACTTTGGCCTGGATCCCATAGACTCCGTGTTCTGGGCCGCCAGCTGCAAGGTTCCAACTGCTGGATTCCTCACATTTTTTAATCTATGGGCCCTGTGTTGTTAGGCTAGTCCTGCCTTCCTCACTCCAAGCACCTTGGAGATGTGGTTCCTGTGGTTTAGGCCACATGTTCTGGGTTCCTCACCTTTCCATTATTTGGCCACACTGGTGTGATGATACTTCTGCCTAGGTCCGATCCCCTTGGTGATGTGGGCCCTCTGGTGAGAGTGTTATCCAGGCTGGGGTCCTCACCCGTCTGTGACGTATGCCCTCTGCTGTAAGGTCACTCATGCCTGGCTGGCGCACGTCACCTTGGCGACGTGGGCCCTCAGTTGGGAGTTGGTGCCTGCTGGGAGTCTGATCCCCTCGGTAATTAGGGCCGTCTGGCGTCAGGCCCTAACTCCTGGGCTCCCAAACATTTCTGATGTGTGCCCTGTGGTGCGAGTACACTCCTGCCAGGTTCCCAAAGCC
The DNA here is from genome assembly GCF_059928025.1 of Delphinapterus leucas. Classification (NCBI taxonomy): domain Eukaryota; kingdom Metazoa; phylum Chordata; class Mammalia; order Artiodactyla; family Monodontidae; genus Delphinapterus; species Delphinapterus leucas. Next base: position 8,082,116 of record NW_028322239.1, on the reverse strand, counting down.
ATGGGATGTGGGCCTTCTGTTCTGTGGTCCCAACACCTGTGTTGTTCACAGTTTCATGATGAGGGCCTTCTTTTGTGAGTTCACACTGGCCGGGATCCCATAGCCTCGCTGCTCCTTGCCGCATGCTAGGAGGTTCCAACTGCGGGATTCCTCACCTTTTTTATTCTATGGGTCCTCTGTTTTGAGGCTCCTCCTGCCTGCCTCCTTCCCAGCCCCTTGGAGATGTGGGTCCTCTTGTTTAGGCCACATGTTCTGGGTTCCTCACATTTCTATGATTTGGCCACACTGGTGTGAGGCCACTCCTGCCTGGCTTGCTCCCGTTGCCTTGGTGACGTCGGACCTCTGGTGGCAGTTGGAGCCTTCTTGTACCCTCCTCTCCAAGGTGATGAGGGCCCTCTTACGTCAGGATCTAATGGCTGGGCTCCCCAAGATTTCTGATGTGAGCCCAGTGATGCCAGGACACTCTTGTAAGGTTCCAATCCTCATGGGTATGTGGGCCTTCTGCTCTGTGGTCGCAACGCCTGGGTTGCTCACAGTTTCCTTATGTTGCCACTCCGGTGTTAGTTCACTCGGGCCTAGATCCCATAGCCTCTGTGCTCTGGGCCGCCTGCTGGGAGGTTCCAACTGCTGGATTCCTCACCTTTCTTATACTTTGGGCCCTGTGTTGTGAGGCTCCTCCTGCCGGCCTCACACCGAGCCCCTTGGTGATGTAGGTCTTCTGGTTTGAGACCACGTGTGCCGTTTGCCTCACCTTTTAGGGATGTGGCCCTACTGGTGCGATGACTCTCCTGCCAGGTTCCCATCCCCATGCAGGTTTGGACCTTCTGTTCTGAGGTCCCAGCGGCTGGGTTGCTCACAGTGTCAGGATGAGCGCCCTCTGCTGTGAGTTCACTCCGGCATGGATCCCATTGCCTCGGTGCCCTGGGCCACCTGCTTGGAGCTTCCAACTGCTGGATTCCTCACCTTTTTTCTTCTATGGGCCCTGTGTTGTGAGACATCTCCTGCCTGACTCACTCCGAGCCCCTTTTTGATGTGGCTGTTCTGGTTTGAAGCCACATGTGCTGGGTTCCTCACCTTTCAATGATGTGGCCCCACTGGTGTGAGCACACTCCTGCCTGGTTCGCATCCCCTTGGTGATGTGGACCCTCTGGTGAGAATCTGATCCTGGTTGGGTTCCTCACACTTCTGTGAGCTTGGCCCTCTGCTCTGAGGTCATTCCTTCCTTGTTGGCACACCCCGCCGTGGCGACGTCGGCCCTCTGGTGGCAGTTGGAGCGGGCTGGGAGCCTCCTCCCCTCAGTGATGAGGGCCCTTTGGCGTCAGGCCCTAACTGCTGGGTACCCACATTTTCTAGTACGTACTAAGTGGTGCGAGGATACTCCTGCCAGATTCCCATCCACATGGGGATGTGGGCTTTCTGCTCTGAGGTCCCAACGGCTGGGTTGCTCACAGTTTCATGATGTGGGCCCTCTGCTGTGAGTTCACTTCGGCCTGGATCCCATAGACTCCGTGCTCTGGGCCGCCTGCTGCGAGGTTCCAACTGCTGGATTCCTCACATTTTTTAATCTATGGGCCCTGTGTTTTTAGGCTAGTCCTGCCTGCCTCACTCCGAGCACCTTGGAGATGTAGTTCCTTTGGTTTAGGCCACATGTTCTGGGTTCCTCACCTTTCCATTATTTGGCCACACTGGTGTGAGGATACTTCTGCCTGGTTCCGATCCCCTTGGTGATGTGGGCCCTCTGGTGAGAGTCTTATCCTGGCTGGGTTCCTCACCCTTCTGTGACATTTGCCCTCTTCTGTGAGGTAACTCCTGCCTGGCTTGCTCCCATTGCCTTGGTGACGTCGGCCATCTGGTGGCAGTTGGAGCCTGCTGGGAGCCTCCTCTCCTAGCTGATGAGGGCCCTCTGGCATCAGGCTCTAACTGCTGGGCACCCCACGTTTTCTGACTGAGCCCAGTGATGCCAGGACACTCCTGTAAGGTTCCCATTCCCATGCGAATGCAGGCCTTCTGCTCTGTGGTCCCATCGCCTGGGTTGCTCACAGTCTCGTGATGTTGGTTCTCTGGTGTTAGTTCACTCAGGCCTAGATCCCATAGCCTCTGTGCTCTGGGCCGACTGCTGGGAGGTTCCAACTGCTGGATTCCGCCCCTTTTTTATACTTTGGACCCTGTGTGTGAGGCTCCTCCTGCCTGCCTGACTCCAAGCCCCTTGGTGATGTAGGTCCTCTGGTTTGAGGCCACATATGCCGGTTGCCTCACCTTTTAGGTATGTGACCACACTGGTGTGAGGACACTCCTGACTGGTTCCCATCCTCTTGTTGATGTGGGCCCTCTGGTGAGAGTCTGACCCTGGCTTGATTCCTCACACTTCTGGGAGGTGGGTCCTCTGCTCTGAGGTCACTCCTGCCTGGTTGGCACACCTCGCCTTGGCGACGTAGGCCCTCTGGTGGCATTTGGAACGTGCTGGGAGCCTCCTCCCCACAGTGATGAGGGCCCTTTGGCGTCAGGCTCTAACTGCTGGGTACCCACATTTTCTATTACGTACTAAGTGGTGCTGGGACACTCCTGCCAGGTTCCCATCCCCATGGGGATGTGGGCCTTCTGCTCTGAGGTCCCAATGGCTGGGTTGCTCACAGTTTCATGATGTGGGCCCTGTGCTGTGAGTTCGCTTTGGCCTGGATCCCATAGACTCCGTGCTCTGGGCCGCTTGCTGCGAGGTTTCAACTGCTGGATTCCTCACATTTTTTAATCTATGGGCCCTGTGTTGTTAGGCTAGTCCTGCCTGCCTCACTCCGAGCACCTTGGAGAGGTGGGCCCTCTGGTGAGAGTCTCATCCTTGCTGGGTTCCTCACTCTCCTTTGAGGTGGGCCCTCTTCTGTGAGGTAACTCCTGCCTGGCTTGCTCCCGTTGCCTTGGTGACGTCGGCCATCTGGTGGCAGTTGGAGCCTGCTGGGAGCCTCCTCTCCTAGGTGATGAGGGCCCTCTGGCGTCAGGCTCTAAGTGCTGGCACCCCACGTTTTCTGACTGAGCCCAGTGATGCCAGGACACTCCTGTAAGTTCCCATCCCTATGGGGATGTGGGCCTTCTGCTCTGTGGTCCCAACGCCTGGGTTGCTCACAGTTTCGTGATGTTGGTTCTCTGGTGTTAGTTCACTCAGGCCTAGATCCCATAGCCTCTGTGCTCTGGGCCGCCTGCTGGGAGGTTCCAACTGCTGGATTCCTCACCTTTCTTATACTTTAGGCCCTGTGTTGTGAGGCTCCTCCTGCCTGCCTCACACCGAGCCCCTTGGTGATGTAGGTCTTCTGGTTTGAGACCACGTGTGCCGTTAGCCTCACCTTCTGGGGATGTGGCCCTACTGGTGCGATGACTCTCCTGCCAGGTTCCCATCCCCATGCAGGTTTGGACCTTCTGTTCTGAGGTCCCAGTGGCTGGGTTGCTCACAGTGTCAGGATGAGCGCCCTCTGCTGTGAGTTCACTCCGGCATGGATCCCATTGCCTCGGTGCCCTGGGACACCTGCTTGGAGCTTCCAACTGCTGGATTCCTCACCTTTTTTCTTCTATGGGCCCTGTGTTGTGAGACATCTCCTGCCTGACTCACTCCGAGCCCCTTTTTGATGTGGCTGTTCTGGTTTGAAGCCACATGTGCTGGGTTCCTCACCTTTCAATGATGTGGCCCCACTGGTGTGAGCACACTCCTGCCTGGTTCGCATCCCCTTGGTGATGTGGACCCTCTGGTGAGAGTCTGATCCTGGTTGGGTTCCTCACACTTCTGTGAGCTTGGCCCTCTGCTCTGAGGTCATTCCTTCCTGGCTGGCACACCCCGCCGTGGCGACGTCGGCCCTCTGGTGGCAGTTGGAGCATGCTGGGAGCCTCCTCCCCTCAGTGATGAGGGCCCTTTGGCGTCAGGCCCTAACTGCTGGGTACCCACATTTTCTAGTATGTACTAAGTGGTGCGAGGATACTCCTGCCAGGTTCCCATCCCCATGCGGATGTGGGCCTTCTGCTCTGTGGACACCACGCCTTGGTTGTTCACAGTTTCATGATGAGGGCCCTCTGTTGTGAGTTCACACAGGCCGGGATCCCATAGCCTCGCTGCTCCTTGCCACCGGCTGGGACGTTCCAACTGCGGGATTCCTCACCTTTTTTATTCTATGGGCCCTCTGTTTTGAGGCTACTCCTGCCTGCCTCCCTCCCAGACCCTTGGTGATGTGTGTCCTCTGGTTTGAGGCCACGTGTGTTGGGTCCCTCACCTTTCGATGATATGGCCCCAATGGTGTGAGGACACTCCTGCCTGGTTCACATCCCCTTGTTGTTGTGGGCCCTCTGGTGAAAGTCTGATCCTTGCTGGGTTCCTGACCCTTCTTTGAGGTGGGCCCTCTTCCTTAAGGTAACTCCTGCCTGGCTTGCTCCCATTGCCTTGGTGATGTCGGCCATCTGGTGGCAGTTGGAGCCTGCTGGGAGCCTCCTCTCCTAGGTGATGAGGGCCCTCTGGCATCAGGCTCTAACTGCTGGGCACCCCACGTTTTCTGACTGAGCCCAGTGATGCCAGGGCACTCCTGTAAGGTTTCCATCCCCATGCGGATGTGGGCCTTCTGCTCTGTGGTCACAACGCCTGGGTTGCTCACAGTTTCGTGATGTTGGTTCTCTGGTGTTAGTTCACTCAGGCCTAGATCCCATAGCCTCTGTGCTTTGGGTCGACCTCTGGGAGGTTCCAAATGCTGGATTCTGCCACTTTTTTATACTTTGGGCCCTGTGTTGTGAGGCTCCACCTGTCTGCCTCACTCCAAGCCCCTTGATGATGTAGGTCCTCTGGTTTGAGGCCACATGTGCCTGTTGCCTCACCTTTTAGGTATGTGACCCCACTGGTGTGAGGACACTCCTGACTGGTTCCCATCCTCTTGTTGATGTGGGCCCTCTGGTGAGAGTCTGACCCTGGCTTGATTCCTCACACTTCTGGGAGGTGGGTCCTCTGCTGTGAGGTCACTCCTGCCTGGCTGGCACACGTCGCCTTGGCCACATGGGCCCTCTGGTTGCAGTTGGAGCGTGCTGGGAGCCTCCTCCCATCAGTGATGAGGGCCCTCTGGCGTCAGGCCCTAACTGCTGGGCTCCCCACATTTTCTGATGTGTGCCCACTGGTGCGATGACACTCCTGCCAGGTTCCCATCCCCATGCGGATTTGGGTCTTCTGTTCTGAGGTGCCAACGGCTGGGTTGCTCACAGTGTCAGGATGTGGGCCCTCTGCTGTGAGTTCACTCCGGCATGCATCCCATACCCTCGGTGCTCTGGGCCACCTGCTTGGAGCTTCCAACTGCAGGATTCCTTACCTTTTTTCTTCTATGGGCCGTGTGTTGTGAGACACTTCCTGCCTGCCTCACTCTGAGCCCCTTGTTGATGTGGGTCTTCTGGTTTGAGGCCACATGTGGTGGGCTCCTCGCCTTTCAATGATGTGGCCCCACTGGAGTGAGCACACTCCTGCCTGGTTCGCATCCCCTTGGGGATGTGGACCCTCTGGTGAGAGTCTGATCCTGCTTGGGATCCTCACACTTCTGTGAGCTCGGCCCTCTGCTCTGAGGTCACTCCTGCCGTGCTGGCACACCCCACGTTGGCGACGACGGCCCTCTGGGGGCAGTTGGAGTGTGCTGGGAGCCTTTTCCTCTCGGTGATGAGGACACTCTGGTATCAGGCCCTAACTGCTGGGTACCCACATTTTCTGATACGTGCTAAGTGGTGAGAGGACACTCCTGCCGGGTTCCCATCCCCATGCGGTTTTGGGCCTTCTGCTCTGGGGTCACAACGGCTGGGTTGCTCACAGTGTCAGGATGTGGCCCCTCTGCTGTGACTTCAATCCGGCATGGATCCCATAGCCTCGGTGCTCTGGGACAACTGCTTGGAGCTTCCAACTGCTGGATTCCTCACATTTTTTATTCTATGGGCCCTGCGTTGTGAGGCTAGTCCTCCGAGCCCCTTGGAGATGTGGGTCCTCTGGTTTAGGTCCTCTGGTTTAGGCCACATGTTCTGGGTTCCTCACCTTTCTATGATTTGGCCACACTGGTGTGAGGCCACTCCTGCCTGGATCCCATTCCCTTGGTGATGTGGGCCTTCTGGTGAGAGTCTTATCCTGGCTGGGTATTTCACTCTTCTGTGACGTAGACACTCTGCTGTGAGGTCACTGCTGCCTGGCTGGCGCACATCACCTTGGCGACGTGGGCCCTCAGTTGGGAGTTGGTGCCTGCTGGGAGCCTCCTCTCCTCGGTGATGAGTGCCCTCTGGCGTCAGGTTCTAACTGCTTTGCTCCCCACGTTTTCTGATGTGAGCCCAGTGATGCCAGGACACTCCTGTAAGGTTCCGTTCCCAATGGGCATGTGGGCCTTCTGCTCTGAGGTCCCAACGCCTGGGTTGCTTACAGTTTCATGGTGTTGGCTCTCTGGTGTTAGTTCACTAAGGCCTAGATCCCATAGCCTCTGTGCTCTGGGCACCCTGCTGCGTGGTTCGAACTGCTGGATTCCTCACCTTTTTTATTCTTTGTGCCCTGTTTTGTGAAGCTCCTGCTGCCTGCCTCACTCCACCCCGTTTGTGATGTAGGTCCTGTGGTTTGAGGTTACATGTGCCGGTTTCCTCACCTTTTAGTGATGTGGCCCCACTGGTGTGAGGACACTCCTGCCTGGTTCCCATCCCCTTGGTGATGTGGGCCCTCTGGTGAGAGTCTGATCCTGCCTGGATTCCTCACACTTCTGGGAGGTGAGCCCTCTTCTCTGAGGTCAATCCTGCCTGGGTGGCACACTGTGCCTTGGCTACATCGGCCCTCTGGTAGCAGTTGGAGCCTGCTGGGAGCCTCCTCCCCTTGGTGATGAAGGCGCTCTGGTGTCAGGCCCTAACTGCTGGCCTCCCGACATTTTCTGATGTGCGCCCACTGGTGCGATGACACTCCTGCCAGGTTCCCATCCCCATACGGATTTTGGCCTTCTGCTCTGTGGTTCCAACGCCTGGGTTGCTCACAGTTTCATGACATAGGCTCTCTGGTGTTAGTTCACTCAGACCGGGATCCCATAGCCTCTGTGCTCTGGGCCGCCTGCTGGAAGATTCGAACTGCTGGATACCTCACCTTTTTTCTTCTATGGGCACTGTGTTGTGAGACATCTCCTGCCTGACTCACTCCGAGCCCCTTTTTGATGTGGCTCTTCTGGTTTGAGGCCACATGTGCTGGGTTCCTCACCTTTCAATGATGTGGCCCCACTGGAGTGAGCACACTCCTGCCTTGTTCCCATCCCCTTGGTGATGTAGGCCCTCTGGTGAGAGTCTGATCCTGGTTGGGTTCCTCAAGCTTCTGTGAGCTTGGCCCTCTGCTCCAAGGTCACTCCAGCCTGGCTGGCACACCCCACCTTGGCGACGTCGGCCCTCTGGTGGCAGTTGGCGCGTGCTGGGAGCCTCGTCCCCTCAGTGATGAGGGCCCTTTTGCATCAGGCCCTAACTGCTGGATACCCTCGTTGTCTAATACGTACTAAGTGGTGCGAGGACACTCCTGCCAGGTTCCCATCCCCATGGGGATGTGGGCCTTCTGCTCTGAGGTCCCAACGGCTGGGTTTCTCACAGTTTCATGATGTGGGCCCACTGCTGAGAGTTTACTTTGGCCTGGATCCCATAGACTCCGTGTTCTGGGCCGCCAGCTGCAAGGTTCCAACTGCTGGATTCCTCACATTTTTTAATCTATGGGCCCTGTGTTGTTAGGCTAGTCCTGCCTTCCTCACTCCAAGCACCTTGGAGATGTGGTTCCTGTGGTTTAGGCCACATGTTCTGGGTTCCTCACCTTTCCATTATTTGGCCACACTGGTGTGATGATACTTCTGCCTAGGTCCGATCCCCTTGGTGATGTGGGCCCTCTGGTGAGAGTGTTATCCAGGCTGGGGTCCTCACCCGTCTGTGACGTATGCCCTCTGCTGTAAGGTCACTCATGCCTGGCTGGCGCACGTCACCTTGGCGACGTGGGCCCTCAGTTGGGAGTTGGTGCCTGCTGGGAGTCTGATCCCCTCGGTAATTAGGGCCGTCTGGCGTCAGGCCCTAACTCCTGGGCTCCCAAACATTTCTGATGTGTGCCCTGTGGTGCGAGTACACTCCTGCCAGGTTCCCAAAGCCATGGGATGTGGGCCTTCTGTTCTGTGGTCCCAACACCTGTGTTGTTCACAGTTTCATGATGAGGGCCTTCTTTTGTGAGTTCACACTGGCCGGGATCCCATAGCCTCGCTGCTCCTTGCCGCATGCTAGGAGGTTCCAACTGCGGGATTCCTCACCTTTTTTATTCTATGGGTCCTCTGTTTTGAGGCTCCTCCTGCCTGCCTCCTTCCCAGCCCCTTGGAGATGTGGGTCCTCTTGTTTAGGCCACATGTTCTGGGTTCCTCACATTTCTATGATTTGGCCACACTGGTGTGAGGCCACTCCTGCCTGGCTTGCTCCCGTTGCCTTGGTGACGTCGGACCTCTGGTGGCAGTTGGAGCCTTCTTGTACCCTCCTCTCCAAGGTGATGAGGGCCCTCTTACGTCAGGATCTAATGGCTGGGCTCCCCAAGATTTCTGATGTGAGCCCAGTGATGCCAGGACACTCTTGTAAGGTTCCAATCCTCATGGGTATGTGGGCCTTCTGCTCTGTGGTCGCAACGCCTGGGTTGCTCACAGTTTCCTTATGTTGCCACTCCGGTGTTAGTTCACTCGGGCCTAGATCCCATAGCCTCTGTGCTCTGGGCCGCCTGCTGGGAGGTTCCAACTGCTGGATTCCTCACCTTTCTTATACTTTGGGCCCTGTGTTGTGAGGCTCCTCCTGCCGGCCTCACACCGAGCCCCTTGGTGATGTAGGTCTTCTGGTTTGAGACCACGTGTGCCGTTTGCCTCACCTTTTAGGGATGTGGCCCTACTGGTGCGATGACTCTCCTGCCAGGTTCCCATCCCCATGCAGGTTTGGACCTTCTGTTCTGAGGTCCCAGCGGCTGGGTTGCTCACAGTGTCAGGATGAGCGCCCTCTGCTGTGAGTTCACTCCGGCATGGATCCCATTGCCTCGGTGCCCTGGGCCACCTGCTTGGAGCTTCCAACTGCTGGATTCCTCACCTTTTTTCTTCTATGGGCCCTGTGTTGTGAGACATCTCCTGCCTGACTCACTCCGAGCCCCTTTTTGATGTGGCTGTTCTGGTTTGAAGCCACATGTGCTGGGTTCCTCACCTTTCAATGATGTGGCCCCACTGGTGTGAGCACACTCCTGCCTGGTTCGCATCCCCTTGGTGATGTGGACCCTCTGGTGAGAATCTGATCCTGGTTGGGTTCCTCACACTTCTGTGAGCTTGGCCCTCTGCTCTGAGGTCATTCCTTCCTTGTTGGCACACCCCGCCGTGGCGACGTCGGCCCTCTGGTGGCAGTTGGAGCGGGCTGGGAGCCTCCTCCCCTCAGTGATGAGGGCCCTTTGGCGTCAGGCCCTAACTGCTGGGTACCCACATTTTCTAGTACGTACTAAGTGGTGCGAGGATACTCCTGCCAGATTCCCATCCACATGGGGATGTGGGCTTTCTGCTCTGAGGTCCCAACGGCTGGGTTGCTCACAGTTTCATGATGTGGGCCCTCTGCTGTGAGTTCACTTCGGCCTGGATCCCATAGACTCCGTGCTCTGGGCCGCCTGCTGCGAGGTTCCAACTGCTGGATTCCTCACATTTTTTAATCTATGGGCCCTGTGTTTTTAGGCTAGTCCTGCCTGCCTCACTCCGAGCACCTTGGAGATGTAGTTCCTTTGGTTTAGGCCACATGTTCTGGGTTCCTCACCTTTCCATTATTTGGCCACACTGGTGTGAGGATACTTCTGCCTGGTTCCGATCCCCTTGGTGATGTGGGCCCTCTGGTGAGAGTCTTATCCTGGCTGGGTTCCTCACCCTTCTGTGACATTTGCCCTCTTCTGTGAGGTAACTCCTGCCTGGCTTGCTCCCATTGCCTTGGTGACGTCGGCCATCTGGTGGCAGTTGGAGCCTGCTGGGAGCCTCCTCTCCTAGCTGATGAGGGCCCTCTGGCATCAGGCTCTAACTGCTGGGCACCCCACGTTTTCTGACTGAGCCCAGTGATGCCAGGACACTCCTGTAAGGTTCCCATTCCCATGCGAATGCAGGCCTTCTGCTCTGTGGTCCCATCGCCTGGGTTGCTCACAGTCTCGTGATGTTGGTTCTCTGGTGTTAGTTCACTCAGGCCTAGATCCCATAGCCTCTGTGCTCTGGGCCGACTGCTGGGAGGTTCCAACTGCTGGATTCCGCCCCTTTTTTATACTTTGGACCCTGTGTGTGAGGCTCCTCCTGCCTGCCTGACTCCAAGCCCCTTGGTGATGTAGGTCCTCTGGTTTGAGGCCACATATGCCGGTTGCCTCACCTTTTAGGTATGTGACCACACTGGTGTGAGGACACTCCTGACTGGTTCCCATCCTCTTGTTGATGTGGGCCCTCTGGTGAGAGTCTGACCCTGGCTTGATTCCTCACACTTCTGGGAGGTGGGTCCTCTGCTCTGAGGTCACTCCTGCCTGGTTGGCACACCTCGCCTTGGCGACGTAGGCCCTCTGGTGGCATTTGGAACGTGCTGGGAGCCTCCTCCCCACAGTGATGAGGGCCCTTTGGCGTCAGGCTCTAACTGCTGGGTACCCACATTTTCTATTACGTACTAAGTGGTGCTGGGACACTCCTGCCAGGTTCCCATCCCCATGGGGATGTGGGCCTTCTGCTCTGAGGTCCCAATGGCTGGGTTGCTCACAGTTTCATGATGTGGGCCCTGTGCTGTGAGTTCGCTTTGGCCTGGATCCCATAGACTCCGTGCTCTGGGCCGCTTGCTGCGAGGTTTCAACTGCTGGATTCCTCACATTTTTTAATCTATGGGCCCTGTGTTGTTAGGCTAGTCCTGCCTGCCTCACTCCGAGCACCTTGGAGAGGTGGGCCCTCTGGTGAGAGTCTCATCCTTGCTGGGTTCCTCACTCTCCTTTGAGGTGGGCCCTCTTCTGTGAGGTAACTCCTGCCTGGCTTGCTCCCGTTGCCTTGGTGACGTCGGCCATCTGGTGGCAGTTGGAGCCTGCTGGGAGCCTCCTCTCCTAGGTGATGAGGGCCCTCTGGCGTCAGGCTCTAAGTGCTGGCACCCCACGTTTTCTGACTGAGCCCAGTGATGCCAGGACACTCCTGTAAGTTCCCATCCCTATGGGGATGTGGGCCTTCTGCTCTGTGGTCCCAACGCCTGGGTTGCTCACAGTTTCGTGATGTTGGTTCTCTGGTGTTAGTTCACTCAGGCCTAGATCCCATAGCCTCTGTGCTCTGGGCCGCCTGCTGGGAGGTTCCAACTGCTGGATTCCTCACCTTTCTTATACTTTAGGCCCTGTGTTGTGAGGCTCCTCCTGCCTGCCTCACACCGAGCCCCTTGGTGATGTAGGTCTTCTGGTTTGAGACCACGTGTGCCGTTAGCCTCACCTTCTGGGGATGTGGCCCTACTGGTGCGATGACTCTCCTGCCAGGTTCCCATCCCCATGCAGGTTTGGACCTTCTGTTCTGAGGTCCCAGTGGCTGGGTTGCTCACAGTGTCAGGATGAGCGCCCTCTGCTGTGAGTTCACTCCGGCATGGATCCCATTGCCTCGGTGCCCTGGGACACCTGCTTGGAGCTTCCAACTGCTGGATTCCTCACCTTTTTTCTTCTATGGGCCCTGTGTTGTGAGACATCTCCTGCCTGACTCACTCCGAGCCCCTTTTTGATGTGGCTGTTCTGGTTTGAAGCCACATGTGCTGGGTTCCTCACCTTTCAATGATGTGGCCCCACTGGTGTGAGCACACTCCTGCCTGGTTCGCATCCCCTTGGTGATGTGGACCCTCTGGTGAGAGTCTGATCCTGGTTGGGTTCCTCACACTTCTGTGAGCTTGGCCCTCTGCTCTGAGGTCATTCCTTCCTGGCTGGCACACCCCGCCGTGGCGACGTCGGCCCTCTGGTGGCAGTTGGAGCATGCTGGGAGCCTCCTCCCCTCAGTGATGAGGGCCCTTTGGCGTCAGGCCCTAACTGCTGGGTACCCACATTTTCTAGTATGTACTAAGTGGTGCGAGGATACTCCTGCCAGGTTCCCATCCCCATGCGGATGTGGGCCTTCTGCTCTGTGGACACCACGCCTTGGTTGTTCACAGTTTCATGATGAGGGCCCTCTGTTGTGAGTTCACACAGGCCGGGATCCCATAGCCTCGCTGCTCCTTGCCACCGGCTGGGACGTTCCAACTGCGGGATTCCTCACCTTTTTTATTCTATGGGCCCTCTGTTTTGAGGCTACTCCTGCCTGCCTCCCTCCCAGACCCTTGGTGATGTGTGTCCTCTGGTTTGAGGCCACGTGTGTTGGGTCCCTCACCTTTCGATGATATGGCCCCAATGGTGTGAGGACACTCCTGCCTGGTTCACATCCCCTTGTTGTTGTGGGCCCTCTGGTGAAAGTCTGATCCTTGCTGGGTTCCTGACCCTTCTTTGAGGTGGGCCCTCTTCCTTAAGGTAACTCCTGCCTGGCTTGCTCCCATTGCCTTGGTGATGTCGGCCATCTGGTGGCAGTTGGAGCCTGCTGGGAGCCTCCTCTCCTAGGTGATGAGGGCCCTCTGGCATCAGGCTCTAACTGCTGGGCACCCCACGTTTTCTGACTGAGCCCAGTGATGCCAGGGCACTCCTGTAAGGTTTCCATCCCCATGCGGATGTGGGCCTTCTGCTCTGTGGTCACAACGCCTGGGTTGCTCACAGTTTCGTGATGTTGGTTCTCTGGTGTTAGTTCACTCAGGCCTAGATCCCATAGCCTCTGTGCTTTGGGTCGACCTCTGGGAGGTTCCAAATGCTGGATTCTGCCACTTTTTTATACTTTGGGCCCTGTGTTGTGAGGCTCCACCTGTCTGCCTCACTCCAAGCCCCTTGATGATGTAGGTCCTCTGGTTTGAGGCCACATGTGCCTGTTGCCTCACCTTTTAGGTATGTGACCCCACTGGTGTGAGGACACTCCTGACTGGTTCCCATCCTCTTGTTGATGTGGGCCCTCTGGTGAGAGTCTGACCCTGGCTTGATTCCTCACACTTCTGGGAGGTGGGTCCTCTGCTGTGAGGTCACTCCTGCCTGGCTGGCACACGTCGCCTTGGCCACATGGGCCCTCTGGTTGCAGTTGGAGCGTGCTGGGAGCCTCCTCCCATCAGTGATGAGGGCCCTCTGGCGTCAGGCCCTAACTGCTGGGCTCCCCACATTTTCTGATGTGTGCCCACTGGTGCGATGACACTCCTGCCAGGTTCCCATCCCCATGCGGATTTGGGTCTTCTGTTCTGAGGTGCCAACGGCTGGGTTGCTCACAGTGTCAGGATGTGGGCCCTCTGCTGTGAGTTCACTCCGGCATGCATCCCATACCCTCGGTGCTCTGGGCCACCTGCTTGGAGCTTCCAACTGCAGGATTCCTTACCTTTTTTCTTCTATGGGCCGTGTGTTGTGAGACACTTCCTGCCTGCCTCACTCTGAGCCCCTTGTTGATGTGGGTCTTCTGGTTTGAGGCCACATGTGGTGGGCTCCTCGCCTTTCAATGATGTGGCCCCACTGGAGTGAGCACACTCCTGCCTGGTTCGCATCCCCTTGGGGATGTGGACCCTCTGGTGAGAGTCTGATCCTGCTTGGGATCCTCACACTTCTGTGAGCTCGGCCCTCTGCTCTGAGGTCACTCCTGCCGTGCTGGCACACCCCACGTTGGCGACGACGGCCCTCTGGGGGCAGTTGGAGTGTGCTGGGAGCCTTTTCCTCTCGGTGATGAGGACACTCTGGTATCAGGCCCTAACTGCTGGGTACCCACATTTTCTGATACGTGCTAAGTGGTGAGAGGACACTCCTGCCGGGTTCCCATCCCCATGCGGTTTTGGGCCTTCTGCTCTGGGGTCACAACGGCTGGGTTGCTCACAGTGTCAGGATGTGGCCCCTCTGCTGTGACTTCAATCCGGCATGGATCCCATAGCCTCGGTGCTCTGGGACAACTGCTTGGAGCTTCCAACTGCTGGATTCCTCACATTTTTTATTCTATGGGCCCTGCGTTGTGAGGCTAGTCCTCCGAGCCCCTTGGAGATGTGGGTCCTCTGGTTTAGGTCCTCTGGTTTAGGCCACATGTTCTGGGTTCCTCACCTTTCTATGATTTGGCCACACTGGTGTGAGGCCACTCCTGCCTGGATCCCATTCCCTTGGTGATGTGGGCCTTCTGGTGAGAGTCTTATCCTGGCTGGGTATTTCACTCTTCTGTGACGTAGACACTCTGCTGTGAGGTCACTGCTGCCTGGCTGGCGCACATCACCTTGGCGACGTGGGCCCTCAGTTGGGAGTTGGTGCCTGCTGGGAGCCTCCTCTCCTCGGTGATGAGTGCCCTCTGGCGTCAGGTTCTAACTGCTTTGCTCCCCACGTTTTCTGATGTGAGCCCAGTGATGCCAGGACACTCCTGTAAGGTTCCGTTCCCAATGGGCATGTGGGCCTTCTGCTCTGAGGTCCCAACGCCTGGGTTGCTTACAGTTTCATGGTGTTGGCTCTCTGGTGTTAGTTCACTAAGGCCTAGATCCCATAGCCTCTGTGCTCTGGGCACCCTGCTGCGTGGTTCGAACTGCTGGATTCCTCACCTTTTTTATTCTTTGTGCCCTGTTTTGTGAAGCTCCTGCTGCCTGCCTCACTCCACCCCGTTTGTGATGTAGGTCCTGTGGTTTGAGGTTACATGTGCCGGTTTCCTCACCTTTTAGTGATGTGGCCCCACTGGTGTGAGGACACTCCTGCCTGGTTCCCATCCCCTTGGTGATGTGGGCCCTCTGGTGAGAGTCTGATCCTGCCTGGATTCCTCACACTTCTGGGAGGTGAGCCCTCTTCTCTGAGGTCAATCCTGCCTGGGTGGCACACTGTGCCTTGGCTACATCGGCCCTCTGGTAGCAGTTGGAGCCTGCTGGGAGCCTCCTCCCCTTGGTGATGAAGGCGCTCTGGTGTCAGGCCCTAACTGCTGGCCTCCCGACATTTTCTGATGTGCGCCCACTGGTGCGATGACACTCCTGCCAGGTTCCCATCCCCATACGGATTTTGGCCTTCTGCTCTGTGGTTCCAACGCCTGGGTTGCTCACAGTTTCATGACATAGGCTCTCTGGTGTTAGTTCACTCAGACCGGGATCCCATAGCCTCTGTGCTCTGGGCCGCCTGCTGGAAGATTCGAACTGCTGGATACCTCACCTTTTTTCTTCTATGGGCACTGTGTTGTGAGACATCTCCTGCCTGACTCACTCCGAGCCCCTTTTTGATGTGGCTCTTCTGGTTTGAGGCCACATGTGCTGGGTTCCTCACCTTTCAATGATGTGGCCCCACTGGAGTGAGCACACTCCTGCCTTGTTCCCATCCCCTTGGTGATGTAGGCCCTCTGGTGAGAGTCTGATCCTGGTTGGGTTCCTCAAGCTTCTGTGAGCTTGGCCCTCTGCTCCAAGGTCACTCCAGCCTGGCTGGCACACCCCACCTTGGCGACGTCGGCCCTCTGGTGGCAGTTGGCGCGTGCTGGGAGCCTCGTCCCCTCAGTGATGAGGGCCCTTTTGCATCAGGCCCTAACTGCTGGATACCCTCGTTGTCTAATATGTACTAAGTGGTGCGAGGACACTCCTGCCAGGTTCCCATCCCCATGGGGATGTGGGCCTTCTGCTCTGAGGTCCCAACGGCTGGGTTTCTCACAGTTTCATGATGTGGGCCCACTGCTGAGAGTTTACTTTGGCCTGGATCCCATAGACTCCGTGTTCTGGGCCGCCAGCTGCAAGGTTCCAACTGCTGGATTCCTCACATTTTTTAATCTATGGGCCCTGTGTTGTTAGGCTAGTCCTGCCTTCCTCACTCCAAGCACCTTGGAGATGTGGTTCCTGTGGTTTAGGCCACATGTTCTGGGTTCCTCACCTTTCCATTATTTGGCCACACTGGTGTGATGATACTTCTGCCTAGGTCCGATCCCCTTGGTGATGTGGGCCCTCTGGTGAGAGTGTTATCCAGGCTGGGGTCCTCACCCGTCTGTGACGTATGCCCTCTGCTGTAAGGTCACTCATGCCTGGCTGGCGCACGTCACCTTGGCGACGTGGGCCCTCAGTTGGGAGTTGGTGCCTGCTGGGAGTCTGATCCCCTCGGTAATTAGGGCCGTCTGGCGTCAGGCCCTAACTCCTGGGCTCCCAAACATTTCTGATGTGTGCCCTGTGGTGCGAGTACACTCCTGCCAGGTTCCCAAAGCCATGGGATGTGGGCCTTCTGTTCTGTGGTCCCAACACCTGTGTTGTTCACAGTTTCATGATGAGGGCCTTCTTTTGTGAGTTCACACTGGCCGGGATCCCATAGCCTCGCTGCTCCTTGCCGCATGCTAGGAGGTTCCAACTGCGGGATTCCTCACCTTTTTTATTCTATGGGTCCTCTGTTTTGAGGCTCCTCCTGCCTGCCTCCCTCCCAGCCCCTTGGAGATGTGGGTCCTCTTGTTTAGGCCACATGTTCTGGGTTCCTCACATTTCTATGATTTGGCCACACTGGTGTGAGGCCACTCCTGCCTGGCTTGCTCCCGTTGCCTTGGTGACGTCGGACCTCTGGTGGCAGTTGGAGCCTTCTTGTACCCTCCTCTCCAAGGTGATGAGGGCCCTCTTACGTCAGGCTCTAATGGCTGGGCTCCCCAAGATTTCTGATGTGAGCCCAGTGATGCCAGGACACTCTTGTAAGGTTCCAATCCTCATGGGTATGTGGGCCTTCTGCTCTGTGGTCGCAACGCCTGGGTTGCTCACAGTTTCCTTATGTTGCCACTCCGGTGTTAGTTCACTCGGGCCTAGATCCCATAGCCTCTGTGCTCTGGGCCGCCTGCTGGGAGGTTCCAACTGCTGGATTCCTCACCTTTCTTATACTTTGGGCCCTGTGTTGTGAGGCTCCTCCTGCCGGCCTCACACCGAGCCCCTTGGTGATGTAGGTCTTCTGGTTTGAGACCACGTGTGCCGTTTGCCTCACCTTTTAGGGATGTGGCCCTACTGGTGCGATGACTCTCCTGCCAGGTTCCCATCCCCATGCAGGTTTGGACCTTCTGTTCTGAGGTCCCAGCGGCTGGGTTGCTCACAGTGTCAGGATGAGCGCCCTCTGCTGTGAGTTCACTCCGGCATGGATCCCATTGCCTCGGTGCCCTGGGCCACCTGCTTGGAGCTTCCAACTGCTGGATTCCTCACCTTTTTTCTTCTATGGGCCCTGTGTTGTGAGACATCTCCTGCCTGACTCACTCCGAGCCCCTTTTTGATGTGGCTGTTCTGGTTTGAAGCCACATGTGCTGGGTTCCTCACCTTTCAATGATGTGGCCCCACTGGTGTGAGCACACTCCTGCCTGGTTCGCATCCCCTTGGTGATGTGGACCCTCTGGTGAGAATCTGATCCTGGTTGGGTTCCTCACACTTCTGTGAGCTTGGCCCTCTGCTCTGAGGTCATTCCTTCCTTGTTGGCACACCCCGCCGTGGCGACGTCGGCCCTCTGGTGGCAGTTGGAGCGGGCTGGGAGCCTCCTCCCCTCAGTGATGAGGGCCCTTTGGCGTCAGGCCCTAACTGCTGGGTACCCACATTTTCTAGTACGTACTAAGTGGTGCGAGGATACTCCTGCCAGATTCCCATCCACATGGGGATGTGGGCTTTCTGCTCTGAGGTCCCAACGGCTGGGTTGCTCACAGTTTCATGATGTGGGCCCTCTGCTGTGAGTTCACTTCGGCCTGGATCCCATAGACTCCGTGCTCTGGGCCGCCTGCTGCGAGGTTCCAACTGCTGGATTCCTCACATTTTTTAATCTATGGGCCCTGTGTTTTTAGGCTAGTCCTGCCTGCCTCACTCCGAGCACCTTGGAGATGTAGTTCCTTTGGTTTAGGCCACATGTTCTGGGTTCCTCACCTTTCCATTATTTGGCCACACTGGTGTGAGGATACTTCTGCCTGGTTCCGATCCCCTTGGTGATGTGGGCCCTCTGGTGAGAGTCTTATCCTGGCTGGGTTCCTCACCCTTCTGTGACATTTGCCCTCTTCTGTGAGGTAACTCCTGCCTGGCTTGCTCCCATTGCCTTGGTGACGTCGGCCATCTGGTGGCAGTTGGAGCCTGCTGGGAGCCTCCTCTCCTAGCTGATGAGGGCCCTCTGGCATCAGGCTCTAACTGCTGGGCACCCCACGTTTTCTGACTGAGCCCAGTGATGCCAGGACACTCCTGTAAGGTTCCCATTCCCATGCGAATGCAGGCCTTCTGCTCTGTGGTCCCATCGCCTGGGTTGCTCACAGTCTCGTGATGTTGGTTCTCTGGTGTTAGTTCACTCAGGCCTAGATCCCATAGCCTCTGTGCTCTGGGCCGACTGCTGGGAGGTTCCAACTGCTGGATTCCGCCCCTTTTTTATACTTTGGACCCTGTGTGTGAGGCTCCTCCTGCCTGCCTGACTCCAAGCCCCTTGGTGATGTAGGTCCTCTGGTTTGAGGCCACATATGCCGGTTGCCTCACCTTTTAGGTATGTGACCACACTGGTGTGAGGACACTCCTGACTGGTTCCCATCCTCTTGTTGATGTGGGCCCTCTGGTGAGAGTCTGACCCTGGCTTGATTCCTCACACTTCTGGGAGGTGGGTCCTCTGCTCTGAGGTCACTCCTGCCTGGTTGGCACACCTCGCCTTGGCGACGTAGGCCCTCTGGTGGCATTTGGAACGTGCTGGGAGCCTCCTCCCCACAGTGATGAGGGCCCTTTGGCGTCAGGCCCTAACTGCTGGGTACTCACATTTTCTATTACGTACTAAGTGGTGCTGGGAAACTCCTGCCAGGTTCCCATCCTCATGGGGATGTGGGCCTTCTGCTCTGAGGTCCCAATGGCTGGGTTGCTCACAGTTTCATGATGTGGGCCCTGTGCTGTGAGTTCGCTTTGGCCTGGATCCCATAGACTCCGTGCTCTGGGCCGCTTGCTGCGAGGTTTCAACTGCTGGATTCCTCACATTTTTTAATCTATGGGCCCTGTGTTGTTAGGCTAGTCCTGCCTGCCTCACTCCGAGCACCTTGGAGAGGTGGGCCCTCTGGTGAGAGTCTCATCCTTGCTGGGTTCCTCACTCTCCTTTGAGGTGGGCCCTCTTCTGTGAGGTAACTCCTGCCTGGCTTGCTCCCGTTGCCTTGGTGACGTCGGCCATCTGGTGGCAGTTGGAGCCTGCTGGGAGCCTCCTCTCCTAGGTGATGAGGGCCCTCTGGCGTCAGGCTCTAAGTGCTGGCACCCCACGTTTTCTGACTGAGCCCAGTGATGCCAGGACACTCCTGTAAGTTCCCATCCCTATGGGGATGTGGGCCTTCTGCTCTGTGGTCCCAACGCCTGGGTTGCTCACAGTTTCGTGATGTTGGTTCTCTGGTGTTAGTTCACTCAGGCCTAGATCCCATAGCCTCTGTGCTCTGGGCCGCCTGCTGGGAGGTTCCAACTGCTGGATTCCTCACCTTTCTTATACTTTAGGCCCTGTGTTGTGAGGCTCCTCCTGCCTGCCTCACACCGAGCCCCTTGGTGATGTAGGTCTTCTGGTTTGAGACCACGTGTGCCGTTAGCCTCACCTTCTGGGGATGTGGCCCTACTGGTGCGATGACTCTCCTGCCAGGTTCCCATCCCCATGCAGGTTTGGACCTTCTGTTCTGAGGTCCCAGCGGCTGGGTTGCTCAAAGTGTCAGGATGAGCGCCCTCTGCTGTGAGTTCACTCCGGCATGGATCCCATTGCCTCGGTGCCCTGGGCCACCTGCTTGGAGCTTCCAACTGCTGGATTCCTCACCTTTTTTCTTCTATGGGCCCTGTGTTGTGAGACATCTCCTGCCTGACTCACTCCGAGCCCCTTTTTGATGTGGCTGTTCTGGTTTGAAGCCACATGTGCTGGGTTCCTCACCTTTCAATGATGTGGCCCCACTGGTGTGAGCACACTCCTGCCTGGTTCGCATCCCCTTGGTGATGTGGACCCTCTGGTGAGAGTCTGATCCTGGTTGGGTTCCTCACACTTCTGTGAGCTTGGCCCTCTGCTCTGAGGTCATTCCTTCCTGGCTGGCACACCCCGCCGTGGCGACGTCGGCCCTCTGGTGGCAGTTGGAGCATGCTGGGAGCCTCCTCCCCTCAGTGATGAGGGCCCTTTGGCGTCAGGCCCTAACTGCTGGGTACCCACATTTTCTAGTATGTACTAAGTGGTGCGAGGATACTCCTGCCAGGTTCCCATCCCCATGCGGATGTGGGCCTTCTGCTCTGTGGACACCACGCCTTGGTTGTTCACAGTTTCATGATGAGGGCCCTCTGTTTTGAGTTCACACAGGCCGGGATCCCATAGCCTCGCTGCTCCTTGCC
This sequence comes from Delphinapterus leucas, assembly GCF_059928025.1. Lineage (NCBI taxonomy): Eukaryota > Metazoa > Chordata > Mammalia > Artiodactyla > Monodontidae > Delphinapterus > Delphinapterus leucas. The sequence goes on along the minus strand of NW_028322239.1, from coordinate 8,061,761 downwards.
ACCGGCTGGGACGTTCCAACTGCGGGATTCCTCACCTTTTTTATTCTATGGGCCCTCTGTTTTGAGGCTACTCCTGCCTGCCTCCCTCCCAGACCCTTGGTGATGTGTGTCCTCTGGTTTGAGGCCACGTGTGTTGGGTCCCTCACCTTTCGATGATATGGCCCCAATGGTGTGAGGACACTCCTGCCTGGTTCACATCCCCTTGTTGTTGTGGGCCCTCTGGTGAAAGTCTGATCCTTGCTGGGTTCCTGACCCTTCTTTGAGGTGGGCCCTCTTCCTTAAGGTAACTCCTGCCTGGCTTGCTCCCATTGCCTTGGTGATGTCGGCCATCTGGTGGCAGTTGGAGCCTGCTGGGAGCCTCCTCTCCTAGGTGATGAGGGCCCTCTGGCATCAGGCTCTAACTGCTGGGCACCCCACGTTTTCTGACTGAGCCCAGTGATGCCAGGGCACTCCTGTAAGGTTTCCATCCCCATGCGGATGTGGGCCTTCTGCTCTGTGGTCACAACGCCTGGGTTGCTCACAGTTTCGTGATGTTGGTTCTCTGGTGTTAGTTCACTCAGGCCTAGATCCCATAGCCTCTGTGCTTTGGGTCGACCTCTGGGAGGTTCCAAATGCTGGATTCTGCCCCTTTTTTATACTTTGGGCCCTGTGTTGTGAGGCTCCACCTGTCTGCCTCACTCCAAGCCCCTTGATGATGTAGGTCCTCTGGTTTGAGGCCACATGTGCCTGTTGCCTCACCTTTTAGGTATGTGACCCCACTGGTGTGAGGACACTCCTGACTGGTTCCCATCCTCTTGTTGATGTGGGCCCTCTGGTGAGAGTCTGACTCTGGCTTGATTCCTCACACTTCTGGGAGGTGGGTCCTCTGCTGTGAGGTCACTCCTGCCTGGCTGGCACACGTCGCCTTGGCCACATGGGCCCTCTGGTTGCAGTTGGAGCGTGCTGGGAGCCTCCTCCCGTTGGTGATGAGGGCCCTCTGGCGTCAGGCCCTAACTGCTGGGCTCCCCACATTTTCTGATATGTGCCCACTGGTGTGATGACACTCCTGCCAGGTTCCCATCCCCATGCGGATTTGGGCCTTCTGTTCTGAGATGCCAACGGCTGGGTTGCTCACAGCGTCAGGATGTGGGCCCTCTGCTGTGAGTTCACTCCGGCATGCATCCCATAACCTCGGTGCTCTGGGCCACCTGCTTGGAGCTTCCAACTGCAGGATTCCTTACCTTTTTTCTTCTATGGGCCGTGTGTTGTGAGACACTTCCTGCCTGCCTCACTCTGAGCCCCTTGTTGATGTGGGTCTTCTGGTTTGAGGCCACATGTGGTGGGTTCCTCGCCTTTCAATGATGTGGCCCCACTGGAGTGAGAACACTCCTGCCTGGTTCCCATCCCCTTGGGGATGTGGGCCCTCTGGTGAGAGTCTCATCCTGGTTGGGTTCCTCACAGTTTCGTAAGGTTGGCCCTCTGCCCTGAGGTCACTCCTGCCTGGCTGGCACACCCCGCCTTGGTGACGTCGGCCCTCTGGCGGCAGTTGGAGCGTGCTGGGAGCCTTCTCCTCTCGGTGATGAGGACATTCTGGTGTCAGGCCCTAACTGCTGGGTACCCACATTTTCTGATACGTGTTAAGTGGTGAGAGGACACTACTGCCAGGTACCCATCCCCATGCGGTTTTGGGCCTTCTTCTCTGGGGTCACAACGGCTGGGTTGCTCACAGTGTCAGGATGTGGCCCCTCTGCTGTGACTTCATTCCGGCATGGATCCCATTGCCTTGGTGCTCTGGGACAACTGCTTGGAGCTTCCAACTGCTGGATTCCTCACATTTTTTATTCTATGGGACCTGCGTTGTGAGGCTAGTCCTCCGAGCCCCTTGGAGATGTGGGTCCTCTGGTTTAGGTCCTCTGGTTTAGGCCACATGTTCTGGGTTCCTCACCTTTCTATGATTTGGCCACACTGGTGTGAGGCCACTCCTGCCTGGATCCCATTCCCTTGGTGATGTGGGCCTTCTGGTGAGAGTCTTATCCTGGCTGGGTACTTCACCCTTCTGTGACGTAGACACTCTGCTGTGAGGTCACTGCTGCCTGGCTGGCGCACGTCACCTTGGCGACGTGGTCCCTCAGCTGGGAGTTGGTGCCTGCTGGGAGTCTCCTCCCCTCGGTAATGAGGGCCCTCTGGCGTCAGGCCCTAACTCCTGGGCTCCCATACTCTTCTGATGTGTGCCCTCTGGTGGGAGTACACTCCTGCCAGGTTCCCAACCACATGGGAATATGGGCCTTCTGCTCTGTGGTCCCAACCGCTGGGTTGTTCACAGTTTCGTGATGAGGGCCCTCTGTTGTGAGTTCACAGCGGCCGGGATCCCATAGCCTCGCTGCCCCTTGCCGCCTGCTGGGAGGTTCCAACTGCGGGATTCCTCACCTTTTTTATTTTATGGGCCCTCTGTTTGAGACACCTCCTGCCTGCCTCACTCTGAGCCCCTTGTTGATGTGGGTCCTCTGGTTTAGGCCATATGTTCTGGGTTCCTCACTTTTCTATGATTTGGCCATACTGGTGTGAGGCCACTCCTGCCTGGTTCTGATCCCCTTGGTGATGTGGGCCCTCTGGTGAGAGTCTTATCCTGGCTGGGTTCCTCCCCCTTCTGTGACGTAGGCCCTCTGCTGTGTGGTCACTCCTGCCTGGCTGACGCACGTCACCTTGGCGACGTGGGCCCTCAGTTGGGACTTGGTGCCTGCTGGGAGTCTCCTCCCCTCGGTAATGAGGGCCTTCTGGCGTCAGGCCCCAACTCCTGGGCTCCCAAAGTTTTCTGATGTGTGCCCTGTGGTGGGAGTACACTCCTGCCAGGTTACCAACCCCATGGGAATGTGGGCCTTCTGTTCTGTGGTCCCAACACCTGTGTTGTTCACAGTTTCATGATGAGGGCCCTCTGTTGTGAGTTCACACTGGCCGGGATCCCATAGCCTCGCTGCTCCTTGCCGCATGCTAGGAGGTTCCAACTGCGGGATTCCTCACCTTTTTTATTCTATGGGTCCTCTGTTTTGAGGCTCCTCCTGCCTGCCTCACTCCCAGCCTCTTGGAGATGTGGGTCCTCTTTTTTAGGCCACATGTTCTGGGTTCTTCGCCTTTCTATGATTTGGTCACACTGGTGTGAGGCCACTCCTGCCTGCATCCGATGCTCTTGGTGATGTGGGCCCTCTTGTAACAGTCTGATCCTGGCTGGGTTCCTTACTCTTCTGTGAGGTGGGACCTCTGCTGTGAGGTAACTCCTGCCTGGATTGCTCCCATTGCCTTGGTGATGTCGGACCTCTGGTGGCAGTTGGAGCCTTCTTGTACACTCCTCTCCAAGGTGATGCGGGCCCTCTTGCGTCAGGCTCTAACTGCTGGGCTCCCCACGATTTCTGATGTGAGCCCAGTGATGCCAGGACACTCCTGTAAGTTTCCAATTCTCATGGGGATGTGGGCCTTCTGCTCTGTGGTCGCAACGTCTGGGTTGCACAAAGTTTCGTTAGGTTGGCACTCCAGTGTTAGTTCACTCAGGCCTAGATCCCATAGCCTCTGTGCCCTGGGCCACCTGCTGGGAGGTTCCAAGTGCTGGATTCCTCACCTTTCTTATACTTTGGGCCCTGTGTTGTGAGGCTCCTCCTGCCTGCCTCACACCGAGCCCCTTGGTGATGTAGGTCTTCTGGTTTGAGACCACGTGTGCCGTTTGCCTCAACTTTTAGGGATGTGGCCCTACTGGTGCGATGACACTCCTGCCAGGTTCCAATCCCCATGCAGATTTGGATCTTCTGTTCTGAGGTCCCAGCGGCTGGGTTGCTCACAGTGTCAGGATGTGGGCCCTCTGCTGTGAGTTCACTTCGGCATGGATCCCATACCCTCGGTGCCCTGGGCCACCTGCTTGGACCTTCCAACTGCTGGATTCCTCACCTTTTTTCTTCTATGGGCCCTGTGTTGTGAGACATCTCCTGCCTGACTCACTCCGAGCCCCCTTTTTATGTGGCTCTTTTGGTTTGAGGCCACATGTGCTGGGTGCCTCACCTTTCAATGATGTGGCCCCACTGTTATGAGCACACTCCTGCCTGGTTCGCATCCCCTTGGTGCTGTGGGCCCTCTGGTGAGAGTCTGATCCTGGTTGGGTTCCTCACACTTCCGTGAGCTTGGCCCTCTGCTCTGAGGTCACTCCTGCCTGGTTGGCACACCTCGCCTTGGCGACGTAGGCCCTCAGGTGGCACTTGGAACGTGCTGGGAGCCTCCTCCCCACAGTGATGAGGGCCCTTTGGCGTCAGGCTCTAACTGCTGGGTACCCACATTTTCTATTACGTACTAAGTGGTGCTGGGACACTCCTGCCAGGTTCCCATCCCCATGGGGATGTGGGCCTTCTGCTCTGAGGTCCCAATGGCTGGGTTGCTCACAGTTTCATGATGTGGGCCCTGTGCTGTGAGTTCGCTTTGGCCTGGATCCCATAGACTCCGTGCTCTGGGCCGCTTGCTGCGAGGTTTCAACTGCTGGATTCCTCACATTTTTTAATCTATGGGCCCTGTGTTGTTAGGCTAGTCCTGCCTGCCTCACTCCGAGCACCTTGGAGAGGTGGGCCCTCTGGTGAGAGTCTCATCCTTGCTGGGTTCCTCACTCTCCTTTGAGGTGGGCCCTCTTCTGTGAGGTAACTCCTGCCTGGCTTGCTCCCGTTGCCTTGGTGACGTCGGCCATCTGGTGGCAGTTGGAGCCTGCTGGGAGCCTCCTCTCCTAGGTGATGAGGGCCCTCTGGCGTCAGGCTCTAAGTGCTGGCACCCCACGTTTTCTGACTGAGCCCAGTGATGCCAGGACACTCCTGTAAGTTCCCATCCCTATGGGGATGTGGGCCTTCTGCTCTGTGGTCCCAACGCCTGGGTTGCTCACAGTTTCGTGATGTTGGTTCTCTGGTGTTAGTTCACTCAGGCCTAGATCCCATAGCCTCTGTGCTCTGGGCCGCCTGCTGGGAGGTTCCAACTGCTGGATTCCTCACCTTTCTTATACTTTAGGCCCTGTGTTGTGAGGCTCCTCCTGCCTGCCTCACACCGAGCCCCTTGGTGATGTAGGTCTTCTGGTTTGAGACCACGTGTGCCGTTAGCCTCACCTTCTGGGGATGTGGCCCTACTGGTGCGATGACACTCCTGCCAGATTCCCATCCCCATGCATATTTGGACCTTCTGTTCTGAGGTCCCAGCGGCTGGGTTGCTCACAGTGTCAGGATGTGCGCCCTCTGCTGTGAGTTCACTCCGGCATGGATCCCATTGCCTCGGTGCCCTGGGACACCTGCTTGGAGCTTCCAACTGCTGGATTCCTCACCTTTTTTCTTCTATGGGCCCTGTGTTGTGAGACATCTCCTGCCTGACTCACTCCGAGCCCCTTTTTGATGTGGCTGTTCTGGTTTGAAGCCACATGTGCTGGGTTCCTCACCTTTCAATGATGTGGCCCCACTGGTGTGAGCACACTTCTGCCTGGTTCGCATCCCCTTTGTGATGTGGACCCTCTGGTGAGAATCTGATCCTGGTTGGGTTCCTCACACTTCTGTGAGCTTGGCCCTCTGCTCTGAGGTCATTCCTTCCTGGCTGGCTCACCCAGCCGTGGTGACGTCGGCCCTCTGGTGGCAGTTGGAGAGGGCTGGGAGCCTCCTCCCCTCAGTGATGAGGGCCCTTTGGCGTCAGGCCCTAACTGCTGGGTACCCACATTTTCTAGTACGTACTAAGTGGTGCGAGGATAGTCCTGCCAGGTTCCCATCCACATGGGGATTTGGGCCTTCTGCTCTGAGGTCCCAACGGCTGGGTTGCTCACAGTTTAATGATGTGGGCCCTCTGCTGTGAGTTCAGTTCGGCCTGGATCCCATAGACTCCGTGCTCTGGGCCGCCTGCTGCGAGGTTCCAACTGCTGGATTCCTCACATTTTTTAATCTATGGGCCCTGTGTTGTTAGGCTAGTCCTGCCTGCCTCACTCCGAGCACCTTGGAGATGTGGTTCCTGTGGTTTAGGCCACATGTTCTGGGTTCCTCACCTTTCCATTATTTGGCCACACTGGTGTGAGGATACTTCTGCCTGGTTCCGATCCCCTTGGTGATGTGGGCCCTCTGGTGAGAGTCTTATCCTGGCTGGGTTCCTCACCCTTCTGTGACATTTGCCCTCTTCTGTGAGGTCACTCCTGCCTGGCTAGCGCACGTCACCTTGGCGACGTGGGCCCTCAGTTGGGATTTGGTGCCTGCTGGGAGTTTCCTCCCTTCGGTAATGAGGGCCCTCTGGCGTCAGGCCCTAACTCCTGGGCTCCCAAACTTTTCTGATGTGTGCCCTGTGGTGCGAGTACACTCCTGCCAAGTTGCCAAACCCATGGGAATGTGGGCCTTCTGCTCTGTGGACTCAACGCCTGGGTTGTTCACAGTTTCATGATGAGGGCCCTCTGTTGCGAGTTCACACAGGCCGGGATCCCATAGCCTCGCTGCTCCTTGCCACCGGCTGGGATGTTCCAACTGCGGGATTCCTCACCTTTTTTATTCTATGGGCCCTCTGTTTTGAGGCTACTCCTGCCTGCCTCCCTCCCAGACCCTTGGTGATGTGTGTCCTCTGGTTTGAGGCCACGTGTGTTGGGTCCCTCACCTTTCGATGATATGGCCCCAATGGTGTGAGGACACTCCTGCCTGGTTCACATCCCCTTGTTGTTGTGGGCCCTCTGGTGAAAGTCTGATCCTTGCTGGGTTCCTGACCCTTCTTTGAGGTGGGCCCTCTTCTGTGAGGTAACTCCTGCCTGGCTTGCTCCCATTGCCTTGGTGACGTCGGCCATCTGGTGGCAGTTGGGGCCTGCTGGGAGCCTCCTCTCCTAGGTGATGAGGGCCCTCTGGCATCAGGCTCTAACTGCTGGGCAACCCACGTTTTCTGACTGAGCCCAGTGATGCCAGGACACTCCTGTAAGGTTCCCATCCCCATGCGGATGTGGGCCTTCTGCTCTGTGGTCCCATCGCCTGGGTTGCTCACAGTTTCGTGATGTTGGTTCTCTGGTGTTAGTTCACTCAGGCCTAGATCCCATAGCCTCTGTGCTCTGGCGCGACTGCTGGGAGGTTCCAACTGCTGGATTCCGCCCCTTTTTTATACTTTGGGCCCTGTGTGTGAGGCTCCTCCTGCCTGCCTCACTCCAAGCCCCTTGGTGATGTAGGTCCTCTGGTTTCAGGCCACATGTGCCGGTTGCCTCACCTTTTAGGTATGTGACCCCACTGGTGTGAGGACACTCCTGACTGGTTCCCATCCTCTTGTTGATGTGGGCCCTCTGGTGAGAGTCTGACCCTGGCTTGATTCCTCACACTTCTGGGAGGTGGGTCCTCTGCTGTGAGGTCACTCCTGCCTGGCTGGCACACGTCGCCTTGGCCACATGGGCCCTCTGGTTGCAGTTGGAGCGTGCTGGGAGCCTCCTCCCGTCGGTGATGAGGGCCCTCTGGCGTCAGGCCCTAACTGCTGGGCTCCCCACATTTTCTGATGTGTGCCCACTTGTGCGATGACACTCCTGCCAGGTTCCCATCCCCATGCGGATTTGGGCCTTCTGTTCTGAGGTGCCAACGGCTGGGTTGCTCACAGCGTCAGGATGTGGGCCCTCTGCTATGAGTTCACTCCGGCATGCATCCCATACCCTCGGTGCTCTGGGCCACCTGCTTGGAGCTTCCAACTGCAGGATTCCTTACCTTTTTTCTTCTATGGGCCGTGTGTTGTGAGACACTTCCTGCCTGCCTCACTCTGAGCCCCTTGTTGATGTGGGTCTTCTGGTTTGAGGCCACATGTGGTGGGCTCCTCGCCTTTCAATGATGTGGCCCCACTGGAGTGAGAACACTCCTGCCTGGTTCCCATCCCCTTGGGGATGTGGGCCCTCTGGTGAGAGTCTCATCCTGGTTGGGTTCCTCACAGTTTCGTAAGGTTGGCCCTCTGCCCTGAGGTCACTCCTGCCTGGCTGGCACACCCCGCCTTGGTGACGTCGGCCCTCTGGCGGCAGTTGGAGCGTGCTGGGAGCCTTCTCCTCTCGGTGATGAGGACATTCTGGTGTCAGGCCCTAACTGCTGGGTACCCATATTTTCTGATACGTGTTAAGTGGTGAGAGGACACTACTGCCAGGTACACATCCCCATGCGGTTTTGGGCCTTCTTCTCTGGGGTCACAACGGCTGGGTTGCTCACAGTGTCAGGATGTGGCCCCTCTGCTGTGACTTCAATCCGGCATGGATCCCATTGCCTTGGTGCGCTGGAACAACTGCTTGGAGCTTCCAACTGCTGGGTTCCTCACCTTTTTCCTTCTATGGGCCCTGCGTTGTGAGGCTAGTCCTCCGAGCCCCTTGGAGATTTGGGTCCTCTGGTTTAGGTCCTCTGGTTTAGGCCACATGTTCTGGGTTCCTCACCTTTCTATGATTTGGCCACACTGGTGTGAGGCCACTCCTGCCTGGATCCCATTCCCTTGGTGATGTGGGCCTTCTGGTGAGAGGCTTATCCTGGCTGGGTACTTCACCCTTCTGTGACGTAGACACTCTGCTGTGTGGTCACTGCTGCCTGGCTTGCGCAAGTCACCTTGGCGACGTGGTCCCTCAGCTGGGAGTTGGTGCCTGCTGGGAGTCTCCTCCCCTCGGTAATGAGGGCCCTCTGGCGTCTCTTCTGATGTGTGCCCTCTGGTGGGAGTACACTCCTGCCAGGTTCCCAACCACATGGGAATATGGGCCTTCTGCTCTGTGGTCCCAACCGCTGGGTTGTTCACAGTTTCGTGATGAGGGCCCTCTGTTGTGAGTTCACACCGGCCGGGATCCCATAGCCTCGCTGCCCCTTGCCGCCTGATGGGAGGTTTCAACTGCGGGATTCCTCACCTTTTTTATTTTATGGGCCCTCTGTTTGAGACACCTCCTGCCTGCCTCACTCTGAGCCCCTTGTTGATGTGGGTCCTCTGGTTTAGGCCATATGTTCTGGGTTCCTCACTTTTCTATGATTTGGCCATACTGGTGTGAGGCCACTCCTGCCTGGTTGTGATCCCCTTGGTGATGTGGGCCCTCTGGTGAGAGTCTTATCCTGGCTGGGTTCCTCCCCCTTCTGTGACGTAGGCCCTCTGCTGTGAGGTCACTCCTGCCTGGCTGACGCACGTCACCTTGGCGACGTGGGCCCTCAGTTGGGACTTGGTGCCTGCTGGGAGTCTCCTCCCCTCGGTAATGAGGGCCTTCTGGCGTCAGGCCCCAACTCCTGGGCTCCCAAAGTTTTCTGATGTGTGCCCTGTGGTGGGAGTACACTCCTGCCAGGTTACCAACCCCATGGGAAAGTGGGCCTTCTATTCTGTGGTCCCAACACCTGTGTTGTTCACAGTTTCATGATGAGGGCCCTCTGTTGTGAGTTCACACTGGCCGGGATCCCATCGCCTCGCTGCTCCTTGCCGCATGCTAGGCGGTTCCAACTGCGGGATTCCTCACCTTTTTCATTCTATGGGTCCTCTGTTTTGAGGCTCCTCCTGCCTGCCTCACTCCCAGCCTCTTGGAGATGTGGGTCCTCTTTTTTAGGCCACATGTTCTGGGTTCTTCGCCTTTCTATGATTTGGTCACACTGGTGTGAGGTCACTCCTGCCTGCATCCGATCCCCTTGGTGATGTGGGCCCTCTTGTAACAGTCTGATCCTGGCTGGGTTCCTTACTCTTCTGTGAGGTGGGACCTCTGCTGTGAGGTAACTCCTGCCTGGATTGCTCCCGTTGCCTTGGTGATGTCGGACCTCTGGTGGCAGTTGGAGCCTTCTTGTACACTCCTCTCCAAGGTGATGCGGGCCCTCTTGCATCAGGCTCTAACTGCTGGGCTCCCCACGATTTCTGATGTGAGCCCAGTGATGCCAGGACACTCCTGTAAGTTTCCAATTCTCATGGGGATGTGGGCCTTCTGCTCTGTGGTCGCAACGTCTGGGTTGCACAAAGTTTCGTTAGGTTGGCACTCCAGTGTTAGTTCACTCAGGCCTAGATCCCATAGCCTCTGTGCCCTGGGCCACCTGCTGGGAGGTTCCAAGTGCTGGATTCCTCACCTTTCTTATACTTTGGGCCCTGTGTTGTGAGGCTCCTCCTGCCTGCCTCACACCGAGCCCCTTGGTGATGTAGGTCTTCTGGTTTGAGACCACGTGTGCCGTTTGCCTCAACTTATAGGGATGTGGCACTACTGGTGCGATGACACTCCTGCCAGGTTCCCATCCCCATGCAGATTTGGACCTTCTGTTCTGAGGTCCCAGCGGCTGGGTTGCTCACAGTGTCAGGATGTGGGCCCTCTGCTGTGAGTTCACTTCGGCATGGATCCCATACCCTCGGTGCCCTGGGCCACCTGCTTGGACCTTCCAACTGCTGGATTCCTCACCTTTTTTCTTCTATGGGCCCTGTGTTGTGAGACATCTCCTGCCTGACTCACTCCGAGCCCCCTTTTTATGTGGCTCTTTTGGTTTGAGGCCACATGTGCTGGGTGCCTCACCTTTCAGTGATGTGGCCCCACTGTTACGAGCACACTCCTGCCTGGTTCGCATCCCCTTGGTGCTGTGGGCCCTCTGGTGAGAGTCTGATCCTGTTTCGGTTCCTCACACTTCCATGAGCTTGGCCCTCTGCTCTGAGGTCACTCCTGCCTGGTTGGCACACCTCGCCTTGGCGACGTAAGCCCTCTGGTGGCATTTGGAACGTGCTGGGAGCCTTCTCCCCAGAGTGATGAGGGCCCTTTGGCGTCAGGCCCTAACTGCTGGGTACTCAAATTTTCTATTACGTACTAAGTGGTGCTGGGACACTCCTGCCAGGATCCCATCCCCATGGGGATGTGGGCCTTCTGCTCTGAGGTCCCAATGGCTGGGTTGCTCACAGTTTCATGATGTGGGCCCTGTGCTGTGAGTTCGCTTTGGCCTGGATCCCATAGACTCCGTGCTCTGGGCCACTTGCTGCGAGGTTTCAACTGCTGGATTCCTCACATTTTTTAATCTATGGGCCCTGTGTTGTTAGGCTAGTCCTGCCTGCCTCACTCCGAGCACCTTGGAGAGGTGGGCCCTCTGGTGAGAGTCTCATCCTTGCTGGGTTCCTCACTCTCCTTTGAGGTGGGCCCTCTTCTGTGAGGTAACTCCTGCCTGGCTTGCTCCCGTTGCCTTGGTGACGTTGGTCATCTGGTGGCAGTTGGAGCCTGCTGGGAGCCTCCTCTCCTAGGTGATGAGGGCCCTCTGGCGTCAGGCTCTAAGTGCTGGCACCCCACGTTTTCTGACTGAGCCCAGTGATGCCAGGACACTCCTGTAAGTTCCCATCCCTATGGGGATGTGGGCCTTCTGCTCTGTGGTCCCAACGCCTGGGTTGCTCACAGTTTCGTGATGTTGGTTCTCTGGTGTTAGTTCACTCAGGCCTAGATCCCATAGCCTCTGTGCTCTGGGCCGCCTGCTGGGAGGTTCCAACTGCTGGATTCCTCACCTTTCTTATACTTTAGGCCCTGTGTTGTGAGGCTCCTCCTGCCTGCCTCACACCGAGCCCCTTGGTGATGTAGGTCTTCTGGTTTGAGACCACGTGTGCCGTTAGCCTCACCTTCTGGGGATGTGGCCCTACTGGTGCGATGACACTCCTGCCAGATTCCCATCCCCATGCAGATTTGGACCTTCTGTTCTGAGGTCCCAGCGGCTGGGTTGCTCACAGTGTCAGGATGTGCGCCCTCTGCTGTGAGTTCACTCCGGCATGGATCCCATTGCCTCGGTGCCCAGGGCCACCTGCTTGGAGCTTCCAACTGCTGGATTCCTCACCTTTTTTCTTCTATGGGCCCTGTGTTGTGAGACATCTCCTGCCTGACTCACTCCGAGCCCCTTTTTGATGTGGCTGTTCTGGTTTGAAGCCACATGTGCTGGGTTCCTCACCTTTCAATGATGTGGCCCCACTGGTGTGAGCACACTCCTGCCTGGTTCGCATTCCCTTGGTGATGTGGACCCTGTGGTGAGAATCTGATCCTGGTTGGGTTCCTCACACTTCTGTGAGCTTGGCCCTCTGCTCTGAGGTCATTCCTTCCTGGCTGGCACACCCAGCCGTGGTGACGTCGGCCCTCTGGTGGCAGTTGGAGCGGGCTGGGAGCCTCCTCCCCTCAGTGATGAGGGCCCTTTGGCGTCAGGCCCTAACTGCTGGGTACCCACATTTTCTAGTACGTACTAAGTGGTGCGAGGATACTCCTGGCAGGTTCCCATCCACATGGGGATTTGGGCCTTCTGCTCTGAGGTCCCAACGGCTGGGTTGCTCACAGTTTCATGATGTGGGCCCTCTGCTGTGAGTTCAGTTCGGCCTGGATCCCATAGACTCCGTGCTCTGGGCCGCCTGCTGCGAGGTTCCAACTGCTGGATTCCTCACATTTTTTAATCTATGGGCCCTGTGTTGTTAGGCTAGTCCTGCCTGCCTCACTCCGAGCACCTTGGAGATGTGGTTCCTGTGGTTTAGGCCACATGTTCTGGGTTCCTCACCTTTCCATTATTTGGGCACACTGGTGTGAGGATACTTCTGCCTGGTTCCGATCCCCTTGGTGATGTGGGCCCTCTGGTGAGAGTCTTATCCTGGCTGGGTTCCTCACCCTTCTGTGACATTTGCCCTCTTCTGTGAGGTCACTCCTGCCTGGCTAGCGCACGTCACCTTGGCGACGTGGGCCCTCAGTTGGGATTTGGTGCCTGCTGGGAGTTTCCTCCCTTCGGTAATGAGGGCCCTCTGGCGTCAGGTCCTAACTCCTGGGCTCCCAAACTTTTCTGATGTGTGCCCTGTGGTGCGAGTACACTCCTGCCAAGTTGCCAACCCCATGGGAATGTGGGCCTTCTGCTCTGTGGACTCAACGCCTGGGTTGTTCACAGTTTCATGATGAGGGCCCTCTGTTGTGAGTTCACACCGGCCGGGATCCCATAGCCTCGCTGCTCCTTGCCACCGGCTGGGACGTTCCAACTGCGGGATTCCTCACCTTTTTTATTCTATGGGCCCTCTGTTTTGAGGCTACTCCTGCCTGCCTCCCTCCCAGACCCTTGGTGATGTGTGTCCTCTGGTTTGAGGCCACGTGTGTTGGGTCCCTCACCTTTCGATGATATGGCCCCAATGGTGTGAGGACACTCCTGCCTGGTTCACATCCCCTTGTTGTTGTGGGCCCTCTGGTGAAAGTCTGATCCTTGCTGGGTTCCTGACCCTTCTTTGAGGTGGGCCCTCTTCCTTGAGGTAACTCCTGCCTGGCTTGCTCCCATTGCCTTGGTGACGTCGGCCATCTGGTGGCAGTTGGGGCCTGCTGGAGCCTCCTCTCCTAGGTGATGAGGGCCCTCTGGCATCAGGCTCTAACTGCTGGGCACCCCACGTTTTCTGACTGAGCCCAGTGATGCCAGGACACTCCTGTAAAGTTCCCATCCCCATGCGGATGTGGGCCTTCTGCTCTGTGGTCCCATCGCCTGGGTTGCTCACAGTTTCGTGATGTTGGTTCTCTGGTGTTAGTTCACTCAGGCCTAGATCCCATAGCCTCTGTGCTCTGGCGCGACTGCTGGGAGGTTCCAACTGCTGGATTCCGCCCCTTTTTTATACTTTGGGCCCTGTGTTGTGAGGCTCCTCCTGCCTGCCTCACTCCAAGCCCCTTGGTGATGTAGGTCCTCTGGTTTCAGGCCACATGTGCCGGTTGCCTCACCTTTTAGGTATGTGACCCCACTGGTGTGAGGACACTCCTGACTGGTTCCCATCCTCTTGTTGATGTGCGCCCTCTGGTGAGAGTCTGACCCTGGCTTGATTCCTCACACTTCTGGGAGGTGGGTCCTCTGCTGTGAGGTCACTCCTGCCTGGCTGGCACACGTCGCCTTGGCCACATGGGCCCTCTGGTTGCAGTTGGAGCGTGCTGGGAGCCTCCTCCCGTCGGTGATGAGGGCCCTCTGGCGTCAGGCCCTAACTGCTGGGCTCCCCACATTTTCTGATGTGTGCCCACTTGTGCGATGACACTCCTGCCAGTTTCCCATCCCCATGCGGATTTGGGCCTTCTGTTCTGAGGTGCCAACGGCTGGGTTGCTCACAGCGTCAGGATGTGGGCCCTCTGCTGTGAGTTCACTCCGGCATGCATCCCACACGCTCGGTGCTCTGGGCCACCTGCTTGGAGCTTCCAACTGCAGGATTCCTTACCTTTTTTCTTCTATGGGCCGTGTGTTGTGAGACACTTCCTGCCTGCCTCACTCTGAGCCCCTTGTTGATGTGGGTCTTCTGGTTTGAGGCCACATGTGGTGGGTTCCTCGCCTTTCAATGTTGTGGCCCCACTGGAGTGAGAACACTCCTGCCTGGTTCCCATCCCCTTGGGGATGTGGGCCCTCTGGTGAGAGTCTCATCCTGGTTGGGTTCCTCACAGTTTCGTAAGGTTGGCCCTCTGCCCTGAGGTCACTCCTGCCTGGCTGGCACACCCCGCCTTGGTGACGTCGGCCCTCTGGCGGCAGTTGGAGCGTGCTGGGAGCCTTCTCCTCTCGGTGATGAGGACATTCTGGTGTCAGGCCCTAACTGCTGGGTACCCACATTTTCTGATACGTGTTAAGTGGTGAGAGGACACTACTGCCAGGTACCCATCCCCATGCGGTTTTGGGCCTTCTTCTCTGGGGTCACAACGGCTGGGTTGCTCACAGTGTCAGGATGTGGCCCCTCTGCTGTGACTTCAATCTGGCATGGATCCCATTGCCTTGGTGCTCTGGGACAACTGCTTGGAGCTTCCAACTGCTGGATTCCTCACATTTTTTATTCTATGGGCCCTGCGTTTTGAGGCTAGTCCTCCGAGCCCCTTGGAGATGTGGGTCCTCTGGTTTAGGTCCTCTGGTTTAGGCCACATGTTCTGGGTTCCTCACCTTTCTATGATTTGGCCACACTGGTGTGAGGCCACTCCTGCCTGGATCCCATTCCCTTGGTGATGTGGGCCTTCTGGTGAGAGTCTTATGCTGGCTGGGTACTTCACCCTTCTGTGACGTAGACACTCTGCTGTGAGGTCACTGCTGCCTGGCTGGCGCACGTCACCTTGGCGACGTGGTCCCTCAGCTGGGAGTTGGTGCCTGCTGGGAGTCTCCTCCCCTCGGTAATGAGGGCCCTCTGTCGTCAAGCCCTAATTCCTGGGCTCCCATACTCTTCAGATGTGTGCCCTCTGGTGGGAGTACACTCCTGCCAGGTTCCCAACCACATGGGAATATGGGCCTTCTGCTCTGTGGTCCCAACCGCTGGGTTGTTCACAGTTTCGTGATGAGGGCCCTCTGTTGTGAGTTCACAGCGGCCGGGATCCCATAGCCTCGCTGCCCCTTGCCGCCTGCTGGGAGGTTCCAACTGCGGGATTCCTCACCTTTTTTATTTTATGGGCCCTCTGTTTGAGACACCTCCTGCCTGCCTCACTCTGAGCCCCTTGTTGATGTGGGTCCTCTTTTTTAGGCCACATGTTCTGGGTTCTTCGCCTTTCTATGATTTGGTCACACTGGTGTGAGGCCACTCCTGCCTGCATCCGATCCCCTTGGTGATGTGGGCCCTCTTGTAACAGTCTGATCCTGGCTGGGTTCCTTACTCTTCTGTGAGGTGGGACCTCTGCTGTGAGGTAACTCCTGCCTGGATTGCTCCCATTGCCTTGGTGATGTCGGACCTCTGGTGGCAGTTGGAGCCTTCTTGTACACTCCTCTCCAAGGTGATGCGGGCGCTCTTGCGTCAGGATCTAACTGCTGGGCTCCCCACGATTTCTGATGTGAGCCCAGTGATGCCAGGACACTCCTGTAAGTTTCCAATTCTCATGGGGATGTGGGCCTTCTGCTCTGTGGTCGCAACGTCTGGGTTGCACAAAGTTTCGTTATGTTGGCACTCCGGTGTTAGTTCACTCAGGCCTAGATCCCATAGCCTCTGTGCCCTGGGCCAACTGCTGGGAGGTTCCAAGTGCTGGATTCCTCACCTTTCTTATACTTTGGGCCCTGTGTTGTGAGGCTCCTCCTGCCTGCCTCACACCGAGCCCCTTGGTGATGTAGGTCTTCTGGTTTGAGACCACGTGTGCCGTTTGCCTCAACTTATAGGGATGTGGCACTACTGGTGCGATGACACTCCTGCCAGGTTCCCATCCCCATGCAGATTTGGACCTTCTGTTCTGAGGTCCCAGCGGCTGGGTTGCTCACAGTGTCAGGATGTGGGCCCTCTGCTGTGAGTTCACTTCGGCATGGATCCCATACCCTTGGTGCCCTGGGCCACCTGCTTGGACCTTCCAACTGCTGGATTCCTCACCTTTTTTCTTCTATGGGCCCTGTGTTGTGAGACATCTCCTGCCTGACTCACTCCGAGCCCCCTTTTTATGTGGCTCTTTTGGTTTGAGGCCACATGTGCTGGGTGCCTCACCTTTCAATGATGTGGCCCCACTGTTATGAGCACACTCCTGCCTGGTTCGCATCCCCTTGGTGCTGTGGGCCCTCTGGTGAGAGTCTGATCCTGGTTGGGTTCCTCACACTTCCGTGAGCTTGGCCCTCTGCTCTGAGGTCACTCCTGCCTGGTTGGCACACCTCGCCTTGGCGACTTAGGCCCTCTGGTGGCATTTGGAACGTGCTGGGAGCCTCCTCCCCACAGTGATGAGGGCCCTTTGGCGTCAAGCCCTAACTGCTGGGTACTCACATTTTCTATTACGTACTAAGTGGTGCTGGGACACTCCTGCCAGGTTCCCATCCCCATGGGGATGTGGGCCTTCTGCTCTGAGGTCCCAATGGCTGGGTTGCTCACAGTTTCATGATGTGGGCCCTGTGCTGTGAGTTCGCTTTGGCCTGGATCCCATAGACTCCGTGCTCTGGGCCGCTTGCTGCGAGGTTTCAACTGCTGGATTCCTCACATTTTTTAATCTATGGGCCCGGTGTTGTTAGGCTAGTCCTGCCTGCCTCACTCCGAGCACCTTGGAGAGGTGGGCCCTCTGGTGAGAGTCTCATCCTTGCTGGGTTCCTCACTCCCCTTTGAGGTGGGCCCTCTTCTGTGAGGTGACTCCTGCCTGGCTTGCTCCCATTGCCTTGGTGACGTCGGCCATCTGGTGGCAGTTGGAGCCTGCTGGGAGCCTCCTCTCCTAGGTGATGAGGGCCCTCTGGCGTCAGGCTCTAAGTGCTGGCACCCCACGTTTTCTGACTGAGCCCAGTGATGCCAGGACACTCCTGTAAGTTCCCATCCCTATGGGGATGTGGGCCTTCTGCTCTGTGGTCCCAACGCCTGGGTTGCTCACAGTTTCGTGATGTTGGTTCTCTGGTGTTAGTTCACTCAGGCCTAGATCCCATAGCCTCTGTGCTCTGGGCCGCCTGCTGGGAGGTTCCAACTGCTGGATTCCTCACCTTTCTTATACTTTAGGCCCTGTGTTGTGAGGCTCCTCCTGCCTGCCTCACACCGAGCCCCTTGGTGATGTAGGTCTTCTGGTTTGAGACCACGTGTGCCGTTAGCCTCACCTTCTGGGGATGTGGCCCTACTGGTGCGATGACACTCCTGCCAGGTTCCCATCCCCATGCATATTTGGACCTTCTGTTCTGAGGTCCCAGCGGCTGGGTTGCTCACAGTGTCAGGATGTGCGCCCTCTGCTGTGAGTTCACTCCGGCATGGATCCCATTGCCTCGGTGCCCTGGGACACCTGCTTGGAGCTTCCAACTGCTGGATTCCTCACCTTTTTTCTTCTATGGGCCCTGTGTTGTGAGACATCTCCTGCCTGACTCACTCCGAGCCCCTTTTTGATGTGGCTGTTCTGGTTTGAAGCCACATGTGCTGGGTTCCTCACCTTTCAATGATGTGGCCCCACTGGTGTGAGCACACTCCTGCCTGGTTCGCATCCCCTTGGTGATGTGGACCCTCTGGTGAGAGTCTGATCCTGGTTGGGTTCCTCACACTTCTGTGAGCTTGGCCCTCTGCTCTGAGGTCATTCCTTCCTGGCTGGCACACCCCGCCGTGGCGACGTCGGCCCTCTGGTGGCAGTTGGAGCATGCTGGGAGCCTCCTCCCCTCAGTGATGAGGGCCCTTTGGCGTCAGGCCCTAACTGCTGGGTACCCACATTTTCTAGTACGTACTAAGTGGTGCGAGGATACTCCTGCCAGGTTCCCATCCACATGGGGATGTGGGCCTTCTGCTCTGAGGTCCCAACGGCTGGGTTGCTCACAGTTTCATGATGTGGGCCCTCTGCTGTGAGTTCACTTCGGCCTGGATCCCATAGACTCCGTGCTCTGGGCCGCCTGCTGCGAGGTTCCAACTGCTGGATTCCTCACATTTTTTATTCTATGGGCCCTGTGTTTTTAGGCTAGTCCTGCCTGCCTCACTCCGAGCACCTTGGAGATGTGGTTCCTGTGGTTTAGGCCACATGTTCTGGGTTCCTCACCTTTCCATTATTTGGCCACACTGGTGTGAGGATACTTCTGCCTGGTTCCGATCCCCTTGGTGATGTGGGCCCTCTGGTGAGAGTCTTATCCTGGCTGGGTTCCTCACACTTCTGTGACATTTGCCCTCTTCTGTGAGGTCACTCCTGCCTGGCTAGCGCACATCACCTTGGCGACGTGGGCCCTAAGTTGGGATTTGGTGCCTGCTGGGAGTTTCCTCCCTTCGGTAATGAGGGCCCTCTGGCGTCAGGCCCTAACTCCTGGGCTCCCAAACTTTTCTGATGTGTGCCCTGTGGTGCGAGTACACTCCTGCCAGGATGCCAACCCCATGGGAATGTGGGCCTTCTGTTCTGTGGTCCCAACAGCTGTGTTGTTCACAGTTTAATGATGAGGGCCCTCTGTTGTGAGTTCACACTGGCTGGGAACCCATAGCCTCGCTGCTCCTTGCCGCATGCTAGGAGGTTCCAACTGCGGGTTTCCTCACTTTTTTATTCTATGGGTCCTCTGTTTTCTGGCTCCTCCTTCCTGCCTCACTTCCAGCCCCTTGGAGATGTGGGTCCTCTTGTTTAGGCCACATGTTCTGGGTTCCTCACCTTTCTCTTCTTTGGCCACACTGGTGTGAGGCCACTCCTGCCTGGATCCGATCCCCTTGGTGATGTGGGCCCTCTGGTGAGAGTCTGATCCTGGCTGGGTACCTCACCCTTCTGTGAGGTGGGCCCTCTGACATGAGGTCACTCCTGCCTGGGTGGCACACGTCGCCTTGGTGACATGGGCCCTCTGTTGGCCATTGGAGTGTGCTGGGAGCCTCCTCCCCTCTTTAATGAGGGCCCTGGATAAAACGCATATGCCCTTCTTGGCCAAGTGCATCATTGTCGACGTACTGCCTCTTTTCCTATGCTTTAAATGCAGTTACTGTCTACCTCCTGAAATCGGTTTCCTTCAATTCTGCCCCACTTTCAAGTCTGCTTTGCAGCCTTACTTCAATATATTTTTGGAAGATAGCTGTCATTGATAACTGCAGGTTTGTGAATGACAGTGCCCCTGAGCTCTTTTTTTCAACTAGCTTTCTTTTGAGCTAGCCGCAAAACTGCAGGATTGCTTCAGGCCCTAATCTTGTTCCGGCATGGCACGCTGAGCCTTTGGTTCATTCCTCTTCCTGGTGGGAAATGAGAGTTA
Organism: Delphinapterus leucas; assembly: GCF_059928025.1. Lineage (NCBI taxonomy): Eukaryota > Metazoa > Chordata > Mammalia > Artiodactyla > Monodontidae > Delphinapterus > Delphinapterus leucas. Next base: position 8,042,274 of record NW_028322239.1, on the reverse strand, counting down.
AATTTGCCCGTGCAGACAGCTACAGCTACTCTCTCATTAGTTCTCCCTATTCCTGTTCATCTTGCGCAGAAATTGCAAACTGTGCCAAACAGGAGATAAAGGCACTGACTGTCCAAGTGGGGAGACTGTTAGTAAAGGGTCTGGAATTGTGAACCCGAGAAAAAGCGGACGAAAACGAACATGCATTGGAAAACGTTTCCCGGACACATGGTGCACCATACTGTGGGATTCCCATGCATGTTTTAGCTGAAGGAAGAATCCCTTAAACCTGGAGAGTTGGGACCCATGGAACTGGTACCATGCAGTATGATTTCAAAGGGTCTGCATTTGCTCATCGAACCTCACCAATACTATCAGCCCGAAGTGTCCATCCTTATGTCTCACTCAGCTCTGTGTGTAGATGAGGTAAATCCAGGTTGCATCACAAGCACTGAATGAAATATTTAAGAATTGCTCTCCATTTCACTGTCATTGTGTTTAGTTTTTTTAATTAATTTTGATAATGGGATTTATCGGATTTTCTCTGCTGCATTCATGCAGCTGTACACAGGCTTGATTCTCTTATGGAGACATATAAATCCATGGGTTTGAAGATTCTTACTAGTACGGTGTATTGCTAGGCGTTGAATATGGGGTGTATAGTCCATCTCGTTGAGCAAGGGGTAGGTCTTGACTATTACATATTTGACTTATGGAATGGTATCTGTGCTAATTTCTATCTCTGGTTTTATGCAGCACCCCAACTCACCTTTCCCCTTAAGCAAACATAAGTTGGTTTTCTAAATTTGAGACCCTGTTCTGTTTTGTAATTCAGTTCATGTGTAGCCAAGATTACATTCCGTGTATTAGTGATATCTTATGATGTTTCATTTTCTGTGTGACTTATTTCACTTGAATCATCGTACCTGAATCCACTCATTATGCCACGACGGGCCTGATGACATAGATTTCATTGGTGAGTGATATTCCTTTGTACGTACGTACCACAACTTCTTTATCCATTTTTCGCTTTCTGGGATATTTAACTTGTACTGTAGACGAGGTTCTTGTAAACAGAGCCGTCTGAAACTTTGGGGTATCTGTGTGTTTCTGATTTTAATTTCCCTAAGCTATAGGACCATAAGTGGAAGTGCCGTAGGCTCCGTTGCTTTGTTTTTTAGGTGTTTCAGGAAACACCATACACTACTCCAGAGTGGCTGTTGGCAATTTACATCCCACCCATCAGCATAACAAGGCTCCCTGTTCTCCAAGGCCTGTGCTGCATTTCTGGATTTTACACTTTTTTCAGATGTCCCTTTTGACCGGTGGGCAGTGAGACGTCACTATAGTGCAGATTTCTTTAACATGCTTGCTTGGTTGGCCAAAAAGGGCGTATGCTTTTTTTCCTGAATATATTCAGGAAAAAACGCATATGCCCTTTTTGGCCAAGTGCATCATTGTCGACGTTCTGCCTCTTTTCCTATGCTTTAAATGCAATTCCAGTCTACCCCCTGAAATCGTTCTCCTGCAATTCTGCCCCGCTTTCAAGTCCTCTTCGCAGCCTTCCTTCAATACATTTTCGGACGATAGCTGTCATTTATAACTCTGCAGGTTTGTGAATTACAGTGCCCCTGAGCTCCTTTCTTCAAATCGCTTTCTTGTGAGCTGGCCGCAAACCCGCAGGATTGCTTCAGGCCCTAATCTGGTTCTGGCATGGCATGCTAAGCGTTTGGTTAATTCCACTTCTTGGTGGCAAATGAGCGTTAAATTTGCCTGTGCCACACCTACAGCTAGTCTCTCATTGGTTCTCCCTATTCCTGTTCATCTTGCGCAGAAATTGGAAACTGTGACAAACAGGAAGTTAAAGGCACTGACTCTCCAAGTGGGGAGAGTATTAGTAAATGGTATGGAATTGTGAACCCGAGTAAAAGGGGACGGAAACTGAGATGCATTTGAAAACGTTTCCCGGTCACACGGTGCACCATACTTTGGGTTTCGCATGCATGATTTAGCTGAAGGAAGAATCGCTTAAACCTGGAGAGTTGGGACCCATGGAATGGGTACCATGCAGTATGACTTCAAAGGGTCTGCCTTTGCTCATCGAACCTCACCAATGCTATCAGCCGAAGTGTCCAACCTTATGTCTCACTCAGCTCTGGGTGTAGATAAGGTAAATCCAGGTTGCATCACAAGCCCTGCATGAATTATTTAAGAATTGCTCTCTATTTCACTGTCATTGTGTTTTGTTTTTGTAATTCATTTCGATAATGGGATTTATCGGATTTTCTCTGCTGCCTTCATGCAGCTGTACACACGCTTGTTTCTCTTATGGAGACATATAAATCCATGGGTTTGAAGATTCCTACTAGTCAGGTGTATTCCTAGGCGTTGAATATAGGGTGTTTAGCCCATTTCGTTGAGCAAGGGGTAGGTCTTGACTATTACATATTTGACTTATGGAATGGTATTTGTGCTAATTTCTATCTCTGGTTTTATGCAGCACCCCAACTCACCTTTCCCCTTAAGCAAACGTAAGTTGGTTTTCTAAATTTGAGACCCTGTCCTGTTTTGTAATTCAGTTCATATGTAGCCAAGATTACATTCCGTGTATTAGTGATATCTTATGATGTTGTATTTTCTGTGTGACTTACTTCACTTAGAATCATCGTACCTGAATCCACTCATTATGCCACAATGGGCCTGATGACATAGATTTCATTGGTGAGTGATATTCCATTGTACATACGTACCACAACTTCTTTATCCATTTTTCGCTTTCTGGGATATTTAACTTGTACCGTAGACGAGGTTCTTGTAAACACAGCCGTCTGAAACTTTGGGGTGGTTATGTGTTTCTGATTTTAATTTCCCTAAGCTATAGTACCATAAGTGGAAGTGCCGTAGGCTCCGTTGCTTTGTTTTTTAGGTGTTTGAGGATACACCATACAGTTCTCCAGAGTGACTCTTGGCAATTTACATCCCGCCCATCAGCATAACAAGGCTCCCTGTTCTCCATGGCCTGTGCTGCTTTTCTGGATTTTACACTTTTTTCAGATGGCCCTTTTGACCGGGGGGCAGTGAGAGTTCACTGTAGTGCAGATTTCTTTAACATGCTTGCTTGCTTGACCAAAAAGTGTGTATGCGTTTTTTCCTGAATATATTCAGGAAAAAACGCATACGCCCTTTTTGGCCAAGTGCATCATTTTCGACGTTCTGCCTCCTTTCCTATGCTTTAAATGCAATTCCAGTCTACCCCCTGAAATCGTTTTCCTGCAATTCTGCCCCGCTTTCAAGTCCTCTTCGCAGCCTTCTTTCAATATATTTTTGGACGATAGCTGTCATTTATAACTCTGTAGGTTTGTGAATTACAGTGCCTCTGAGCGCTTTTCTTCAAATCGCTTTCTTGTGAGCTAGCCGCAAACCCGCAGGATTGCTTCAGGCCCTAATCTGGTTCCGGGACGGCATGCTGAGCGTTTCGTTAAATCCTCTTCCTGGTGGGAAATGATCGTTAAATTTGCCGGTGCAGACACCTACAGCTACTCTCTCATTGGTTCTCCCTATTCCTGTTCACTGTGCGCAGAAATTGCAAACTGTGCCAAACAGGAGTTTAAAGGCACTGACTCTCCAAGTGGGGAGAGTGATAGTAATGGGTCTGGAATTGTGAACCCGAGAAAAAGGGGACGAAAACTGAAATGCATTTGAAAACGTTTCCCGGTCACACGGTGCACCATACTGTGGGCTTCCCATGCATGTTTTAGCTGAAGGAAGAATCCCTTAAACCTGGAGAGTTGGAACCCATGGAATTGGTCCCATGCAGTATGACTTCAAAGGGTCTGCATTTGCTCATCGAACCTCACCAATGCTATGAGCCCGAAGTGTCCAACCTTATGTCTCACTCAGCTCTGGGTGTAAATGAGGTAAATCCAGGTTGCATCACAAGCCCTGAATGAATTATTTAAGAATTGCTCTCTATTTCACTGTCATTGTGTTTTGTTTTTGTAATTCATTTTGATAAGGGGATTTATCGGATTTTCTCTGCTTCCTTCATGCAGCTGTACACACGCTTGATTCTCTTATGGAGACATATAAATCCATGGGTTTGAATATTCTTACTAGTCAGGTGTTTTCCTAGGCATTGAATATAGGGTTGTTAGTCCATTTCGTTGAGCAAGGGGTAGGTTTTGAGTATTACATATTTGACGTATGGAATGGTATCTGTGTTAATTTCCATCTCTGCTTTTATGCAGCACCACAACTGAACTTTCCCCTTAAGCAAACATAAGTTGGTTTTCTAAATTTGAGACCCTGTTCTGTTTTGTAATTCAGTTCATGTGTAGCCAAGATTACATTCGGTGTATTAGTGATATCTTATGATGTTTCATTTTCTGTGAGACTTACTTCACTTAGAATCATCGTACCTGAATCCACTCATTATGTCACGACGGGACTGATTACATTGATTTCATTGCAGAGTGATATTCCATTGTACATACGTAACACAACTTCTTTATCCATTTTTTGCTTTCTGCGATATTTAACTTGTGCCGTACATGAGGTTCTTATAAACAGAGCCATCCGACATTTTGGGGTGGCTGTGTGTTTCTGATTTTAATTTCCCTAAGCTATAGTACCATAAGTGGAAGTGCCGTAGGCTCCGTTGCTTTGTTTTTTAGGTGTTTGACGATACACCATACAGTTCTCCAGAGTGACTCTTGGCAATTTACATCCCGCCCATCAGCATAACAAGGCTCCCTGTTCTCCATGGCCTGTGCTGCTTTTCTGGATTTTACACTTTTTTCAGATGGCCCTTTTGACCGGGGGGCAGTGAGACTTCACTCTAGTGCAGATTTCTTTAACATGCTTGCTTGGTTGACCAAAAAGTGCGTATGCGTTTTTTCCTGAATATATTCAGGAAAAAACGCATACGCCCTTTTTGGCCAAGTGCATCATTTTCGACGTTCTGCCTCCTTTCCTATGCTTTAAATGCAATTCCAGTCTACCCCCTGAAATCGTTTTCCTGCAATTCTGCCCTGCTTTCAAGTCCTCTTCGCACACTTCCTTCAATATATTTTTGGATGATAGCTGTCATTTATAACTCTGCAGGTTTGTGAATTACAGTGCCCCTGATCTCCTTTCTTCAAATCGCTTTCTTGTGAGGTGGCCGCAAACCCGCAGGATTGCTTCAGGCCCTAATCTGGTTCCGGCACGGCATGCTTTGCGTTTGGTTAATTCCTCTTTCTGGTTGGAAATGAGCGTTAAATTTGCCCGTGCAGACACCTACAGCTAGTCTCTCATTGGTTCTACCTATTCCTGTTCATCTTGCGCAGAAATTGCAAACTGTGCCAAACAGCAGGTTAAAGGCACTGGCTCCTCAAGTGAGGAGAGTGATAAAAGGGTCTGGAATGGTGAACCCGAGTAAAAGGGGACGAAAACTGAGATGCATTTGAAAACGTTTCCCAATCACACGGTGGACCATACTCTGGGTTTCCCATGCATGTTTTAGCTGAAGGAAGAATCCCTTAAACCTGGAGAGTTGGGACCCATGGAATGGGTACCATGTAGTACGACTCCAAAGGGCCTGCGTTTGCTCACCAAACCTCACCAATGCTATCAGCCCGAAGTGTCCAGCCTTATGTCTCACCCAGCTCTGGGTGTAGATGTGGAAATCAAGGTTGCATCACAAGCCCTGAATGAATTATGTAAGAATTGCTCTCTATTTCACTGTCATTGTGTTTTGTTTTTGAAATTAATTTTGGTAATGGGATTTATCGGATTTTCACTGCTGCGTTTAGGCCGCTGTACACACGCTTGATTTCCTTATGGAGACATATAAATCCATGGGTTTTAAGATTCTTACTTGTCAGGTATATTCCCAGGCGTTGAATATGGGGTGTTGAGTCCATTTCGTTGAGCAAGGAGTAGGTCTTCTCTATTATATATTTGGCCTATGGAACGGTATCTGTGTTAATTTCAATCTCTGGTTTTATGCAGCACCCCAACTCACCTTTCCCCATAAGCAAGCATAAGTTGGTTTTCTAAATTTGAGACCCTGTTCTGTTTTGTAATTCAGTTCATGTGTAGCCAAGTTTACATTCCGTGTATTAGTGATACCTTATGATGTTTCTTTTTCTGTGTGACTTATTTCACTTAGAATCCTCCTACCTGAATCCACTCATTATGCCGCTATGGGCCTGATGACATAGATTTCATTGCTGAGTGATATTACATTGTACGTACGTACCACAACTTCTTTATCCATTTTTGCATTCTGGGATATTTAACTTGTACCGTAGACGAGGTTCTTGTAAACAGTGCCGTCCAAAACTTTGGGGTGGCTGTGTGTTTCTGATTTTAATTTCCCTAAGGTATAGGACCATAAGTGGTAGTGCCGTACGCACCGTTACTTTGTTTTTTAGGTGTTTCAGGAAACACCATACACTTCTCCAGAGTGGCTGTTGGCAATTTACATCCCGCCCATCAGCATAACAAGGCTCCATGTTCTCCATGGCCTGTGCTGACTTTTTGGATTTTACACTTTTTTCAGATGGCCCTTTTGACTGGGGGGCAGTGAGACTTCATTGTAGTGCAGATTTCTTTAACGTGCATGCTAGGTTGGCCAAAAAGTGCGTATGCATTTTTTCCTGAATATATTCAGGAGAAACGCATATGCCCATTTTGGCCAAGTGCATCGTTGTCAAGGTTCTGCCTCTTTTCCTATGCTTTAAATGCAATTCCAGTCTACCCCCTGAAATCGTTTTCCTGCAATTCTGCCCCGCTTTCAAGTCCTGTTCCAAGACTTACTTCAATATATTTTTGGATGGTAGCTGTCATTTATAACTCTGCAGGTTTGTGAATTACAGTGTCCCTGAGCTCCTTTCTTCAACTCGCTTTCTTGTGAGCTGGCCGCAAACCCGCAGGATTGCTTCAGGCCCTAATCTGGTTCCGGCATGGCATGCTGAGCCTTTCGTTAATTCCTCTTCCTGGTGGGAAATGAGCGTTCCCTTTGCCCGTGCAGACACCTACAGCTAGTCTCTCATTGCTTCTCCCTATTCCTGTTCATCTTGCGCAGAAATTGCAAACTGTGCCAAACAGGAGTTTAAAGGCACTGACTCTGCAAGTGGGGAGAGTGTTAGTAAAGGTTCTGGAATGGTGAACCCGAGTAAAAGGGGACGAAATCTGAGATGCATTTGAAAACGTTTCCCGGTCACACGGTGCACCATACTGTGGGTTTCCCATGCATGTTTTAGCTGAAGGAAGAATCCCTTAACCCTGGAGATTTGGGACCCATGGAAAGGGTACCATAGAGTATGACTTCAAACGGTCTGCATTTGCTCATCGAACCACACCAATGCTATCAGCCCGAAGTGCCCAACATTATGTCTCATTCAGCTCTGGGTGTAGATGTGGTAAATCCAGGTTGCATCACAAGCCGTGAATGAATTATTTAAGAATTGCTCTCTATTTCACTGTCCTAGTGTTTTGTTTTTGTAATTCATTTTGATAATGGGATTTATCAGATATTCTCTGCTGCATTCATGACACTGTACACACGCTTCATTCTCTTATGGAGACATATAAATCCATGGGTTTGAAGATTCTTACTAGTCAGGTGTATTCCTAGGCGTTGAATATGGGGTGTTTAGTCCATTTCGTTGAGCAAGGGGTAGGTCTTGACTATTACGTATTTGGCTTATGGAAAGGTATCTGTGCTAATTTCTATCTCTGGTTTTATGCAGCACCCCAACTCACCTTTCCCCTTAAGCAAGCATAAGTTGGTTTTCTAAATTTGAGACCCTGTTCTGTTTTGTAATTCAGTTCATGTGTAGCCAAGTTTACATTCCGTGTATTAGTGATATCTTATGATGTTTCTTTTTCTGTGTGACTTATTTCTCGTAGAATCGTCCTACCTGAATCCACTCATTATGCCGCTATGGGCCTGATGACGTAGATTTCATTGCTGTGTGATATTACATTGTATGTACGTACCACAACTTCTTTATCCATTTTTCGCTTTCTGGGATATTTAACTTGTACCATAGACGAGGTTCTTGTATACAGAGTCGTCTGAAATTTTGGGTTGGCTGTGTGTTTTTGATTTTACTTTCCCTAAGCTACAGGACCATAAGTGGAAGTGCCATAGGCTGCGTTGCTTTGTTTCCTATGTGTTTCAGGAAACGCCATACACTTCTCCAGTTTGGCTGTTGGCAATTTACGTCCCGCCCATCTGCATAACAAGGCTCCCTTTTCTCCATGGCCTGTCCTGCTTTTCTGATTTTTATACTTTTTTCAGATCGCCCTTTTGACCAGGGGTCAATGAGACTTCATTGTAGTGCAGATTTCTTTACACGCTTGCTTGGTTGGCCAAAAAGTGCGTATGCGTTTATTCCTGAATATATTCAGGAAAAAACGCATACGCCCTTTTTGGCCAAGTGCATCATTGTCGACATTCTGCTATTTTCCTAAGCTTTAGGTGGATTTCCTGTCTACCCCCTGAAATCGTTTTCCTGCAATTCTGCCCCGCTTTCAAGTCCTCTTCGAAGACTTACTTCAGTACATTTTTGGACGATAGCTGTCATTCATAACTCTGCAGGTTTGTGAATTACAGTGCCCCTGAGCTCCTTTCTTCAACTCGCTTTCTTGTGAGCTGGCCACAAAACTGCAGGATTGCTTCAGGCCCTAATCTGTTTCAGGCAGGGCACGCTGAGCCTTTGGTTAATTCCTCTTCCTGGTGGGAAAAGAGCGTTCCATTTGCCCGTGCAGACACTTACAGCTAGTCTCTCATTGGTTCTCCCTATTCCTGTTCATCTTGCGCAGAAATTGCAAACTGTGCCAAAGAGGAGGTTAAAGGCACTGACTCTCCAAGTGGGGAGAGTGTTAGTAAAGCGTCTGGAATGGTGAACCCGAGTACCAGGGGACGAAAACTGAGATGCATTTCAAAACGTTTCCCAATCACACGGTGGACCTTACTCTGGGTTTGCCATGCATGGTTTAGTTGAAGGAAAAATCCCTTAAACCTGCAGAGTTGGGACCCATGGAATGGGTACCATACAGTATGACTTCAAAGGGTCTGCATTTGCTCACCGAACCTCACCAATGCTATGAGCCCGAAGTGTCCAGCCTTATGTCTCACCCAGGTCTGGTTGTAGATGTGGTAAATCCAGATTGCATCACAAGCCCTGAATGAATTATTTAAGAATTGCTCTCTATTTCACTGTCATTGTGGTTTTTTATGAAATTTATTTTGATAATGGGATTTATCGGATTTTCACTGCTGCGTTTAGGCCGCTGTACACACGCTTGATTTCCTTATGGAGACATATAAATCCATGGGTTTTAAGATTCTTACTTCTCAGGTATATTCCAAGGCGTTGAATATGGTGTGTTGAGTCCATTTCGTTGAGCAAGGCGTAGGTCTTTTCTATTATATATTTGGCTTATGGAACGGTATCTGTGCTAATTTCAATCTCTGGTTTTATGCAGAACCCCAACACACCTTTCCCCATAAGCAAGCATAAGTTGGTTTTCTAAATTTGAGACCCTGTTCTGTTTTGTAATTCAGTTCATGTGTAGCCAAGTTTACATTCCGTGTATTAGTGATATCTTATGATGTTTGTTTTTCTGTGTGACTTATTTCTCGTAGAATCATCGTACCTGAATCCACTCATTATTCCGCTACGGGCCTGATGACGTAGATTTCATTGCTGAGTGATATTCCATTGTATGTACGTACAACAACTTCTTTATTCATTTTTTGCTTTCTCGGATATTTAACTTGCATCGTAGATGAGGTTCTTGTAAACAGAGTCGTCCCAAAATTTGGGGTGGCTGTGTGTGTTTGATTTTAATTTCCCTAAGCTATACGACCATAAGTGGAAGTGCCATAGGCTGTGTTTCTTTGTTTCCTACGTGTTTCAGGAAACACCATACACTTCTCCAGAGTGGCTGTTGGCAATTTACATCCCGCCCATCAGCATAACAAGGCTCCCTGTTCTCCATGCCCTGTCCTGCCTTTCTGGATTTTACACATTTTTCAGATGGCCCTTTTCACCGGGGGGCAGTGAGACTTCATTGTAGTGCAGATTTCCTTTACACGCTTGCTTGGTTGGCCAAAAAGTGCGTATGCGTTTTTTCCTGAATATATTCAGGAAAAGAACGCATACGACCTTTTTGGCCAAGTGCATCATTGTCGACATTCTGCCTCTTTTCCTATGCTTTAAGTGCAATTCCAGTCTACCCCCTGAAATCGCATTCCTGAAATTCTGCCCCGCTTTCAAGTCCTCTTCGACGACTAACTTCAATATATTTTTGGACGATAGCTCTCATTCATAACTCTGCAGGTTTGTGAATTACAGTGCCCCTGAGCTCCTTTCTTCAACTCGCTTTCTTGTGAGCTGGCCGCAAAACCGCAGGATTGCTTCAGGCCCTAATCTTTTTCCAGCAGGCACGCTGAGCCTTTGGTTAATTCCTCTTCCTGGTGGGAAATGAGCGTTCCATTTGCCCGTGCAGACACCTACAGCTAGTCTCTCATTGGTTCTCCTTATTCCTGATCATCTTGCGCAGAAATTGCAAACTGTGCCAAACAGGAGGTTAAAGGCACTGACTCTCCAAGTGGGGAGAGTGTTAGTAAGGCGTCAGGAACGGTGACCCCGAGTACCAGGGGACGAAAACTAAGATGCTTTTGAAAACGTTTCCCAATCACACGGTGGACCATACTCTGGGTTTCCCATGCATGTTTTAGCTGAAGGAAGAATCCCTTAAACCTGGAGAGTTGGGACCCATGGAATGGGTACCATGTAGTATGACTCCAAAGGGCCTGCGTTTGCTCACCGAACCTCACCAATGCTATCAGCCCGAAGTGTCCAGCCTTATGTCTCACCCAGCTCTGGGTGTAGATGTGGAAATCAAGGTTGCATCACAAGCCCTGAATGAATTATGTAAGAATTGCTCTCTATTTCACTGTCATTGTGTTTTGTTTTTGAAATTTATTTTGGTAATGGGATTTATCGGATTTTCACTGCTGCGTTTAGGCCGCTGTACACACGCTTGATTTCCTTATGGAGACATATAAATCCATGGGTTTTAAGATTCTTACTTGTCAGGTATATTCCCAGGCGTTGAATATGGGGTGTTGAGTCCATTTCGTTGAGCAAGGAGTAGGTCTTCTCTATTATATATTTGGCCTATGGAACGGTATCTGTGTTAATTTCAATCTCTGGTTTTATGCAGCACCCCAACTCACCTTTCCCCATAAGCAAGCATAAGTTGGTTTTCTAAATTTGAGACCCTGTTCTGTTTGTAATTCAGTTCATGTGTAGCCAAGTTTACATTCCGTGTATTAGTGATACCTTATGATGTTTCTTTTTCTGTGTGACTTATTTCACTTAGAATCCTCCTACCTGAATCCACTCATTATGCCGCTATGGGCCTGATGACATAGATTTCATTGCTGAGTGATATTACATTGTACGTACGTACCACAACTTCTTTATCCATTTTTGCATTCTGGGATATTTAACTTGTACCGTAGACGAGGTTCTTGTAAACAGTGCCGTCCAAAACTTTGGGGTGGCTGTGTGTTTTTGATTTTAATTTCCCTAAGGTATAGGACCATAAGTGGTAGTGCCGTACGCACCGTTACTTTGTTTTTTAGGTGTTTCAGGAAACACCATACACTTCTCCAGAGTGGCTGTTGGCAATTTACATCCCGCCCATCAGCATAACAAGGCTCCATGTTCTCCATGGCCTGTGCTGACTTTTTGGATTTTACACTTTTTTCAGATGGCCCTTTTGACTGGGGGGCAGTGAGACTTCATTGTAGTGCAGATTTCTTTAACGTGCATGCTAGGTTGGCCAAAAAGTGCGTATGCATTTTTTCCTGAATATATTCAGGAGAAACGCATATGCCCATTTTGGCCAAGTGCATCGTTGTCAAGGTTCTGCCTCTTTTCCTATGCTTTAAATGCAATTCCAGTCTACCCCCTGAAATCGTTTTCCTGCAATTCTGCCCCGCTTTCAAGTCCTGTTCCAAGACTTACTTCAATATATTTTTGGACGGTAGCTGTCATTTATAACTCTGCAGGTTTGTGAATTACAGTGTCCCTGAGCTCCTTTCTTCAACTCGCTTTCTTGTGAGCTGGCCGCAAACCCGCAGGATTGCTTCAGGCCCTAATCTGGTTCCGGCATGGCATGCTGAGCCTTTCGTTAATTCCTCTTCCTGGTGGGAAATGAGCGTTCCCTTTGCCCGTGCAGACACCTACAGCTAGTCTCTCATTGCTTCTCCCTATTCCTGTTCATCTTGCGCAGAAATTGCAAACTGTGCCAAACAGGAGTTTAAAGGCACTGACTCTGCAAGTGGGGAGAGTGTTAGTAAAGGTTCTGGAATGGTGAACCCGAGTAAAAGGGGACGAAATCTGAGATGCATTTGAAAACGTTTCCCGGTCACACGGTGCACCATACTGTGGGTTTCCCATGCATGTTTTAGCTGAAGGAAGAATCCCTTAACCCTGGAGATTTGGGACCCATGGAAAGGGTACCATAGAGTATGACTTCAAAGGGTCTGCATTTGCTCATCGAACCACACCAATGCTATCAGCCCGAAGTGCCCAACATTATGTCTCATTCAGCTCTGGGTGTAGATGTGGTAAATCCAGGTTGCATCACAAGCCGTGAATGAATTATTTAAGAATTGCTCTCTATTTCACTGTCCTAGTGTTTTGTTTTTGTAATTCATTTTGATAATGGGATTTATCAGATATTCTCTGCTGCATTCATGACACTGTACACACGCTTCATTCTCTTATGGAGACATATAAATCCATGGGTTTGAAGATTCTTACTAGTCAGGTGTATTCCTAGGCGTTGAATATGGGGTGTTTAGTCCATTTCGTTGAGCAAGGGGTAGGTCTTGACTATTACGTATTTGGCTTATGGAAAGGTATCTGTGCTAATTTCTATCTCTGGTTTTATGCAGCACCCCAACTCACCTTTCCCCTTAAGCAAGCATAAGTTGGTTTTCTAAATTTGAGACCCTGTTCTGTTTTGTAATTCAGTTCATGTGTAGCCAAGTTTACATTCCGTGTATTAGTGATATCTTATGATGTTTCTTTTTCTGTGTGACTTATTTCTCGTAGAATCGTCCTACCTGAATCCACTCATTATGCCGCTATGGGCCTGATGATGTAGATATCATTGCTGTGTGATATTACATTGTACGTACGTACCACAACTTCTTTATCCATTTTTCGCTTTCTGGGATATTTAACTTGTACCATAGACGAGGTTCTTGTATACAGAGTCGTCTGAAATTTTGGGTTGGCTGTGTGTTTTTGATATTACTTTCCCTAAGCTACAGGACCATAAGTGGAAGTGCCATAGGCTGCGTTGCTTTGTTTCCTATGTGTTTCAGGAAACGCCATACACTTCTCCAGTTTGGCTGTTGGCAATTTACGTCCCGCCCATCTGCATAACAAGGCTCCCTTTTCTCCATGGCCTGTCCTGCTTTTCTGATTTTTATACTTTTTTCAGATCGCCCTTTTGACCAGGGGTCAATGAGACTTCATTGTAGTGCAGATTTCTTTACACGCTTGCTTGGTTGGCCAAAAAGTGCGTATGCGTTTATTCCTGAATATATTCAGGAAAAAACGCATACGCCCTTTTTGGCCAAGTGCATCATTGTCGACATTCTGCTATTTTCCTAAGCTTTAGGTGGATTTCCTGTCTACCCCCTGAAATCGTTTTCCTGCAATTCTGCCCCGCTTTCAAGTCCTCTTCGAAGACTTACTTCAGTACATTTTTGGACGATAGCTGTCATTCATAACTCTGCAGGTTTGTGAATTACAGTGCCCCTGAGCTCCTTTCTTCAACTCGCTTTCTTGTGAGCTGGCCACAAAACTGCAGGATTGCTTCAGGCCCTAATCTGTTTCAGGCAGGGCACGCTGAGCCTTTGGTTAATTCCTCTTCCTGGTGGGAAATGAGCGTTCCATTTGCCCGTGCAGACACTTACAGCTAGTCTCTCATTGGTTCTCCCTATTCCTGTTCATCTTGCGCAGAAATTGCAAACTGTGCCAAAGAGGAGGTTAAAGGCACTGACTCTCCAAGTGGGGAGAGTGTTAGTAAAGCGTCTGGAATGGTGAACCCGAGTACCAGGGGACGAAAACTGAGATGCATTTCAAAACGTTTCCCAATCACACGGTGGACCTTACTCTGGGTTTGCCATGCATGGTTTAGTTGAAGGAAGAATCCCTTAAACCTGCAGAGTTGGGACCCATGGAATGGGTACCATACAGTATGACTTCAAAGGGTCTGCATTTGCTCACCGAACCTCACCAATGCTATGAGCCCGAAGTGTCCAGCCTTATGTCTCACCCAGGTCTGGTTGTAGATGTGGTAAATCCAGATTGCATCACAAGCCCTGAATGAATTATTTAAGAATTGCTCTCTATTTCACTGTCATTGTGTTTTTTTTTGAAATTTATTTTGATAATGGGATTTATCGGATTTTCACTGCTGCGTTTAGGCCGCTGTACACACGCTTGATTTCCTTATGGAGACATATAAATCCATGGGTTTTAAGATTCTTACTTGTCAGGTATATTCCCAGGCGTTGAATATGGGGTGTTGAGTCCATTTCGTTGAGCAAGGAGTAGGTCTTCTCTATTATATATTTGGCCTATGGAACGGTATCTGTGTTAATTTCAATCTCTGGTTTTATGCAGCACCCCAACTCACCTTTCCCCATAAGCAAGCATAAGTTGGTTTTCTAAATTTGAGACCCTGTTCTGTTTTGTAATTCAGTTCATGTGTAGCCAAGTTTACATTCCGTGTATTAGTGATACCTTATGATGTTTCTTTTTCTGTGTGACTTATTTCACTTAGAATCCTCCTACCTGAATCCACTCATTATGCCGCTATGGGCCTGATGACATAGATTTCATTGCTGAGTGATATTACATTGTACGTACGTACCACAACTTCTTTATCCATTTTTGCATTCTGGGATATTTAACTTGTACCGTAGACGAGGTTCTTGTAAACAGTGCCGTCCAAAACTTTGGGGTGGCTGTGTGTTTCTGATTTTAATTTCCCTAAGGTATAGGACCATAAGTGGTAGTGCCGTACGCACCGTTACTTTGTTTTTTAGGTGTTTCAGGAAACACCATACACTTCTCCAGAGTGGCTGTTGGCGATTTACATCCCGCCCATCAGCATAACAAGGCTCCATGTTCTCCATGGCCTGTGCTGACTTTTTGGATTTTACACTTTTTTCAGATGGCCCTTTTGACTGGGGGGCAGTGAGACTTCATTGTAGTGCAGATTTCTTTAACGTGCATGCTAGGTTGGCCAAAAAGTGCGTATGCATTTTTTCCTGAATATATTCAGGAGAAACGCATATGCCCATTTTGGCCAAGTGCATCGTTGTCAAGGTTCTGCCTCTTTTCCTATGCTTTAAATGCAATTCCAGTCTACCCCCTGAAATCGTTTTCCTGCAATTCTGCCCCGCTTTCAAGTCCTGTTCCAAGACTTACTTCAATATATTTTTGGATGGTAGCTGTCATTTATAACTCTGCAGGTTTGTGAATTACAGTGTCCCTGAGCTCCTTTCTTCAACTCGCTTTCTTGTGAGCTGGCCGCAAACCCGCAGGATTGCTTCAGGCCCTAATCTGGTTCCGGCATGGCATGCTGAGCCTTTCGTTAATTCCTCTTCCTGGTGGGAAATGAGCGTTCCCTTTGCCCGTGCAGACACCTACAGCTAGTCTCTCATTGCTTCTCCCTATTCCTGTTCATCTTGCGCAGAAATTGCAAACTGTGCCAAACAGGAGTTTAAAGGCACTGACTCTGCAAGTGGGGAGAGTGTTAGTAAAGGTTCTGGAATGGTGAACCCGAGTAAAAGGGGACGAAATCTGAGATGCATTTGGAAACGTTTCCCGGTCACACGGTGCACCATACTGTGGGTTTCCCATGCATGTTTTAGCTGAAGGAAGAATCCCTTAACCCTGGAGATTTGGGACCCATGGAAAGGGTACCATAGAGTATGACTTCAAAGGGTCTGCATTTGCTCATCGAACCACACCAATGCTATCAGCCCGAAGTGCCCAACATTATGTCTCATTCAGCTCTGGGTGTAGATGTGGTAAATCCAGGTTGCATCACAAGCCGTGAATGAATTATTTAAGAATTGCTCTCTATTTCACTGTCCTAGTGTTTTGTTTTTGTAATTCATTTTGATAATGGGATTTATCAGATATTCTCTGCTGCATTCATGACACTGTACACACGCTTCATTCTCTTATGGAGACATATAAATCCATGGGTTTGAAGATTCTTACTAGTCAGGTGTATTCCTAGGCGTTGAATATGGGGTGTTTAGTCCATTTCGTTGAGCAAGGGGTAGGTCTTGACTATTACGTATTTGGCTTATGGAAAGGTATCTGTGCTAATTTCTATCTCTGGTTTTATGCAGCACCCCAACTCACCTTTCCCCTTAAGCAAGCATAAGTTGGTTTTCTAAATTTGAGACCCTGTTCTGTTTTGTAATTCAGTTCATGTGTAGCCAAGTTTACATTCCGTGTATTAGTGATATCTTATGATGTTTCTTTTTCTGTGTGACTTATTTCTCGTAGAATCGTCCTACCTGAATCCACTCATTATGCCGCTATGGGCCTGATGACGTAGATTTCATTGCTGTGTGATATTACATTGTATGTACGTACCACAACTTCTTTATCCATTTTTCGCTTTCTGGGATATTTAACTTGTACCATAGACGAGGTTCTTGTATACAGAGTCGTCTGAAATTTTGGGTTGGCTGTGTGTTTTTGATTTTACTTTCCCTAAGCTACAGGACCATAAGTGGAAGTGCCATAGGCTGCGTTGCTTTGTTTCCTATGTGTTTCAGGAAACGCCATACACTTCTCCAGTTTGGCTGTTGGCAATTTACGTCCCGCCCATCTGCATAACAAGGCTCCCTTTTCTCCATGGCCTGTCCTGCTTTTCTGATTTTTATACTTTTTTCAGATCGCCCTTTTGACCAGGGGTCAATGAGACTTCATTGTAGTGCAGATTTCTTTACACGCTTGCTTGGTTGGCCAAAAAGTGCGTATGCGTTTATTCCTGAATATATTCAGGAAAAAACGCATACGCCCTTTTTGGCCAAGTGCATCATTGTCGACATTCTGCTATTTTCCTAAGCTTTAGGTGGATTTCCTGTCTACCCCCTGAAATCGTTTTCCTGCAATTCTGCCCCGCTTTCAAGTCCTCTTCGAAGACTTACTTCAGTACATTTTTGGACGATAGCTGTCATTCATAACTCTGCAGGTTTGTGAATTACAGTGCCCCTGAGCTCCTTTCTTCAACTCGCTTTCTTGTGAGCTGGCCACAAAACTGCAGGATTGCTTCAGGCCCTAATCTGTTTCAGGCAGGGCACGCTGAGCCTTTGGTTAATTCCTCTTCCTGGTGGGAAAAGAGCGTTCCATTTGCCCGTGCAGACACTTACAGCTAGTCTCTCATTGGTTCTCCCTATTCCTGTTCATCTTGCGCAGAAATTGCAAACTGTGCCAAAGAGGAGGTTAAAGGCACTGACTCTCCAAGTGGGGAGAGTGTTAGTAAAGCGTCTGGAATGGTGAACCCGAGTACCAGGGGACGAAAACTGAGATGCATTTCAAAACGTTTCCCAATCACACGGTGGACCTTACTCTGGGTTTGCCATGCATGGTTTAGTTGAAGGAAGAATCCCTTAAACCTGCAGAGTTGGGACCCATGGAATGGGTACCATACAGTATGACTTCAAAGGGTCTGCATTTGCTCACCGAACCTCACCAATGCTATGAGCCCGAAGTGTCCAGCCTTATGTCTCACCCAGGTCTGGTTGTAGATGTGGTAAATCCAGATTGCATCACAAGCCCTGAATGAATTATTTAAGAATTGCTCTCTATTTCACTGTCATTGTGGTTTTTTATGAAATTTATTTTGATAATGGGATTTATCGGATTTTCACTGCTGCGTTTAGGCCGCTGTACACACGCTTGATTTCCTTATGGAGACATATAAATCCATGGGTTTTAAGATTCTTACTTCTCAGGTATATTCCAAGGCGTTGAATATGGTGTGTTGAGTCCATTTCGTTGAGCAAGGCGTAGGTCTTTTCTATTATATATTTGGCTTATGGAACGGTATCTGTGCTAATTTCAATCTCTGGTTTTATGCAGAACCCCAACACACCTTTCCCCATAAGCAAGCATAAGTTGGTTTTCTAAATTTGAGACCCTGTTCTGTTTTGTAATTCAGTTCATGTGTAGCCAAGTTTACATTCCGTGTATTAGTGATATCTTATGATGTTTGTTTTTCTGTGTGACTTATTTCTCGTAGAATCATCGTACCTGAATCCACTCATTATTCCGCTACGGGCCTGATGACGTAGATTTCATTGCTGAGTGATATTCCATTGTATGTACGTACAACAACTTCTTTATTCATTTTTTGCTTTCTCGGATATTTAACTTGCATCGTAGATGAGGTTCTTGTAAACAGAGTCGTCCCAAAATTTGGGGTGGCTGTGTGTGTTTGATTTTAATTTCCCTAAGCTATACGACCATAAGTGGAAGTGCCATAGGCTGTGTTTCTTTGTTTCCTACGTGTTTCAGGAAACACCATACACTTCTCCAGAGTGGCTGTTGGCAATTTACATCCCGCCCATCAGCATAACAAGGCTCCCTGTTCTCCATGCCCTGTCCTGCCTTTCTGGATTTTACACATTTTTCAGATGGCCCTTTTCACCGGGGGGCAGTGAGACTTCATTGTAGTGCAGATTTCCTTTACACGCTTGCTTGGTTGGCCAAAAAGTGCGTATGCGTTTTTTCCTGAATATATTCAGGAAAAGAACGCATACGACCTTTTTGGCCAAGTGCATCATTGTCGACATTCTGCCTCTTTTCCTATGCTTTAAGTGCAATTCCAGTCTACCCCCTGAAATCGCATTCCTGAAATTCTGCCCCGCTTTCAAGTCCTCTTCGACGACTAACTTCAATATATTTTTGGACGATAGCTCTCATTCATAACTCTGCAGGTTTGTGAATTACAGTGCCCCTGAGCTCCTTTCTTCAACTCGCTTTCTTGTGAGCTGGCCGCAAAACCGCAGGATTGCTTCAGGCCCTAATCTTTTTCCAGCAGGCACGCTGAGCCTTTGGTTAATTCCTCTTCCTGGTGGGAAATGAGCGTTCCATTTGCCCGTGCAGACACCTACAGCTAGTCTCTCATTGGTTCTCCTTATTCCTGATCATCTTGCGCAGAAATTGCAAACTGTGCCAAACAGGAGGTTAAAGGCACTGACTCTCCAAGTGGGGAGAGTGTTAGTAAGGCGTCAGGAACGGTGACCCCGAGTACCAGGGGACGAAAACTAAGATGCTTTTGAAAACGTTTCCCAATCACACGGTGGACCATACTCTGGGTTTCCCATGCATGTTTTAGCTGAAGGAAGAATCCCTTAAACCTGGAGAGTTGGGACCCATGGAATGGGTACCATGTAGTATGACTCCAAAGGGCCTGCGTTTGCTCACCGAACCTCACCAATGCTATCAGCCCGAAGTGTCCAGCCTTATGTCTCACCCAGCTCTGGGTGTAGATGTGGAAATCAAGGTTGCATCACAAGCCCTGAATGAATTATGTAAGAATTGCTCTCTATTTCACTGTCATTGTGTTTTGTTTTTGAAATTTATTTTGGTAATGGGATTTATCGGATTTTCACTGCTGCGTTTAGGCCGCTGTACACACGCTTGATTTCCTTATGGAGACATATAAATCCATGGGTTTTAAGATTCTTACTTGTCAGGTATATTCCCAGGCGTTGAATATGGGGTGTTGAGTCCATTTCGTTGAGCAAGGAGTAGGTCTTCTCTATTATATATTTGGCCTATGGAACGGTATCTGTGTTAATTTCAATCTCTGGTTTTATGCAGCACCCCAACTCACCTTTCCCCATAAGCAAGCATAAGTTGGTTTTCTAAATTTGAGACCCTGTTCTGTTTTGTAATTCAGTTCATGTGTAGCCAAGTTTACATTCCGTGTATTAGTGATACCTTATGATGTTTCTTTTTCTGTGTGACTTATTTCACTTAGAATCCTCCTACCTGAATCCACTCATTATGCCGCTATGGGCCTGATGACATAGATTTCATTGCTGAGTGATATTACATTGTACGTACGTACCACAACTTCTTTATCCATTTTTGCATTCTGGGATATTTAACTTGTACCGTAGACGAGGTTCTTGTAAACAGTGCCGTCCAAAACTTTGGGGTGGCTGTGTGTTTTTGATTTTAATTTCCCTAAGGTATAGGACCATAAGTGGTAGTGCCGTACGCACCGTTACTTTGTTTTTTAGGTGTTTCAGGAAACACCATACACTTCTCCAGAGTGGCTGTTGGCAATTTACATCCCGCCCATCAGCATAACAAGGCTCCATGTTCTCCATGGCCTGTGCTGACTTTTTGGATTTTACACTTTTTTCAGATGGCCCTTTTGACTGGGGGGCAGTGAGACTTCATTGTAGTGCAGATTTCTTTAACGTGCATGCTAGGTTGGCCAAAAAGTGCGTATGCATTTTTTCCTGAATATATTCAGGAGAAACGCATATGCCCATTTTGGCCAAGTGCATCGTTGTCAAGGTTCTGCCTCTTTTCCTATGCTTTAAATGCAATTCCAGTCTACCCCCTGAAATCGTTTTCCTGCAATTCTGCCCCGCTTTCAAGTCCTGTTCCAAGACTTACTTCAATATATTTTTGGACGGTAGCTGTCATTTATAACTCTGCAGGTTTGTGAATTACAGTGTCCCTGAGCTCCTTTCTTCAACTCGCTTTCTTGTGAGCTGGCCGCAAACCCGCAGGATTGCTTCAGGCCCTAATCTGGTTCCGGCATGGCATGCTGAGCCTTTCGTTAATTCCTCTTCCTGGTGGGAAATGAGCGTTCCCTTTGCCCGTGCAGACACCTACAGCTAGTCTCTCATTGCTTCTCCCTATTCCTGTTCATCTTGCGCAGAAATTGCAAACTGTGCCAAACAGGAGTTTAAAGGCACTGACTCTGCAAGTGGGGAGAGTGTTAGTAAAGGTTCTGGAATGGTGAACCCGAGTAAAAGGGGACGAAATCTGAGATGCATTTGAAAACGTTTCCCGGTCACACGGTGCACCATACTGTGGGTTTCCCATGCATGTTTTAGCTGAAGGAAGAATCCCTTAACCCTGGAGATTTGGGACCCATGGAAAGGGTACCATAGAGTATGACTTCAAAGGGTCTGCATTTGCTCATCGAACCACACCAATGCTATCAGCCCGAAGTGCCCAACATTATGTCTCATTCAGCTCTGGGTGTAGATGTGGTAAATCCAGGTTGCATCACAAGCCGTGAATGAATTATTTAAGAATTGCTCTCTATTTCACTGTCCTAGTGTTTTGTTTTTGTAATTCATTTTGATAATGGGATTTATCAGATATTCTCTGCTGCATTCATGACACTGTACACACGCTTCATTCTCTTATGGAGACATATAAATCCATGGGTTTGAAGATTCTTACTAGTCAGGTGTATTCCTAGGCGTTGAATATGGGGTGTTTAGTCCATTTCGTTGAGCAAGGGGTAGGTCTTGACTATTACGTATTTGGCTTATGGAAAGGTATCTGTGCTAATTTCTATCTCTGGTTTTATGCAGCACCCCAACTCACCTTTCCCCTTAAGCAAGCATAAGTTGGTTTTCTAAATTTGAGACCCTGTTCTGTTTTGTAATTCAGTTCATGTGTAGCCAAGTTTACATTCCGTGTATTAGTGATATCTTATGATGTTTCTTTTTCTGTGTGACTTATTTCTCGTAGAATCGTCCTACCTGAATCCACTCATTATGCCGCTATGGGCCTGATGACGTAGATATCATTGCTGTGTGATATTACATTGTACGTACGTACCACAACTTCTTTATCCATTTTTCGCTTTCTGGGATATTTAACTTGTACCATAGACGAGGTTCTTGTATACAGAGTCGTCTGAAATTTTGGGTTGGCTGTGTGTTTTTGATTTTACTTTCCCTAAGCTACAGGACCATAAGTGGAAGTGCCATAGGCTGCGTTGCTTTGTTTCCTATGTGTTTCAGGAAACGCCATACACTTCTCCAGTTTGGCTGTTGGCAATTTACGTCCCGCCCATCTGCATAACAAGGCTCCCTTTTCTCCATGGCCTGTCCTGCTTTTCTGATTTTTATACTTTTTTCAGATCGCCCTTTTGACCAGGGGTCAATGAGACTTCATTGTAGTGCAGATTTCTTTACACGCTTGCTTGGTTGGCCAAAAAGTGCGTATGCGTTTATTCCTGAATATATTCAGGAAAAAACGCATACGCCCTTTTTGGCCAAGTGCATCATTGTCGACATTCTGCTATTTTCCTAAGCTTTAGGTGGATTTCCTGTCTACCCCCTGAAATCGTTTTCCTGCAATTCTGCCCCGCTTTCAAGTCCTCTTCGAAGACTTACTTCAGTACATTTTTGGACGATAGCTGTCATTCATAACTCTGCAGGTTTGTGAATTACAGTGCCCCTGAGCTCCTTTCTTCAACTCGCTTTCTTGTGAGCTGGCCACAAAACTGCAGGATTGCTTCAGGCCCTAATCTGTTTCAGGCAGGGCACGCTGAGCCTTTGGTTAATTCCTCTTCCTGGTGGGAAATGAGCGTTCCATTTGCCCGTGCAGACACTTACAGCTAGTCTCTCATTGGTTCTCCCTATTCCTGTTCATCTTGCGCAGAAATTGCAAACTGTGCCAAAGAGGAGGTTAAAGGCACTGACTCTCCAAGTGGGGAGAGTGTTAGTAAAGCGTCTGGAATGGTGAACCCGAGTACCAGGGGACGAAAACTGAGATGCATTTCAAAACGTTTCCCAATCACACGGTGGACCTTACTCTGGGTTTGCCATGCATGGTTTAGTTGAAGGAAGAATCCCTTAAACCTGCAGAGTTGGGACCCATGGAATGGGTACCATACAGTATGACTTCAAAGGGTCTGCATTTGCTCACCGAACCTCACCAATGCTATGAGCCCGAAGTGTCCAGCCTTATGTCTCACCCAGGTCTGGTTGTAGATGTGGTAAATCCAGATTGCATCACAAGCCCTGAATGAATTATTTAAGAATTGCTCTCTATTTCACTGTCATTGTGTTTTTTTTTGAAATTTATTTTGATAATGGGATTTATCGGATTTTCACTGCTGCGTTTAGGCCGCTGTACACACGCTTGATTTCCTTATGGAGACATATAAATCCATGGGTTTTAAGATTCTTACTTGTCAGGTATATTCCCAGGCGTTGAATATGGGGTGTTGAGTCCATTTCGTTGAGCAAGGAGTAGGTCTTCTCTATTATATATTTGGCCTATGGAACGGTATCTGTGTTAATTTCAATCTCTGGTTTTATGCAGCACCCCAACTCACCTTTCCCCATAAGCAAGCATAAGTTGGTTTTCTAAATTTGAGACCCTGTTCTGTTTTGTAATTCAGTTCATGTGTAGCCAAGTTTACATTCCGTGTATTAGTGATACCTTATGATGTTTCTTTTTCTGTGTGACTTATTTCACTTAGAATCCTCCTACCTGAATCCACTCATTATGCCGCTATGGGCCTGATGACATAGATTTCATTGCTGAGTGATATTACATTGTACGTACGTACCACAACTTCTTTATCCATTTTTGCATTCTGGGATATTTAACTTGTACCGTAGACGAGGTTCTTGTAAACAGTGCCGTCCAAAACTTTGGGGTGGCTGTGTGTTTCTGATTTTAATTTCCCTAAGGTATAGGACCATAAGTGGTAGTGCCGTACGCACCGTTACTTTGTTTTTTAGGTGTTTCAGGAAACACCATACACTTCTCCAGAGTGGCTGTTGGCGATTTACATCCCGCCCATCAGCATAACAAGGCTCCATGTTCTCCATGGCCTGTGCTGACTTTTTGGATTTTACACTTTTTTCAGATGGCCCTTTTGACTGGGGGGCAGTGAGACTTCATTGTAGTGCAGATTTCTTTAACGTGCATGCTAGGTTGGCCAAAAAGTGCGTATGCATTTTTTCCTGAATATATTCAGGAGAAACGCATATGCCCATTTTGGCCAAGTGCATCGTTGTCAAGGTTCTGCCTCTTTTCCTATGCTTTAAATGCAATTCCAGTCTACCCCCTGAAATCGTTTTCCTGCAATTCTGCCCCGCTTTCAAGTCCTGTTCCAAGACTTACTTCAATATATTTTTGGATGGTAGCTGTCATTTATAACTCTGCAGGTTTGTGAATTACAGTGTCCCTGAGCTCCTTTCTTCAACTCGCTTTCTTGTGAGCTGGCCGCAAACCCGCAGGATTGCTTCAGGCCCTAATCTGGTTCCGGCATGGCATGCTGAGCCTTTCGTTAATTCCTCTTCCTGGTGGGAAATGAGCGTTCCCTTTGCCCGTGCAGACACCTACAGCTAGTCTCTCATTGCTTCTCCCTATTCCTGTTCATCTTGCGCAGAAATTGCAAACTGTGCCAAACAGGAGTTTAAAGGCACTGACTCTGCAAGTGGGGAGAGTGTTAGTAAAGGTTCTGGAATGGTGAACCCGAGTAAAAGGGGACGAAATCTGAGATGCATTTGGAAACGTTTCCCGGTCACACGGTGCACCATACTGTGGGTTTCCCATGCATGTTTTAGCTGAAGGAAGAATCCCTTAACCCTGGAGATTTGGGACCCATGGAAAGGGTACCATAGAGTATGACTTCAAAGGGTCTGCATTTGCTCATCGAACCACACCAATGCTATCAGCCCGAAGTGCCCAACATTATGTCTCATTCAGCTCTGGGTGTAGATGTGGTAAATCCAGGTTGCATCACAAGCCGTGAATGAATTATTTAAGAATTGCTCTCTATTTCACTGTCCTAGTGTTTTGTTTTTGTAATTCATTTTGATAATGGGATTTATCAGATATTCTCTGCTGCATTCATGACACTGTACACACGCTTCATTCTCTTATGGAGACATATAAATCCATGGGTTTGAAGATTCTTACTAGTCAGGTGTATTCCTAGGCGTTGAATATGGGGTGTTTAGTCCATTTCGTTGAGCAAGGGGTAGGTCTTGACTATTACGTATTTGGCTTATGGAAAGGTATCTGTGCTAATTTCTATCTCTGGTTTTATGCAGCACCCCAACTCACCTTTCCCCTTAAGCAAGCATAAGTTGGTTTTCTAAATTTGAGACCCTGTTCTGTTTTGTAATTCAGTTCATGTGTAGCCAAGTTTACATTCCGTGTATTAGTGATATCTTATGATGTTTCTTTTTCTGTGTGACTTATTTCTCGTAGAATCGTCCTACCTGAATCCACTCATTATGCCGCTATGGGCCTGATGACGTAGATTTCATTGCTGTGTGATATTACATTGTATGTACGTACCACAACTTCTTTATCCATTTTTCGCTTTCTGGGATATTTAACTTGTACCATAGACGAGGTTCTTGTATACAGAGTCGTCTGAAATTTTGGGTTGGCTGTGTGTTTTTGATTTTACTTTCCCTAAGCTACAGGACCATAAGTGGAAGTGCCATAGGCTGCGTTGCTTTGTTTCCTATGTGTTTCAGGAAACGCCATACACTTCTCCAGTTTGGCTGTTGGCAATTTACGTCCCGCCCATCTGCATAACAAGGCTCCCTTTTCTCCATGGCCTGTCCTGCTTTTCTGATTTTTATACTTTTTTCAGATCGCCCTTTTGACCAGGGGTCAATGAGACTTCATTGTAGTGCAGATTTCTTTACACGCTTGCTTGGTTGGCCAAAAAGGGCGTATGCGTTTATTCCTGAATATATTCAGGAAAAAACGCATACGCCCTTTTTGGCCAAGTGCATCATTGTCGACATTCTGCTATTTTCCTAAGCTTTAGGTGGATTTCCTGTCTACCCCCTGAAATCGTTTTCCTGCAATTCTGCCCCGCTTTCAAGTCCTCTTCGAAGACTTACTTCAGTACATTTTTGGACGATAGCTGTCATTCATAACTCTGCAGGTTTGTGAATTACAGTGCCCCTGAGCTCCTTTCTTCAACTCGCTTTCTTGTGAGCTGGCCACAAAACTGCAGGATTGCTTCAGGCCCTAATCTGTTTCAGGCAGGGCACGCTGAGCCTTTGGTTAATTCCTCTTCCTGGTGGGAAAAGAGCGTTCCATTTGCCCGTGCAGACACTTACAGCTAGTCTCTCATTGGTTCTCCCTATTCCTGTTCATCTTGCGCAGAAATTGCAAACTGTGCCAAAGAGGAGGTTAAAGGCACTGACTCTCCAAGTGGGGAGAGTGTTAGTAAAGCGTCTGGAATGGTGAACCCGAGTACCAGGGGACGAAAACTGAGATGCATTTCAAAACGTTTCCCAATCACACGGTGGACCTTACTCTGGGTTTGCCATGCATGGTTTAGTTGAAGGAAGAATCCCTTAAACCTGCAGAGTTGGGACCCATGGAATGGGTACCATACAGTATGACTTCAAAGGGTCTGCATTTGCTCACCGAACCTCACCAATGCTATGAGCCCGAAGTGTCCAGCCTTATGTCTCACCCAGGTCTGGTTGTAGATGTGGTAAATCCAGATTGCATCACAAGCCCTGAATGAATTATTTAAGAATTGCTCTCTATTTCACTGTCATTGTGTTTTTTTATGAAATTTATTTTGATAATGGGATTTATCGGATTTTCACTGCTGCGTTTAGGCCGCTGTACACACGCTTGATTTCCTTATGGAGACATATAAATCCATGGGTTTTAAGATTCTTACTTCTCAGGTATATTCCAAGGCGTTGAATATGGTGTGTTGAGTCCATTTCGTTGAGCAAGGCGTAGGTCTTTTCTATTATATATTTGGCTTATGGAACGGTATCTGTGCTAATTTCAATCTCTGGTTTTATGCAGAACCCCAACACACCTTTCCCCATAAGCAAGCATAAGTTGGTTTTCTAAATTTGAGACCCTGTTCTGTTTTGTAATTCAGTTCATGTGTAGCCAAGTTTACATTCCGTGTATTAGTGATATCTTATGATGTTTGTTTTTCTGTGTGACTTATTTCTCGTAGAATCATCGTACCTGAATCCACTCATTATTCCGCTACGGGCCTGATGACGTAGATTTCATTGCTGAGTGATATTCCATTGTATGTACGTACAACAACTTCTTTATTCATTTTTTGCTTTCTCGGATATTTAACTTGCATCGTAGATGAGGTTCTTGTAAACAGAGTCGTCCCAAAATTTGGGGTGGCTGTGTGTGTTTGATTTTAATTTCCCTAAGCTATACGACCATAAGTGGAAGTGCCATAGGCTGTGTTTCTTTGTTTCCTACGTGTTTCAGGAAACACCATACACTTCTCCAGAGTGGCTGTTGGCAATTTACATCCCGCCCATCAGCATAACAAGGCTCCCTGTTCTCCATGCCCTGTCCTGCCTTTCTGGATTTTACACATTTTTCAGATGGCCCTTTTCACCGGGGGGCAGTGAGACTTCATTGTAGTGCAGATTTCCTTTACACGCTTGCTTGGTTGGCCAAAAAGTGCGTATGCGTTTTTTCCTGAATATATTCAGGAAAAGAACGCATACGACCTTTTTGGCCAAGTGCATCATTGTCGACATTCTGCCTCTTTTCCTATGCTTTAAGTGCAATTCCAGTCTACCCCCTGAAATCGCATTCCTGAAATTCTGCCCCGCTTTCAAGTCCTCTTCGACGACTAACTTCAATATATTTTTGGACGATAGCTCTCATTCATAACTCTGCAGGTTTGTGAATTACAGTGCCCCTGAGCTCCTTTCTTCAACTCGCTTTCTTGTGAGCTGGCCGCAAAACCGCAGGATTGCTTCAGGCCCTAATCTTTTTCCAGCAGGCACGCTGAGCCTTTGGTTAATTCCTCTTCCTGGTGGGAAATGCGCGTTCCATTTGCCCGTGCAGACACCTACAGCTAGTCTCTCATTGGTTCTCCTTATTCCTGATCATCTTGCGCAGTAATTGCAAACTGTGCCAAACAGGAGGTTAAAGGCACTGACTCTCCAAGTGGGGAGAGTGTTAGTAAGGCGTCAGGAACGGTGACCCCGAGTACCAGGGGATGAAAACTAAGATGCTTTTGAAAACGTTTCCCAATCACACGGTGGACCATACTCTGGGTTTCCCATGCATGTTTTAGCTGAAGGAAGAATCCCTTAAACCTGGAGAGTTGGGACCCATGGAATGGGTACCATGTAGTATGACTCCAAAGGGCCTGCGTTTGCTCACCGAACCTCACCAATGCTATCAGCCCGAAGTGTCCAGCCTTATGTCTCACCCAGCTCTGGGTGTAGATGTGGAAATCAAGGTTGCATCACAAGCCCTGAATGAATTATGTAAGAATTGCTCTCTATTTCACTGTCATTGTGTTTTGTTTTTGAAATTAATTTTGGTAATGGGATTTATCGGATTTTCACTGCTGCGTTTAGGCCGCTGTACACACGCTTGATTTCCTTATGGAGACATATAAATCCATGGGTTTTAAGATTCTTACTTGTCAGGTATATTCCCAGGCGTTGAATATGGGGTGTTGAGTCCATTTCGTTGAGCAAGGAGTAGGTCTTCTCTATTATATATTTGGCCTATGGAACGGTATCTGTGTTAATTTCAATCTCTGGTTTTATGCAGCACCCCAACTCACCTTTCCCCATAAGCAAGCATAAGTTGGTTTTCTAAATTTGAGACCCTGTTCTGTTTTGTAATTCAGTTCATGTGTAGCCAAGTTTACATTCCGTGTATTAGTGATACCTTATGATGTTTCTTTTTCTGTGTGACTTATTTCACTTAGAATCCTCCTACCTGAATCCACTCATTATGCCGCTATGGGCCTGATGACATAGATTTCATTGCTGAGTGATATTACATTGTACGTACGTACCACAACTTCTTTATCCATTTTTGCATTCTGGGATATTTAACTTGTACCGTAGACGAGGTTCTTGTAAACAGTGCCGTCCAAAACTTTGGGGTGGCTGTGTGTTTTTGATTTTAATTTCCCTAAGGTATAGGACCATAAGTGGTAGTGCCGTACGCACCGTTACTTTGTTTTTTAGGTGTTTCAGGAAACACCATACACTTCTCCAGAGTGGCTGTTGGCAATTTACATCCCGCCCATCAGCATAACAAGGCTCCATGTTCTCCATGGCCTGTGCTGACTTTTTGGATTTTACACTTTTTTCAGATGGCCCTTTTGACTGGGGGGCAGTGAGACTTCATTGTAGTGCAGATTTCTTTAACGTGCATGCTAGGTTGGCCAAAAAGTGCGTATGCATTTTTTCCTGAATATATTCAGGAGAAACGCATATGCCCATTTTGGCCAAGTGCATCGTTGTCAAGGTTCTGCCTCTTTTCCTATGCTTTAAATGCAATTCCAGTCTACCCCCTGAAATCGTTTTCCTGCAATTCTGCCCCGCTTTCAAGTCCTGTTCCAAGACTTACTTCAATATATTTTTGGACGGTAGCTGTCATTTATAACTCTGCAGGTTTGTGAATTACAGTGTCCCTGAGCTCCTTTCTTCAACTCGCTTTCTTGTGAGCTGGCCGCAAACCCGCAGGATTGCTTCAGGCCCTAATCTGGTTCCGGCATGGCATGCTGAGCCTTTCGTTAATTCCTCTTCCTGGTGGGAAATGAGCGTTCCCTTTGCCCGTGCAGACACCTACAGCTAGTCTCTCATTGCTTCTCCCTATTCCTGTTCATCTTGCGCAGAAATTGCAAACTGTGCCAAACAGGAGTTTAAAGGCACTGACTCTGCAAGTGGGGAGAGTGTTAGTAAAGGTTCTGGAATGGTGAACCCGAGTAAAAGGGGACGAAATCTGAGATGCATTTGAAAACGTTTCCCGGTCACACGGTGCACCATACTGTGGGTTTCCCATGCATGTTTTAGCTGAAGGAAGAATCCCTTAACCCTGGAGATTTGGGACCCATGGAAAGGGTACCATAGAGTATGACTTCAAAGGGTCTGCATTTGCTCATCGAACCACACCAATGCTATCAGCCCGAAGTGCCCAACATTATGTCTCATTCAGCTCTGGGTGTAGATGTGGTAAATCCAGGTTGCATCACAAGCCGTGAATGAATTATTTAAGAATTGCTCTCTATTTCACTGTCCTAGTGTTTTGTTTTTGTAATTCATTTTGATAATGGGATTTATCAGATATTCTCTGCTGCATTCATGACACTGTACACACGCTTCATTCTCTTATGGAGACATATAAATCCATGGGTTTGAAGATTCTTACTAGTCAGGTGTATTCCTAGGCGTTGAATATGGGGTGTTTAGTCCATTTCGTTGAGCAAGGGGTAGGTCTTGACTATTACGTATTTGGCTTATGGAAAGGTATCTGTGCTAATTTATATCTCTGGTTTTATGCAGCACCCCAACTCACCTTTCCCCTTAAGCAAGCATAAGTTGGTTTTCTAAATTTGAGACCCTGTTCTGTTTTGTAATTCAGTTCATGTGTAGCCAAGTTTACATTCCGTGTATTAGTGATATCTTATGATGTTTCTTTTTCTGTGTGACTTATTTCTCGTAGAATCGTCCTACCTGAATCCACTCATTATGCCGCTATGGGCCTGATGACGTAGATATCATTGCTGTGTGATATTACATTGTACGTACGTACCACAACTTCTTTATCCATTTTTCGCTTTCTGGGATATTTAACTTGTACCATAGACGAGGTTCTTGTATACAGAGTCGTCTGAAATTTTGGGTTGGCTGTGTGTTTTTGATTTTACTTTCCCTAAGCTACAGGACCATAAGTGGAAGTGCCATAGGCTGCGTTGCTTTGTTTCCTATGTGTTTCAGGAAACGCCATACACTTCTCCAGTTTGGCTGTTGGCAATTTACGTCCCGCCCATCTGCATAACAAGGCTCCCTTTTCTCCATGGCCTGTCCTGCTTTTCTGATTTTTATACTTTTTTCAGATCGCCCTTTTGACCAGGGGTCAATGAGACTTCATTGTAGTGCAGATTTCTTTACACGCTTGCTTGGTTGGCCAAAAAGTGCGTATGCGTTTATTCCTGAATATATTCAGGAAAAAACGCATACGCCCTTTTTGGCCAAGTGCATCATTGTCGACATTCTGCTATTTTCCTAAGCTTTAGGTGGATTTCCTGTCTACCCCCTGAAATCGTTTTCCTGCAATTCTGCCCCGCTTTCAAGTCCTCTTCGAAGACTTACTTCAGTACATTTTTGGACGATAGCTGTCATTCATAACTCTGCAGGTTTGTGAATTACAGTGCCCCTGAGCTCCTTTCTTCAACTCGCTTTCTTGTGAGCTGGCCACAAAACTGCAGGATTGCTTCAGGCCCTAATCTGTTTCAGGCAGGGCACGCTGAGCCTTTGGTTAATTCCTCTTCCTGGTGGGAAAAGAGCGTTCCATTTGCCCGTGCAGACACTTACAGCTAGTCTCTCATTGGTTCTCCCTATTCCTGTTCATCTTGCGCAGAAATTGCAAACTGTGCCAAAGAGGAGGTTAAAGGCACTGACTCTCCAAGTGGGGAGAGTGTTAGTAAAGCGTCTGGAATGGTGAACCCGAGTACCAGGGGACGAAAACTGAGATGCATTTCAAAACGTTTCCCAATCACACGGTGGACCTTACTCTGGGTTTGCCATGCATGGTTTAGTTGAAGGAAGAATCCCTTAAACCTGCAGAGTTGGGACCCATGGAATGGGTACCATACAGTATGACTTCAAAGGGTCTGCATTTGCTCACCGAACCTCACCAATGCTATGAGCCCGAAGTGTCCAGCCTTATGTCTCACCCAGGTCTGGTTGTAGATGTGGTAAATCCAGATTGCATCACAAGCCCTGAATGAATTATTTAAGAATTGCTCTCTATTTCACTGTCATTGTGTTTTTTTTTGAAATTTATTTTGATAATGGGATTTATCGGATTTTCACTGCTGCGTTTAGGCCGCTGTACACACGCTTGATTTCCTTATGGAGACATATAAATCCATGGGTTTTAAGATTCTTACTTCTCAGGTATATTCCAAGGCGTTGAATATGGTGTGTTGAGTCCATTTCGTTGAGCAAGGCGTAGGTCTTTTCTATTATATATTTGGCTTATGGAACGGTATCTGTGCTAATTTCAATCTCTGGTTTTATGCAGAACCCCAACACACCTTTCCCCATAAGCAAGCATAAGTTGGTTTTCTAAATTTGAGACCCTGTTCTGTTTTGTAATTCAGTTCATGTGTAGCCAAGTTTACATTCCGTGTATTAGTGATATCTTATGATGTTTGTTTTTCTGTGTGACTTATTTCTCGTAGAATCATCGTACCTGAATCCACTCATTATTCCGCTACGGGCCTGATGACGTAGATTTCATTGCTGAGTGATATTCCATTGTACGTACGTACAACAACTTCTTTATTCATTTTTTGCTTTCTCGGATATTTAACTTGCATCGTAGATGAGGTTCTTGTAAACAGAGCCGTCCCAAAATTTGGGGTGGCTGTGTGTGTTTGATTTTAATTTCCCTAAGCTATACGACCATAAGTGGAAGTGCCATAGGCTGTGTTTCTTTGTTTCCTACGTGTTTCAGGAAACACCATACACTTCTCCAGAGTGGCTATTGGCAATTTACATCCCGCCCATCAGCATAACAAGGCTCCCTGTTCTCCATGCCCTGTCCTGCCTTTCTGGATTTTACACATTTTTCAGATGGCCCTTTTCACCGGGGGGCAGTGAGACTTCATTGTAGTGCAGATTTCCTTTACAGGCTTGATTGGTTGGCCAAAAAGTGCGTATGCGTTTTTTCCTGAATATATTCAGGAAAAGAACGCATACGACCTTTTTGGCCAAGTGCATCATTGTCGACATTCTGCCTCTTTTCCTATGCTTTAAGTGCAATTCCAGTCTACCCCCTGAAATCGCTTTCCTGAAATTCTGCCCCGCTTTCAAGTCCTCTTCGACGACTAACTTCAATATATTTTTGGACGATAGCTCTCATTCATAACTCTGCAGGTTTGTGAATTACAGTGCCCCTGAGCTCCTTTCTTCAACTCGCTTTCTTGTGAGCTGGCCGCAAAACCGCAGGATTGCTTCAGGCCCTAATCTTTTTCCAGCAGGCACGCTGAGCCTTTGGTTAATTCCTCTTCCTGGTGGGAAATGAGCATTCCATTTGCCCGTGCAGACACCTACAGCTAGTCTCTCATTGGTTCTCCTTATTCCTGATCATCTTGCGCAGAAATTGCAAACTGTGCCAAACAGGAGGTTAAAGGCACTGACTCTCCAAGTGGGGAGAGTGTTAGTAAGGCGTCAGGAACGGTGACCCCGAGTACCAGGGTACGAAAACTAAGATGCTTTTGAAAACGTTTCCCAATCACACGGTGGACCATACTCTGGGTTTCCCATGCATGTTTTAGCTGAAGGAAGAATCCCTTAAACCTGGAGAGTTGGGACCCATGGAATGGGTACCATGTAGTATGACTCCAAAGGGCCTGCGTTTGCTCACCGAACCTCACCAATGCTATCAGCCCGAAGTGTCCAGCCTTATGTCTCACCCAGCTCTGGGTGTAGATGTGGAAATCAAGGTTGCATCACAAGCCCTGAATGAATTATGTAAGAATTGCTCTCTATTTCACTGTCATTGTGTTTTGTTTTTGAAATTTATTTTGGTAATGGGATTTATCGGATTTTCACTGCTGCGTTTAGGCCGCTGTACACACGCTTGATTTCCTTATGGAGACATATAAATCCATGGGTTTTAAGATTCTTACTTGTCAGGTATATTCCCAGGCGTTGAATATGGGGTGTTGAGTCCATTTCGTTGAGCAAGGAGTAGGTCTTCTCTATTATATATTTGGCCTATGGAACGGTATCTGTGTTAATTTCAATCTCTGGTTTTATGCAGCACCCCAACTCACCTTTCCCCATAAGCAAGCATAAGTTGGTTTTCTAAATTTGAGACCCTGTTCTGTTTTGTAATTCAGTTCATGTGTAGCCAAGTTTACATTCCGTGTATTAGTGATACCTTATGATGTTTCTTTTTCTGTGTGACTTATTTCACTTAGAATCCTCCTACCTGAATCCACTCATTATGCCGCTATGGGCCTGATGACATAGATTTCATTGCTGAGTGATATTACATTGTACGTACGTACCACAACTTCTTTATCCATTTTTGCATTCTGGGATATTTAACTTGTACCGTAGACGAGGTTCTTGTAAACAGTGCCGTCCAAAACTTTGGGGTGGCTGTGTGTTTTTGATTTTAATTTCCCTAAGGTATAGGACCATAAGTGGTAGTGCCGTACGCACCGTTACTTTGTTTTTTAGGTGTTTCAGGAAACACCATACACTTCTCCAGAGTGGCTGTTGGCAATTTACATCCCGCCCATCAGCATAACAAGGCTCCATGTTCTCCATGGCCTGTGCTGACTTTTTGGATTTTACACTTTTTTCAGATGGCCCTTTTGACTGGGGGGCAGTGAGACTTCATTGTAGTGCAGATTTTTTTAACGTGCATGCTAGGTTGGCCAAAAAGTGCATATGCATTTTTTCCTGAATATATTCAGGAGAAACGCATATGCACATTTTGGCCAAGTGCATCGTTGTCAAGGTTCTGCCTCTTTTCCTATGCTTTAAATGCAATTCCAGTCTACCCCCTGAAATCGTTTTCCTGCAATTCTGCCCCGCTTTCAAGTCCTGTTCCAAGACTTACTTCAATATATTTTTGGACGGTAGCTGTCATTTATAACTCTGCAGGTTTGTGAATTACAGTGTCCCTGAGCTCCTTTCTTCAACTCGCTTTCTTGTGAGCTGGCCGCAAACCCGCAGGATTGCTTCAGGCCCTAATCTGGTTCCGGCATGGCATGCTGAGCCTTTCGTTAATTCCTCTTCCTGGTGGGAAATGAGCGTTCCCTTTGCCCGTGCAGACACCTACAGCTAGTCTCTCATTGCTTCTCCCTATTCCTGTTCATCTTGCGCAGAAATTGCAAACTGTGCCAAACAGGAGTTTAAAGGCACTGACTCTGCAAGTGGGGAGAGTGTTAGTAAAGGTTCTGGAATGGTGAACCCGAGTAAAAGGGGACGAAATCTGAGATGCATTTGAAAACGTTTCCCGGTCACACGGTGCACCATACTGTGGGTTTCCCATGCATGTTTTAGCTGAAGGAAGAATCCCTTAACCCTGGAGATTTGGGACCCATGGAAAGGGTACCATAGAGTATGACTTCAAAGGGTCTGCATTTGCTCACCGAACCACACCAATGCTTTCAGCCCAAAGTGCCCAACATTATGTCTCATTCAGCTCTGGGTGTAGATGTGGTAAATCCAGGTTGCATCACAAGCCGTGAATGAATTATTTAAGAATTGCTCTCTATTTCACTGTCCTAGTGTTTTGTTTTTGTAATTCATTTTGATAATGGGATTTATCAGATATTCTCTGCTGCATTCATGACACTGTACACACGCTTCATTCTCTTATGGAGACATATAAATCCATGGGTTTGAAGATTCTTACTAGTCAGGTGTATTCCTAGGCGTTGAATATGGGGTGTTTAGTCCATTTCGTTGAGCAAGGGGTAGGTCTTGACTATTACGTATTTGGCTTATGGAAAGGTATCTGTGCTAATTTCTATCTCTGGTTTTATGCAGCACCCCAACTCACCTTTCCCCTTAAGCAAGCATAAGTTGGTTTTCTAAATTTGAGACCCTGTTCTGTTTTGTAATTCAGTTCATGTGTAGCCAAGTTTACATTCCGTGTATTAGTGATATCTTATGATGTTTCTTTTTCTGTGTGACTTATTTCTCGTAGAATCGTCCTACCTGAATCCACTCATTATGCCGCTATGGGCCTGATGACGTAGATATCATTGCTGTGTGATATTACATTGTACGTACGTACCACAACTTCTTTATCCATTTTTCGCTTTCTGGGATATTTAACTTGTACCATAGACGAGGTTCTTGTATACAGAGTCGTCTGAAATTTTGGGTTGGCTGTGTGTTTTTGATTTTACTTTCCCTAAGCTACAGGACCATAAGTGGAAGTGCCATAGGCTGCGTTGCTTTGTTTCCTATGTGTTTCAGGAAACGCCATACACTTCTCCAGTTTGGCTGTTGGCAATTTACGTCCCGCCCATCTGCATAACAAGGCTCCCTTTTCTCCATGGCCTGTCCTGCTTTTCTGATTTTTATACTTTTTTCAGATCGCCCTTTTGACCAGGGGTCAATGAGACTTCATTGTAGTGCAGATTTCTTTACACGCTTGCTTGGTTGGCCAAAAAGTGCGTATGCGTTTATTCCTGAATATATTCAGGAAAAACCGCATACGCCCTTTTTGGCCAAGTGCATCATTGTCGACATTCTGCTATTTTCCTAAGCTTTAGGTGGATTTCCTGTCTACCCCCTGAAATCGTTTTCCTGCAATTCTGCCCCGCTTTCAAGTCCTCTTCGAAGACTTACTTCAGTACATTTTTGGACGATAGCTGTCATTCATAACTCTGCAGGTTTGTGAATTACAGTGCCCCTGAGCTCCTTTCTTCAACTCACTTTCTTGTGAGCTGGCCACAAAACTGCAGGATTGCTTCAGGCCCTAATCTGTTTCAGGCAGGGCACGCTGAGCCTTTGGTTAATTCCTCTTCCTGGTGGGAAATGAGCGTTCCATTTGCCCGTGCAGACACTTACAGCTAGTCTCTCATTGGTTCTCCCTATTCCTGTTCATCTTGCGCAGAAATTGCAAACTGTGCCAAAGAGGAGGTTAAAGGCACTGACTCTCCAAGTGGGGAGAGTGTTAGTAAAGCATCTGGAATGGTGAACCCGAGTACCAGGGGACGAAAACTGAGATGCATTTCAAAACGTTTCCCAATCACACGGTGGACCTTACTCTGGGTTTGCCATGCATGGTTTAGTTGAAGGAAGAATCCCTTAAACCTGCAGAGTTGGGACCCATGGAATGGGTACCATACAGTATGACTTCAAAGGGTCTGCATTTGCTCACCGAACCTCACCAATGCTATGAGCCCGAAGTGTCCAGCCTTATGTCTCACCCAGGTCTGGTTGTAGATGTGGTAAATCCAGATTGCATCACAAGCCCTGAATGAATTATTTAAGAATTGCTCTCTATTTCACTGTCATTGTGTTTTTTTTTGAAATTTATTTTGATAATGGGATTTATCGGATTTTCACTGCTGCGTTTAGGCCGCTGTACACACGCTTGATTTCCTTATGGAGACATATAAATCCATGGGTTTTAAGATTCTTACTTCTCAGGTATATTCCAAGGCGTTGAATATGGTGTGTTGAGTCCATTTCGTTGAGCAAGGCGTAGGTCTTTTCTATTATATATTTGGCTTATGGAACGGTATCTGTGCTAATTTCAATCTCTGGTTTTATGCAGAACCCCAACACACCTTTCCCCATAAGCAAGCATAAGTTGGTTTTCTAAATTTGAGACCCTGTTCTGTTTTGTAATTCAGTTCATGTGTAGCCAAGTTTACATTCCGTGTATTAGTGATATCTTATGATGTTTGTTTTTCTGTGTGACTTATTTCTCGTAGAATCATCGTACCTGAATCCACTCATTATTCCACTACGGGCCTGATGACGTAGATTTCATTGCTGAGTGATATTCCATTGTACGTACGTACAACAACTTCTTTATTCATTTTTTGCTTTCTCGGATATTTAACTTGCATCGTAGACGAGGTTCTTGTAAACAGAGCCGTCCCAAAATTTGGGGTGGCTGTGTGTGTTTGATTTTAATTTCCCTAAGCTATACGACCATAAGTGGAAGTGCCATAGGCTGTGTTTCTTTGTTTCCTACGTGTTTCAGGAAACACCATACACTTCTCCAGAGTGGCTGTTGGCAATTTACATCCCGCCCATCAGCATAACAAGGCTCCCTGTTCTCCATGCCCTGTCCTGCCTTTCTGGATTTTACACATTTTTCAGATGGCCCTTTTCACCGGGGGGCAGTGAGACTTCATTGTAGTGCAGATTTCCTTTACACGCTTGCTTGGTTGGCCAAAAAGTGCGTATGCGTTTTTTCCTGAATATATTCAGGAAAAGAACGCATATGACCTTTTTGGCCAAGTGCATCATTGTCGACATTCTGCCTCTTTTCCTATGCTTTAAGTGCAATTCCAGTCTACCCCCTGAAATCGCTTTCCTGAAATTCTGCCCTGCTTTCAAGTCCTCTTCGACAACTAACTTCAATATATTTTTGGACGATAGCTCTCATTCATAACTCTGCAGGTTTGTGAATTACAGTGCCCCTGAGCTCCTTTCTTCAACTCGCTTTCTTGTGAGCTGGCCGCAAAACCGCAGGATTGCTTCAGGCCCTAATCTTTTTCCAGCAGGCACGCTGAGCCTTTGGTTAATTCCTCTTCCTGGTGGGAAATGAGCATTCCATTTGCCCGTGCAGACACCTACAGCTAGTCTCTCATTGGTTCTCCTTATTCCTGATCATCTTGCGCAGAAATTGCAAACTGTGCCAAACAGGAGGTTAAAGGCACTGACTCTCCAAGTGGGGAGAGTGTTAGTAAGGCGTCAGGAACGGTGACCCCGAGTACCAGGGGACGAAAACTAAGATGCTTTTGAAAACGTTTCCCAATCACACGGTGGACCATACTCTGGGTTTCCCATGCATGTTTTAGCTGAAGGAAGAATCCCTTAAACCTGGAGAGTTGGGACCCATGGAATGGGTACCATGTAGTATGACTCCAAAGGGCCTGCGTTTGCTCACCGAACCTCACCAATGCTATCAGCCCGAAGTGTCCAGCCTTATGTCTCACCCAGCTCTGGGTGTAGATGTGGAAATCAAGGTTGCATCACAAGCCCTGAATGAATTATGTAAGAATTGCTCTCTATTTCACTGTCATTGTGTTTTGTTTTTGAAATTTATTTTGGTAATGGGATTTATCGGATTTTCACTGCTGCGTTTAGGCCGCTGTACACACGCTTGATTTCCTTATGGAGACATATAAATCCATGGGTTTTAAGATTCTTACTTGTCAGGTATATTCCCAGGCGTTGAATATGGGGTGTTGAGTCCATTTCGTTGAGCAAGGAGTAGGTCTTCTCTATTATATATTTGGCCTATGGAACGGTATCTGTGTTAATTTCAATCTCTGGTTTTATGCAGCACCCCAACTCACCTTTCCCCATAAGCAAGCATAAGTTGGTTTTCTAAATTTGAGACCCTGTTCTGTTTTGTAATTCAGTTCATGTGTAGCCAAGTTTACATTCCGTGTATTAGTGATACCTTATGATGTTTCTTTTTCTGTGTGACTTATTTCACTTAGAATCCTCCTACCTGAATCCACTCATTATGCCGCTATGGGCCTGATGACATAGATTTCATTGGTGAGTGATATTCCATTGTACGTACGTACCACAACTTCTTTATCCATTTTTTGCTTTCTCGGATATTTAACTTGTACCGTAGACGAGGTTCTTGTAAACAGTGCCGTCCAAAACTTTGGGGTGGCTGTGTGTTTCTGATTTTAATTTCCCTAAGGTATAGGACCATAAGTGGTAGTGCCGTACGCACCGTTACTTTGTTTTTTAGGTGTTTCAGGAAACACCATACACTTCTCCAGAGTGGCTGTTGGCAATTTACATCCTGCCCATCAGCATAACAAGGCTCCATGTTCTCCATGGCCTGTGCTGAATTTTTGGATTTTACACTTTTTTCAGATGGCCCTTTTGACTGGGGGGCAGTGAGACTTCATTGTAGTGCAGATTTCTTTAACGTGCATGCTAGGTTGGCCAAAAAGTGCGTATGCATTTTTTCCTGAATATATTCAGGAGAAACGCATATGCCCATTTTGGCCAAGTGCATCGTTGTCAAGGTTCTGCCTCTTTTCCTATGCTTTAAATGCAATTCCAGTCTACCCCCTGAAAACGTTTTCCTGCAATTCTGCCCCGCTTTCAAGTCCTGTTCCAAGACTTACTTCAATATATTTTTGGACGGTAGCTGTCATTTATAACTCTGCAGGTTTGTGAATTACAGTGTCCCTGAGCTCCTTTCTTCAACTCGCTTTCTTGTGAGCTGGCCGCAAACCCGCAGGATTGCTTCAGGCCCTAATCTGGTTCCAGCATGGCATGCTGAGCCTTTCGTTAATTCCTCTTCCTGGTGGGAAATGAGCGTTCCCTTTGCCCGTGCAGACACCTACAGCTAGTCTCTCATTGCTTCTCCCTATTCCTGTTCATCTTGCGCAGAAATTGCAAACTGTGCCAAACAGGAGTTTAAAGGCACTGACTCTGCAAGTGGGGAGAGTGTTAGTAAAGGTTCTGGAATGGTGAACCCGAGTAAAAGGGGACGAAATCGGAGATGCATTTGAAAACATTTCCCGGTCACACGGTGCACCATACTGTGGGTTTCCCATGCATGTTTTAGCTGAAGGAAGAATCCCTTAACCCTGGAGATTTGGGACCCATGGAAAGGGTACCATAGAGTATGACTTCAAAGGGTCTGCATTTGCTCACCGAACCACACCAATGCTATCAGCCCGAAGTGCCCAACATTATGTCTCATTCAGCTCTGGGTGTAGATGTGGTAAATCCAGGTTGCATCACAAGCCGTGAATGAATTATTTAAGAATTGCTCTCTATTTCACTGTCCTAGTGTTTTGTTTTTGTAATTCATTTTGATAATGGGATTTATCAGATATTCTCTGCTGCATTCATGACACTGTACACACGCTTCATTCTCTTATGGAGACATATAAATCCATGGGTTTGAAGATTCTTACTAGTCAGGTGTATTCCTAGGCGTTGAATATGGGGTGTTTAGTCCATTTCGTTGAGCAAGGGGTAGGTCTTGACTATTACATATTTGGCTTATGGAAAGGTATCTGTGCTAATTTCTATCTCTGGTTTTATGCAGCACCCCAACTCACCTTTCCCCTTAAGCAAGCATAAGTTGGTTTTCTAAATTTGAGACCCTGTTCTGTTTTGTAATTCAGTTCATGTGTAGCCAACTTTACATTCCGTGTATTAGTGATATCTTATGATATTTCTTTTTCTGTGTGACTTATTTCTCGTAGAATCGTCCTACCTGAATCCACTCATTATGCCGCTATGGGCCTGATGACGTAGATATCATTGCTGTGTGATATTACATTGTACGTACGTACCACAACTTCTTTATCCATTTTTCGCTTTCTGGGATATTTAACTTGTACCATAGACGAGGTTCTTGTATACAGAGTCGTCTGAAATTTTGGGTTGGCTGTGTGTTTTTGATTTTACTTTCCCTAAGCTACAGGACCATAAGTGGAAGTGCCATAGGCTGCGTTGCTTTGTTTCCTATGTGTTTCAGGAAACGCCATACACTTCTCCAGTTTGGCTGTTGGCAATTTACGTCCCGCCCATCTGCATAACAAGGCTCCCTTTTCTCCATGGCCTGTCCTGCTTTTCTGATTTTTATACTTTTTTCAGATCGCCCTTTTGACCAGGGGTCAATGAGACTTCATTGTAGTGCAGATTTCTTTACACGCTTGCTTGGTTGGCCAAAAAGGGCGTATGCGTTTATTCCTGAATATATTCAGGAAAAAACGCATACGCCCTTTTTGGCCAAGTGCATCATTGTCGACATTCTGCTATTTTCCTAAGCTTTAGGTGGATTTCCTGTCTACCCCCTGAAATCGTTTTCCTGCAATTCTGCCCCGCTTTCAAGTCCTCTTCGAAGACTTACTTCAGTACATTTTTGGACGATAGCTGTCATTCATAACTCTGCAGGTTTGTGAATTACAGTGCCCCTGAGCTCCTTTCTTCAACTCGCTTTCTTGTGAGCTGGCCACAAAACTGCAGGATTGCTTCAGGCCCTAATCTGTTTCAGGCAGGGCACGCTGAGCCTTTGGTTAATTCCTCTTCCTGGTGGGAAATGAGCGTTCCATTTGCCCGTGCAGACACTTACAGCTAGTCTCTCATTGGTTCTCCCTATTCC
Organism: Delphinapterus leucas; assembly: GCF_059928025.1. Lineage (NCBI taxonomy): Eukaryota > Metazoa > Chordata > Mammalia > Artiodactyla > Monodontidae > Delphinapterus > Delphinapterus leucas. The sequence continues at coordinate 8,000,344 of NW_028322239.1, read as the reverse complement.
TGTTCATCTTGCGCAGAAATTGCAAACTGTGCCAAAGAGGAGGTTAAAGGCACTGACTCTCCAAGTGGGGAGAGTGTTAGTAAAGCGTCTGGAATGGTGAACCCGAGTACCAGGGGACGAAAACTGAGATGCATTTCAAAACGTTTCCCAATCACACGGTGGACCTTACTCTGGGTTTGCCATGCATGGTTTAGTTGAAGGAAGAATCCCTTAAACCTGCAGAGTTGGGACCCATGGAATGGGTACCATACAGTATGACTTCAAAGGGTCTGCATTTGCTCACCGAACCTCACCAATGCTATGAGCCCGAAGTGTCCAGCCTTATGTCTCACCCAGGTCTGGTTGTAGATGTGGTAAATCCAGATTGCATCACAAGCCCTGAATGAATTATTTAAGAATTGCTCTCTATTTCACTGTCATTGTGTTTTTTTTTGAAATTTATTTTGATAATGGGATTTATCGGATTTTCACTGCTGCGTTTAGGCCGCTGTACACACGCTTGATTTCCTTATGGAGACATATAAATCCATGGGTTTTAAGATTCTTACTTCTCAGGTATATTCCAAGGCGTTGAATATGGGGTGTTGAGTCCATTTCGTTGAGCAAGGCGTAGGTCTTTTCTATTATATATTTGGCTTATGGAACGGTATCTGTGCTAATTTCAATCTCTGGTTTTATGCAGAACCCCAACACACCTTTCCCCATAAGCAAGCATAAGTTGGTTTTCTAAATTTGAGACCCTGTTCTGTTTTGTAATTCAGTTCATGTGTAGCCAAGTTTACATTCCGTGTATTAGTGATATCTTATGATGTTTGTTTTTCTGTGTGACTTATTTCTCGTAGAATCATCGTACCTGAATCCACTCATTATTCCGCTACGGGCCTGATGACGTAGATTTCATTGCTGAGTGATATTCCATTGTACGTACGTACAACAACTTCTTTATTCATTTTTTGCTTTCTCGGATATTTAACTTGCATCGTAGACGAGGTTCTTGTAAACAGAGCCGTCCCAAAATTTGGGGTGGCTGTGTGTGTTTGATTTTAATTTCCCTAAGCTATACGACCATAAGTGGAAGTGCCATAGGCTGTGTTTCTTTGTTTCCTACGTGTTTCAGGAAACACCATACACTTCTCCAGAGTGGCTGTTGGCAATTTACATCCCGCCCATCAGCATAACAAGGCTCCCTGTTCTCCATGCCCTGTCCTGCCTTTCTGGATTTTACACATTTTTCAGATGGCCCTTTTCACCGGGGGGCAGTGAGACTTCATTGTAGTGCAGATTTCCTTTACACGCTTGCTTGGTTGGCCAAAAAGTGTGTATGCGTTTTTTCCTGAATATATTCAGGAAAAGAACGCATACGACCTTTTTGGCCAAGTGCATCATTGTCGACATTCTGCCTCTTTTCCTATGCTTTAAGTGCAATTCCAGTCTACCCCCTGAAATCGTTTTCCTGAAATTCTGCCCCGCTTTCAAGTCCTCTTCGAAGACTAACTTCAATATATTTTTGGACGATAGCTTTCATTCATAACTCTGCAGGTTTGTGAGTTACAGTGCCCCTGAGCTCCTTTCCTCAAATCGCTTTCTTGTAAGCTGGCCACAAACCCTCAGGATTGCTTCAGGCCCTAATCTGGTTCCGGCACGGCATGCTGAGCCTTTGGTTAATTCCTCTTCCTGGTTGGAAATGAGCGTTAAATTTGCCCGTGCAGACACCTACAGCTAGTCTCTCATTGGTTCTCCCTATTTCTGTTCATCTTGAGCAGAAATTGCAAACTGTGCCAAACAGGAGTTTAAAGGCACTGACTCTCCAAGTGGGGAGAGTGTTAGTAAAGGGTCCAGAATTGTGAACCCGAGTAAAAGGGGACGAAAACTGAGATGCATTTGAAAACGTTTCCCGGTCACATGGTACACCATACTGTGGGTTTCCCATGCATGCTTTAGCTGAAAGAAGAATCACTTAAACCTGGAGAGTTGGGACCCATGGAATGGGTACCATGCAGTATGACTTCAAGTGGTCTGCATTTGTTCATCGAACCTCACCAATGCTATCAGCCCGAAGTGTCCAACCTTATGTCTCACTCAGCTCTGGGTTTTGATGAGGTAAATCCAGGTTGCATCACAAGCCCTGAATGAATTATTTAAGAATTGCTCTCTATTTCACTGTCTTTGTGTTTTGTTTTTGTAATTCATTTTGATAATAGGATTTATCGGATTTTCTCTGCTGCCTTCATGCAGCTGTACACACGCTTGATTCTCTTACGGAGACATATAAATCCATGGGTTTGAAGATTCTTACTAGTCAGGTGTATTCCTAGGTGTTGAATATAGGGTGTTTAGCCCATTTGGTTGAGCAAGGGGTAGGTCTTGACTATTACATATTTGACGTATGGAATGATATCTGTGCTAATTTCTATCTCTGGTTTTATGCAGCACCCCAACTCACCTTTCCCCTTAAGCAATCATAAGTTGGTTTTCTAAATTTGAGACCCTGTTCTGTTTTGTAATTCAGTTCATGTGTAGCCAAGATTACATTCGGTGCATTAGTGATAGCTTATGATGTTTCATTTTCTGTGTGACTTATTTCACTTAGAATCATCGTACCTGAATCCACTCATTATGCCACGACGGGCCAGATGACATAGATATCATTGGTGAGTGATATTCCATTGTACGTACGTACCACAACTTCTTTATCCATTTTTCGCTTTCTGGGATATTTAACTTGTACCGTAGACGAGGTTCTTGTAAACAGAGCCGTCTGAAACTTTGGGGTGGCTGTGTGTTTTTGATTTTAATTTCCCTAAGCTATAGGACCATAAGTGGAAGTGCCGTAGGCTCCGTTGCTTTGTTTTTTAGGTGTTTCAGGAAACACCATACACTTCTCCAGAGTGGCTCTTGGCAATTTACATCCCACCCATCAGCATAACAAGGCTCCCTGTTCTCCATGGCCTGTGCTGCATTTCTGGATTTTACACTTTTTTCAGATGGCCCTTTTGACCGGGGGGCAGAGAGACTTCATTGTAGTGCAGATTTCTTTAACCTGCTTGCTTGGTTGGCCAAAAAGGGCGTATACGGTTTTTCCTGAATATATTCAGGAACAAACGCATACGCTCTTTTTGGCCAAGTGAAGCATTGTCGAAGTTCTGTCTCTTTTCCTATGCTTTAAATGCAATTCCAGTCTACCCCCTGAAATCGTTTTCCTGCAATTCTGCCCCGCTTTCAAGTCCTCTTCGCAGCCTTCCTTCAATATATTTTTGGACGATAGCTGTCATTTATAACTCTGCAGGTTTGTGAATTACAGTGCCCCTGAGCTCCTTTCTTCAAATCGCTTTCTTGTGAGCTGGCCGCAAACCCGCAGGATTGCTTCAGGCCCTAATCTGGTTCCGGCACGGCATGCTGAGCCTTTGGTTAATTCCTCTTCCTGGTGGGAAATGAGCGTTAAATTTGCCCGTCCAGACACCTACAGCTAGTCTCTCATTGGTTCTCCCTATTCCTGTTCATCTTGCGCAGAAATTGCAAACTGTGCCAAACAGGAGGTTAAAGGCACTGACTCTCCAAGTGGGGAGAGTGTTAGTAAAGGTTCTGGAATTGTGAACCCGAGTAAAAGGGGACGAAAACTGAGATGCATTTGAAAACGTTTCCCAGTCACACGGTGCACCATACTGTGGGTTTCCCATGAATGCTTTAGCTGAAGGAAGAATCGCTTAAACCTGGAGAGTTGGGACCCATGGAATGGGTACCATGCAGTATGACTTCAAATGGTCTGCATTTGATCATCGAACCTCACCAATGCTATCAGCCCGAAGTGTCCAACCTTATGTCTCACTCAGCTCTGGGTTTTGATGAGGTAAATCCACGTTGCATCACAAGCCCTGAATGAATTATTTAAGAATTGCTCTCTATTTCAATGTCATTGTGTTTTGTTTTTGTAATTTATTTTGATAATAGGATTTATCGGATTTTCTCTGCTGCCTTCATGCAGCTGTACACACGCTTGATTCTCTTACGGAGACATATAAATCCATGGGTTTGAAGATTCTTTCTAGTCAGGTGTATTCCTAGGTATTGAATATAGAGTGTTTAGCCCATTTCGTTGAGCAAGGCGTAGGTCTTGACTATTACATATTTGACGTATGGAATGGTATCTGTGCTAATTTCTATCTCTGGTTTTATGCAGCACCCCAACTCACCTTTCCCCTTACGCAAACATAAGTTGGTTTTCTAAATTTGAGACCCTGTTCTGTTTTGTAATTCAGTTCATGTGTAGCCAAGATTACATTCGGTGTATTAGTGATATCTTATGATGTTTCATTTTCTGTGTGACTTATTTCACTTAGAATCATCGTACCTGAATCCACTCATTATGCCACGACGGGCCAGATGACATAGATTTCATTGGTGAGTGATATTCCATTGTACGTACGTACCACAACTTCTTTATCCATTTTTCGCTTTCTGGGATATTTAACTTGTACCGTAGACGATGTTCTTGTAAACAGAGCCTTCCGAAATTTTGGGGTGGCTGTGTGTTTTTGATTTTAATTTCCCTAAGCTATACGACCATAATTGGAAGTGCCGTAGGCTCCGTTGCTTTGTTTTTTAGGTGTTCCAGGAAACACCATACACTTCTCCAGAGTGGCTGTTGGCAATTTACATCCCACCCATCAGCATAACAAGGCTCCCTGTTCTCCATGGCCTGTGCTGCCTTTCTGGATTTTACACTTTTTTCAGATGTCCCTTTTGACCGGGGGCAGTGAGACTTCATTGTAGTGCAGATTTCTTTAACATGCTTGCTTGGTTGGCCAAAAAGTGCGTATGCGTTTTTTCCTGTATATTCAGGAAAAAACGCATACGCCCTTTTTGGCCAAGAGCATCATTGTGGACGTTCTGCCTCTTTTCCTATGCTTTAAATGCAATTCCCGTCTACCCCCTGAAATCGTTTTCCTGCAATTCTGCCCCGCTTACAAGTTCTCTTCGCAGCCTTCCGTCAATATATTTTTGGACGATAGCTGTCATTTATAACTCTGCAGGTTTGTGAATTACAGTGCCCCTGAGCTCCTTTCTTCAAATCGCTTTCTTGTGAGCTGGCCGCAAACCCGCAGGATTGCTTCAGGCCCTAATCTGTTTCCGGCAAGGCATGCTGAGCCTTTGGTTAATTCCTCTTCCTGGTGGGAAATGAGCATTAAATTTGCCCGTGCAGACACCTACAGCTAGTCTCTCATTGGTTCTCCCTATTCCTGTTCATCTTGCGCAGAAATTGCAAACTGTGCCAAACAGGAGGTTAAAGGCACTGACTCTCCAAGTGGGGAGAGTGTTAGTAAAGGGTCTGGAATTGTGAACCCGAGTTAAAGGGGACAAAACTGAGATGCATTTGAAAACGTTTCCCGGTCACACGGTGCACCATACTGTGGGTTTACCATGCATGCTTTAGCTGAAGGAAGAATCACTTAATCCTGGAGAGTTGGGACCCATGGAATGGGTACCATGCAGTATGACTTCAAATGGTCTGCATTTGCTCATCGAACCTCACCAATGCTATCAGCCCGAAGTGTCCAACCTTATGTCTCTCTCAGCTCTGGGTTTAGATGAGGTAAATCCAGGTTGCATCACAAGCCCTGAATGAATTATTTAAGAATTGCTCTCTATTTCACTGTCCTTGTGTTTTGTTTTTGTAATTCATTTTGATAATGTGATTTATCGGATTTTCTCTACTGCGTTCATGCCGCTGTACACACGCTTCATTCTCTTATGGAGACATATAAATCCATGGGTTTGAAGATTCTTACTAGTCAGGTGTATTCCTAGGCGTTGAATATGGCGTGTTTTGTCCATTTCGTTTAGCAAGGGGTAGGTCTTGACTATTACATATTTGACGAATGGAATGGTATCTGTGCTAATTTCTATCTCTGGTTTTATGCAGCACCCCAACTCACCTTTCCCCTTAAGCAAGCATAAGTTGGTTTTCTAAATTTGAGTCCCTGTTCTGTTTTGTAATTCAGTTCATGTGTAGCCAAGTTTACATTCCGTGTATTAGTGATATCTTATGATGTTTCATTTTCTGTGTGACTTATTTCACTTAGAATCATCGTACCTGAATCCACTCATTATGCCGCGACGGGCCTGATGACATAGATTTCATTGGTGAGTGATATTCCATTGTACGTACGTACCACAACTTCTTTATCCATTTTTCGCTTTCTGGGATATTTAACTTGTACCGTAGATGAGGTTCTTGTAAACAGAGCCGTCTGAAACTTTGGGGTGCTGTGTGTTTTTGATTTTAATTTCCCTAAGCTATAGGACCATAAGTGGAAGTGCCGTAGGCTCCGTTGCTTTGTTTTTAAGGTGTTTCAGGAAACACCATACACTTCTCCAGAGTGGCTGTTGGCAATTTACATGTCACCCATCAGCATAACAAGGCTCCCTGTTCTCCATGGCCTGTGCTGCATTTCTGGATTTTACACTTTTTTCAGATGGCCCTTTTGACTGGGGGGCAGTGAGACTTCACTGTAGTGCAGATTTCTTTAACATGCTTGCTTGGTTGGCCAAAAAGGGCGTATGCGTTTTTTCCTGAATATATTCAGGAAAAAACGCATACGCCCTTTTTGGCCAATTGCATCATTGTCGAAGTTCTGCCTCTTTTCCTAGGTTTTAAATGCAATTCCAGTCTACCCCCTGAAATCGTTTTCCTGCAATTCTGCCCCGCTTTCAAGTCCTCTTCGCAGCCTTCCTTCAATATATTTTTGGACGATAGCTGTCATTTATAACTCTGCAGGTTTGTGAATTAACGTGCCCCTGAGCTCCTTTCTTCAAATCGCTTTCTTGTGAGCTGGCCGCGAACCCACAGGATTGATTCAGGCACTACTCTGGTTCTGGCACGGCATGCTGATCGTTTGGTTAATTCCTCTTCCTGGTGGGAAATGAGTGTTAAATTTGCCCATGCAGACACCTACAGCTAGCCTCTCATTGGTTCTCCCTATTCCTGTTCATCTTGCGCAGAAATTGCAAACTGTGCCAAACAGCAGGTTAAAGGCACTGACTCTCCAAGTGGGGAGAGTGTTAGTAAAAGGTCTGGAATTGCGAACCCGAGTAAAAGGGGACGAAAACTGAGATGCATTTGAAAACGTTTCCCGGTCACACGGTGCACCATACTGTGGGTTTCCCATGCATGTTTTAGCTGAAGGAAGAATTGCTTAAACCTGGAGAGTGGGGACCCATGGAATGGGTACCACGCAGTATGACTTCAAATGGTCTGCATTTGCTCATAGAACCTCACCAATGCTATCAGCCTGAAGTGTCCAACCTTATGTCTCACTCACCTCTGGGTTTTGATGAGGTAAATCCAGGTTGCATCACAAGCCCTGAATGAATTATTTAAGAATTGCTCTCTATTTCACTGTCTTTGTGTTTTGTTTTTGTAATTCATTTTGATAATAGGATTTATCGGATTTTCTCTGCTGCCTTCATGCAGCTGTACACACGCTTGATTCTCTTACGGAGACATATAAATCCATGGGTTTGAAGATTCTTACTAGTCAGGTGTATTCCTAGGTGTTGAATATAGGGTGTTTAGCCCATTTCGTTGAGCAAGTAGTAGGTCTTGACTATTACATATTTGACGTATGGAATGGTATCTGTGCTAATTTCTATCTCTGGTTTTATGCAGCACCCCAACTCACCTTTCCCCTTAAGCAAGCATAAGTTGGTTTTCTAAATTTGAGACCCTGTTCTGTTTTGTAATTCAGTTCATGTGTAGCCAAGATTACATTCGGTGTATTAGTGATATCTTATGATGTTTCATTTTCTGTGTGACTTATTTCACTTAGAATCATCGTACCTGAATCCACTCATTATGCCACGACGGGCCAGATGACATAGATTTCATTGGTGAGTGATATTCCATTGTACGTACGTACCACAACTTCTTTATCCATTTTTCGCTTTCTGGGATATTTAACTTGTACCGTAGATGAGGTTCTTGTAAACAGAGCCGTCTGAAACTTTGGGGTGGCTGTGTGTTTTTGATTTTAATTTCCCTAAGCTATAGGACCATAAGTGGAAGTGCCGTAGGCTCCGTTGCTTTGTTTTTAAGGTGTTTCAGGAAACACCATACACTTCTCCAGAGTGGCTGTTGGCAATTTACATCCCACACATCAGCACAACCAGGCTCCCTGTTCTCCATGGCCTGTGCTGCATTTCTGGATTTTACACTTTTTTCAGATGGCCCTTTTGACTGGGGGGCAGTGAGACTTCACTGTAGTGCAGATTTCTTTAACGTGCTTGTTTGGTTGGCCAAAAAGGGCGTATGCGTTTTTTCCTGAATATATTCAGGAAAAAACGCATACGCCCTTTTTGGCCAAGTGCATCATTGTCGACGTTCTGCCTCTTTTCCTACGTTTTAAATGCAATTCCAGTCTACCCCCTGAAATCGTTTTCCTGCAATTCTGCCCCGCTTTCAAGTCCTCTTCGCAGCCTTCCTTCAATATATTTTTGGACGATAGCTGTCATTTATAACTCTGTAGGTTTGTGAATTACAGTGCCCCTGAGCTCCTTTCTTCAAATCGCTTTCTTGAGAGCTGGCCGCAAACCCGCAGGTTTGCTTCAGGCCCTAATCTGTTTCTGGCACGGCATGGTGAGCGTTTGGTTAATTCCTCTTCCTCGTGGCAAATGAGCGTTAAATTTGCCCGTGAAGACACCTACAGCTAGTCTCTCATTGGTTCTCCCTATTCCTGTTCATCTTGCGCAGAAATTGCAAACTGTGCCAAACAGCAGGTTAAAGGCACTGACTCTCCAAGTGGGGAGAGTGTTAGTAAAGGGTCTGGAAATATGAACCCGAGTAAAAGGGGACGAAAACTGAGATGCATTTGAAAACGTTTCCCGGTCACACGGTGCACCATACTGTGGGTTTCCCATGCATGCTTTAGCTGAAGGAAGAATCGCTTAAACCTGGAGAGTTGGGACCCATGGAATGTGTAGTATGTATTATGACTTCAAATGGTCTGCATTTGCTCATCGAACCTCACCAATGCTATCAGCCCGATGTGTCCAACCTTATGTCTCACTCAGCTATGGGTGTAGATGAGGTAAATCCAGGTTGCATCACAAGCCCTGAATGAATTATTTAAGAATTGCTCTCTATTTCACTGTCATTGTGTTTTGTTTTTGTAATTCATTTTGATAATAGGATTTATCGGATTTTCTCTGCTGCCTTCATGCAGCTGTACACACGCTTTATTCTCTTATGGAGACATATAAATCTATGGGTTTGAAGATTCTTACTAGTCAGATGTATTCCTAGGCGTTGAAAATATGGTGTTTAGCCCATTTGGTTGAGCAAGGGGTAGGTCTTGACTATTACATATTTGACTTATGGAATGGTATCTGTGCTAATATATATCTATGGTTTTATGCAGCACCCCAACTCACCTTTCCCCTTAAGCAAACATAAGTTGGTTTTCTAAATTTGAGACCCTGTTCTGTTTTGTAATTCAGTTCATGTGTAGCCAAGATTACATTCCGTGCATTAGTGATATCTTATGATGTTTCATTTTCTGTGTGACTTATTTCACTTAGCATCATGGTACCTGAATCCACTCATTATGCCACGACGGGCCAGATGACATAGATTTCATTGGTGAGTGATATTCCATTGTTCGTACGTCCCACAACTTCTTTATCCATTTTTCGCTTTCTGGGATATTTAACTTGTACCGTAGACGAGGTTCTTGTAAACAGAGCCGTCTGAAACTTTGGGGTGGCTGTGTGTTTTTGATTTTAATTTCCCTAAGCTATAGGACCATAAGTGGAAGTGCCGTAGGCTCCGTTGCTTTGTTTTTTAGGTGTTTCAGGAAACACCATACACTTCCCCAGAGTGGCTGTTGGCAATTTACATCCCACCCATCAGCATAACAAGGCTCCCTTTTCTCCATGGCCAGTGCTGCATTTCTGGATTTTACACTTTTTTCAGATGGACCTTTTGACCGGGGGGCAGTGAGACTTCATTGTAGTGCAGATTTCTTTAACATGCTTGCTTGGTTGGCCAAAAAGGGCGTATGCGTTTTTTCCTGAATATATTCAGGAAAAAACGCATACGCCCTTTTTGGCCAAGTGCATCATTGTCGACGTTCTGCCTTTTTTCCTATGTTTTAATGCAATTCCAGTCTACCCCCTGAAATCGTTTTCCTGCAATTCTGCCCCGCTTTCAAGTCCTCTTCGCAGCCTTCCTTCAATATATTTTTGGACGATAGCTGTCATTTATAACTCTGCAGGTTTGTGAATTACAGTGCCCCTGAGCTCCTTTCTTCAGATTGCTTTCTTGTGAGCTGGCCGCAAACCCGCAGGATTGTTTCAGGCCCTAATCTGGTTCCTGCACGGCATGCTGAGCCTTTGGTTAATTCCTCTTCCTGGTTGGAAATGAGCGTTAAATTTGCCCGTGCAGACACCTACAGCTAGTCTCTCATTGGTTCTCCCTATTTCTGTTCATCTTGCGCAGAAATTGCAAACTGTGCCAAACAGGAGGTTAAAGGCACTGAGTCTCCAAGTGGGGAGAGTGTTAGTAAAGGGTCTGGAATTGTGAACCCGAGTAAAAGGGGACAAAAACTGAGATGCATTTGAAAACGTTTCCCGGTCACATGGTGCACCATACTGTGGGTTTCCCATGCATACTTTAGCTGAAGGAAGAATCACTTAAACCTGGAGAGTTGGGACCCATGGAATGGGTACCATGCAGTATGACTTCAAATGGTGTGCATTTGCTCATCGAACCTCACCAATGCTATCAGCCCGAAGTGTCCAACCTTATGTCTCACACAGCTCTGGGTGTAGATGAGGTAAATCCAGGTTGCATCACAAGCCCTGAATGAATTATTTAAGAATTGCTCTCTATTTCACTGTCATTCTGTTTGCTTTTTGTAATTTATTTTGATAATGGGATGTATCGGATTTTCTCTGCTGCCTTCATGCAGCTGTACACACGATTGATTCTCTTATGGGGACATATAAATCCATGGGTTTGAAGATTCTTTCTAGTCAGGTGTATTCCTAGGCGTTGAATATAGGGTGTTTAGCCCATTTGGTTGAGCAAGGGGTAGGTCTTGACTATTACATATTTGACGTATGGAATGGTATCTGTGCTAATTTCTAACTCTGGTTTTATGCAGCACACCAACTCACCTTTTCCCTTACGCAAACATAAGTTGGTTTTCAAAATTTGAGACCCTGTTCTGTTTTGTAATTCAGTTCATGTGTAGCCAAGATTACATTCCGTGTATTAGTGATATCTTATGATGTTTCATTTTCTGTGTGACTTATTTCACTTAGAATCATCGTACCTGAATCCACTCATTATGCCACGACGGGCCAGATGACATAGAATTCATTGGTGGGTGATATTCCATTGTACGTACGTACCACAACTTCTTTATCCATTTTTCGCTTTCTGGGATATTTAACTTGTACGTAGACGAGGTTCTTGTAAACAGAGCCGTCTGAAACTTTGGGGTGGCTGTGTGTTTTTAATTTTAATTTCCCTAAGCTATAGGACCATAAGTGGAAGTGCCGTAGGCTCCGTTGCTTTGTTTTTTGGTGTTTCAGGAAACACCATACACTTCTCCAGAGTGGCTGTTGGCAATTTACATCCCACCCATCAGCATAACAAGGCTCCCTGTTCTCCATGGCCTGTGCTGCATTTCTGGATTTTACACGTTTTTCAGATGGCCCTTTTGACCGGGGGGCAGTGAGACTTCATTGTAGTGCAGATTTCTTTAACATGCTTGCTTGGTTGGCCAAAAAGTGCGTATGCGTTTTTTCCTGAATATATTCAGGAAAAAACGCATACGCCCTTTTGGCCAAGTGCATCATTGTCGACGTTCTGCCTCTTTTCCTATGCTTTAAATGCAATTCCAGTCTACCCCCTGAAATCGTTTTCCTGCAATTCTGCCCCGCTTTCCAGTCCTCTTTGCAGCCTTCCTTCAATATATTTTCGGACGATAGCTGTCATTTATAACTCTGCAGGTTTGTGAATTACAGTGCCCCTGAGCTCCATTCTACAAATCGCTTTCTTGTGAACTGGCCGCAAACCCGCAGGATTGCTTCAGGCCCTAATCTGGTTCCTGCACGGCATGCTGAGCCTTTGGTTAATTCCTCTTCCTGGTTGGAAATGAGCGTTAAATTTGCCCGTGCAGACACCTACAGCTAGTCTCTCATTGGTTCTCCCTATTCCTGTTCATCTTGCGCAGAAATTGCAAACTGTGCCAAACAGCAGGTTAAAGGCACTGACTCTCCAAGTGGGGAGAGTGTTAGTAAAGGGTCTGGAATTGTGAACCCGAGTAAAAGGGGACGAAAACTCAGATGCATTTGAAAAGGTTTCCCAGTTACATGGTGCACCATACTGTGGGTTTCCCATGCATGCTTTATCTGAAGGAAGAATCGCTTAAACCTGGAGAGTTGGGACCCATGGAATGGATACCATGCAGTATGACTTCAAATGGTCTGCATTTGCTCATCGAACCTCACCAATGTTATCAGCCCGAAGTGTACAACCTTATGTCTCACTCAGCTCTGGGTGTAGATGAGGTAAATCCAGGTTGCATCACAAGACCTGAATGAATTATATAAGAATTGCTCTCTATTTCACTGTCATTGTGTTTTGTTTTTGTAATTCATTTTGATAATAGGATTTATCGGATTTTCTCTGCTGCCTTCATGCAGCTGTACAAACGCTTGATTCTCTTATGGAGACATATAAATCCATGGGTTTGAAGATTCTTACTAGTCAGGTGTATTCCTAGGTGTTGAATATAAGGTGTTTAGCCCATTTCGTTGAGCAAGGTGTAGGTCTTGACTATTACATATTTGACGTATGGAATGGTATCTGTGCTAATTTCTATCTGTGGTTTTATGCAGCACCCCAACTCACCTTTCCCCATAAGCAAACCTAAGTTGGTTTTCTAAATTTGAGACCCTGTTCTGTTTTGTAATTCAGTTCATGTGTAGCCAAGATTACATTCCGTGTATTTGTGACATCTTATGATTTTTCATTTTCTGTGTGAGTTATTTCACTTAGAATCATCGTACCTGAATCCACTCATTATGCCACGACGGGCCAGATGACATAGATTTCATTGGTGAGTGATATTCCATTGTACGTACGTACCACAACTTCTTTATCCATTTTTCGCTTTCTGGGATATTTAACTTGTACCGTAGACGAGGTTCTTGTAAACAGAGCCGTCTGAAACTTTGGGGTGGCTGTGTGTTTTTGATTTTAATTTCCCTAAGCTATAGGACCATAAGTGGAAGTGCCGTAGGCTCCGTTGCTTTGTTTTTTAGGTGTTTCAGGAAACACCATACAATTCTCCAGAGTGGCTGTTGGCAATTTACATCCCGCCCATCAGCATAACAAGGCTCCCTGTTCTCCATGGCCTGTGCTGAATTTCTGGATTTTACACTTTTTTCAGATGGCCCTTTTGACCGGGGGGCAGTGAGACTTCATTGTAGTGCAGATTTCTTTAACATGCTTGCTTGGTTGGCCAAAAAGGGCGTATGCGTTTTTTCTTGAATATATTCAGGAAAAAACGTATACGCCCTTTTTGGCCAAGTGCATCATTGTCGACGTTCTGCCTCTTTTCCTATGCTTTAAATGCAATTCCAGTCTACCCCCTGAAATCGTTTTCCTGCAATTCTGCCCCGCTTTCCAGTCCTCTTCGCAGCCTTCCTTCAATATATTTTCGGACGATAGCTGTCATTTTTAACTCTGCAAGTTTGTGAATTACAGTGCCCCTGAGCTCCTTTCTACAAATCGCTTTCTTGTGAGCTGGCCGCAAACCCGCAGGATTGCTTCAGGCCCTAATCTGGTTCCTGCACGGCATGCTGAGCCTTTGGTTAATTCCTCTTCCTGGTTGGAAATGAGCGTTAAATTTGCCCGTGCAGACACCTACAGCTAGTCTCTCATTGGTTCTCCCTATTCCTGTTCATCTTGCGCAGAAATTGCAAACTGTGCCAAACAGCAGGTTAAAGGCACTGACTCTCCAAGTGGGGAGAGTGTTAGTAAAGGGTCTGGAATTATGAACCCGAGTAAAAGGGGACAAAAACTGAGATGCATTTGAAAACGTTTCCCGGTCACATGGTGCACCATACTGTGGGTTTCCCATGCATGCTTTAGCTGAAGGAAGAATCACTTAAACCTGGAGAGTTGGGACCCATGGAATGGGTACCATGCAGTATGACTTCAAATGGTCTGCATTTGCTCATCGAACCTCACCAATGCTATCAGCCCGAAGTGTCCAACCTTATGTCTCAGTCAGCTCTGGGTTTTGATGAGGTAAATCCAGGTTGCATCACAAGCCCTGAATGAATTATTTAAGAATTGCTCGCTATTTCACTGTCATTGTGTTTTGTTTTTGTAATTCATTTTGATAATAGGATTTATCGGATTTTCTCTGCTGCCTTCATGCAGCTGTACACACGCTTGATTCTCTTATGGAGACATATAAATCCATGGGTTTGAATATTCTTACTAGTCAGGTGTACTCCTAGGCATTGAATATAGGGTGTTTAGCCCATTTCGTTGAGCAAGGTGTAGGTCTTGACTATTACATATTTGACGTATGGAATCGTATCTGTGCTAATTTCTATCTCTGGTTTTATGCAGCACCCCAACTCACCTTTCCCCATAAGCAAACCTAAGTTGGTTTTCTAAATTTGAGACCCTGTTCTGTTTTGTAATTCAGTTCATGTGTAGCCAAGATTACATTCCGTGTATTTGTGACATCTTATGATTTTTCATTTTCTGTGTGAGTTATTTCACTTAGAATCATCGTACCTGAATCCACTCATTATGCCACGACGGGCCAGATGACATAGTTTTCATTGGTGAGTGATATTCCATTGTACGTACGTACCACAACTTCTTTATCCATTTTTCGCTTCCTGGGATATTTAACTTGTACCGTAGACGAGGTTCTTGTAAACAGAGACGTCTGAAACTTTGGGGTGGCTGTGTGTTTTTGATTTTAATTTCCCTAAGCTATAGGACCATAAGTGGAAGTGCCGGAGGCTCCGTTCCTTTGTTTTTTAGGTGTTTCAGGAAACAACATACAATTCTCCAGAGTGGCTGTTGGCAATTTACATCCCACCCATCAGCATAACAAGGCTCCCTGTTCTCCTTGGACTGTGCTGAATTTCTGGATTTTACACTTTTTCAGATGGCCCTTTTGACCGGGGGGCAGTGAGACTTCATTGTAGTGCAGATTTCTTTAACATGCTTGCTTGGTTGGCCAAAAAGGGCGTATGCGTTTTTTCTTGAATATATTCAGGAAAAAACGTATACGCTCTTTTTGGCCAAGTGCATCATTGTCGACGTTCTGCCTCTTTTCCTATGCTTTAAATGCAATTCCAGTCTACCCCCTGAAATCGTTTTCCTGCAATTCTGCCCCGCTTTCCAGTCCTCTTCGCAGCCTTCCTTCAATATATTTTCGGACGATAGCTGTCATTTATAACTCTGCAGGTTTGTGAATTACAGTGCCCCTGAGCTCCTTTCTACAAATCGCTTTCTTGTGAGCTGGCCGCAAACCCGCAGGATTTCTTCAGGGCCTAATCTGGTTCCTGCACGGCATGCTGAGCCTTAGGTTAATTCCTTTTCCTGATTGGAAATGAGCGTTAAATTTGCCCGTGCAGACACCTACAGCTAGTCTCTCATTGGTTCTCCCTATTCCTGTTCATCTTGCGCAGAAATTGCAAACTGTGCCAAACAGCAGGTTAAAGGCACTGACTCTCCAAGTGGGGAGAGTGTTAGTAAAGGGTCTGGAATTGTGAACCCGAGTAAAAGGGGAGAAAAACTGAGATGCATTTGAAAACGTTTCCCGGTCACATGGTGCACCATGCTGTGGGTTTCCCATGCATGCTTTAGCTGAAGGAAGAATCACTTAAACCTGGAGAGTTGGGACCCATGGAATGGGTACCATGCAGTATGACTTCAAATGGTCTGCATTTGCTCATCGAACCTCACCAATGCTATCAGCCCGAAGTGTCCAACCTTATGTCTCACTCAGCTCTGGGTTTAGATGAGGTAAATCCAGGTTGCATCACAAGCCCTGAATGAATTATTTAAGAATTGCTCGCTATTTCACTGTCATTGTGTTTTGTTTTTGTAATTCATTTTGATAATAGGATTTAGCGGATTTTCTCTGCTGCCTTCATGCAGCTGTACACACGCTTGATTCTCTTATGGAGACATATAAATCCGTGGGTTTGAATATTCTTACTAGTCAGGTGTACTAATAGGCATTGAATATAGGGTGTTTAGCCCATTTCGTTGAGCAAGGGGTAGGTCTTGACTATTACGTATTTGACATATGGAATGGTATCTGTGCTAATTTCTAACTCTGGTTTTATGCAGCACCCAAACTCACCTTTCCCCTTACGCAAACATAAGTTGGTTTTCTAAATTTGAGACCCTGTTCTGTTTTGTAATTCAGTTCATGTGTAGCCAAGATTACATTCGGTGTATTAGTGATATCTTATGATGTTTCATTTTCTGTGTGACTTATTTCACTTAGAATCATCGTACCTGAATCCACTCATTATGCCACGACGGGCCAGATGACATAGATTTCATTGGTGAGTGATATTCCATTGTACGTACGTGCCACAACTTCTTTATCCATTTTTCGCTTTCTGGGATATTTAACTTGTACCGTAGACGAGGTTCTTGTAAACAGAGCCGTCTGAAACTTTGGGGTGGCTGTGTGTTTTTGATTTTAATTTCCCTAAGCTATAGGACCATAAGTGGAAGTGCCGTAGGCTCCGTTGCTTTGTTTTTTAGGTGTTTCAGGAAACACCATACACTTCTCCAGAGTGGCTGTTGGCAATTTACATCCCACCCATCAGCATAACAAGGCTCCCTGTTCTCCATGGCCTGTGCTGCATTTCTGGATTTTACACTTTTTTCAGATGGCCCTTTTGACCGGGGGGCAGTGAGACTTCATTGTAGTGCAGATTTCTTTAACATGCTTGCTTGGTTAGCCAAAAAGGGCGTATGCGTTTTTTCCTGAATATATTCAGGAAAAAACGTATACGCCCTTTTTGGCCAAGTGCATCATTGTCGACGTTGTGCCACTTTTCCTATGCTTTAAATGCAATTCCAGTCTACCCCCTGAAATCGTTTTCCTGCAATTCTGCCCCGCTTTCCAGTCCTCTTCGCAGCCTTCCTTCAATATATTTTCGGACGATAGCTGTCATTTATAACTCTGCATGTTTGTGAATTACAGTGCCCCTGAGCTCCTTTCTTCAAATCGCTTTCTTGTGAGCTGGCCGCAAACCCGCAGGATTGCTTCAGGCCCTAATCTCTTTCCGGCTCGGCATGCTGAGCCTTTGGTTAATTCCTCTTCCTGGTGGGAAATGAGCGTTAAATTTGCCCGTGCAGACACCTACAGCTAGTCTCTCATTGGTTCTCCCTATTCCTGTTCATCTTGCGCAGAAATTGCAAACTGTGCCAAACAGCAGGTTAAAGGCACTGACTCTCCAAGTGGGGAGAGTATTAGTAAAGGTTCTGGAATTGTGAACCCGAGGAAAAGGGGACGAAAACTGAGATGCATTTGAAAACCTTTCCCGGTCACACGGTGCACCATACTGTGGGTTTCCCATGCCTGTTTTAGCTGAAAGAAGAATCGCTTAAACCTGGAGAGTTGGGACCCATGGAATGGGTACCATGCAGTATGACTTCAAATGGTCTGCATTTGCTCATCGAACCTCACAAATGCTATCAGCCTGAAGTGTCCAACCTTATGACTCTCTCAGCTCTGGGTGTAGATGAGGTAAATCCAGGTTGCATCACAAGCCCTGAATGAATTATTTAAGAATTGCTCTCTATTTCACTTTCATTGTGTTTTGTTTTTGTAATTCATTTTGATAATGGGATTTATCGGATTTTCTCTGCTGCCTTCATGCAGCTGTACACACGCTTGGTTCTCTTATGGAGACATATAAATCCATGGGATTGAATATTCTTTCTAGTCAGGTGTATTCCTAGACGTTGAAAATAGGGTGTTTAGCCCATTTGTTTGAGCAAGGGGTAGGTCTTGACTACTACATATTTGATGTATGGAATGATATCTGTGCTAATTTCTTTCTCTGGTTTATTGCAGCACCCCAACTCACCTTTCCCCTTAAGCAAACATAAGTTGGTTTTCTAAATTTGAGACCCTGTTCTGTTTTGTAATTCAGTTCATGTGTAGCCAAGATTACATTCCGTGTATTAGTGACATCTTATGATGTTTCATTTTCTGTGTGAGTTATTTCACTTAGAATCATCGTACCTGAATCCACTCATTATTCCACGACGGGCCAGATGACATAGATTTCATTGGTGAGTGATATTCCTTTGTACGTACGTACCACAACTTCTTTATCCATTTTTCACTTTCTGGGATATTTAACTTGTACCGTAGACGAGGTTCTTGTAAACAGAGCCGTCTGAAACTTTGGGGTGGCTGTGTGTTTTTGATTTTAATTTCCCTAAGCTATAGGACCATAAGTGGAAGTGCCGTAGGCTCCGTTGCTTTGTTTTTTAGGTGTTTCAGGAAACACCATACACTTCTCCAGAGTGGCTGTTGGCAATTTACATCCCACCCATCAGCATAACAAGGCTCCCTGTTCTCCATGGCCTGTGCTGCATTTCTGGATTTTACACTTTTTTCAGATGGCCCTTTTGACCGGGGGGCAGTGAGACTTCATTGTAGTGCAGATTTCTTTAACATGCTTGCTTGGTTGGCCAAAAAGGGCGTATGCGTTTTTTCCTGAATATATTCAGGAAAAAACGCATACGCCCTTTTTGGCCAAGTGCATCATTGTCGACATTCTGCCTCTTTTTCTATGCTTTAAATGCAATTCCAGTCTACCCCCTGAAATCGTTTTCCTGCAATTCTGCCCCGCTTTCCAGTCCTCTTCGCAGCCTTCCTTCAATATATTTTCGGACGATAGCTGTCATTTATAACTCTGCAGGTTTGTGAATTACAGTGCCCCTGAGCTCCTTTCTTCAAATCGCTTTCTTGTGAGCTGGCCGCAAACCCACAGGATTGCTTCAGGCCCTAATCTGTTTCAGGCTCGGCATGCTGAGCCTTTGGTTAATTCCTCTTCCAAGTGGGAAATGAGCGTTAAATTAGCCCGTGCAGACACCTACAGCTAGTCTCTCATTGGTTCTCCCTATTCCTGTTCATCTTGCGCAGAAATTGCAAACTGTGCCAAACAGCAGGTTAAAGGCACTGACTCTTCAAGTGGGGAGAGTGTTAGTCAAGGGTCTGGAATTGTGAACCCGACTAAAAGGGGACGAAAACTGAGATGCATTTGAAAACGTTTCCCGGTCACACGGTGCACCATACTGTGGGTTTCCCATGCATGCTTTAGCTGAAGGAAGAATCACTTAAACCTGGAGAGTTGGGACCCATGGAAAGGGTACCATGCAGTATGATTTCAAATGGTCTGCATTTGCTCATCGAACCTCACCAATGCTATCAGCCCGAAGTGTCCAACCTTATGTCTCACTCAGCTCTGGGTTTAGATGAGGTAAATCCAGGTTGCATCACAAGCCCTGAATGAATTATTTAAGTATTGCTCTCTATTTCACTGTCATTGTGTTTGGTTTTTTAATTCATTTTGATAATGGGATTTATCAGATTATCTCTGCTGCCTTCATGCAGCTGTACACACGCTTGATTCTCTTATGGAGACATATAAATCCATGGGTTTGAAGATTCTTACTAGTCAGGTGTATTCCTAGGTGTTGAATATAGGGTGTTTAGTCCATTTCGTTGAGCAAGGGGTAGGTCTTGGCTATTACATATTTGACGTATGGAATGGTATCTGTGCTAATTTCTATCTCTGGTTTTATGCAGCACCCCAACTCACCTTTCCCCTTACGCAAACATAAGTTGGTTTTCTAAATTTGAGGCCCTGTTCTGTTTTGTAATTCAGTTCATGTGTAGCCAAGATTACATTCGGTGTATTAGTGATATCTTATGATATTTCATTTTCTGTGTGACTTATTTCACTTAGAATCATCGTACCTGAATCCACTCATTATGCCACGATGCGCCAGATGACATAGATTTCATTGGTGAGTGATATTCCATTGTACGTACGTACCACAACTTCTTTATCCATTTCTCGCTTTCTGGGATATTTAACTTGTACCGTAGACGAGGTTCTTGTAAACAGAGCCGTCTGAAACTTTGGGGTGGCTGTGTGTTTTTGATTTTAATTTCCCTAAGCTATAGGACCATAAGTGGAAGTGCCGTAGGCTCCGTTGCTTTGTTTTTTAGGTGTTTCAGGAAACACCATACACTTCTCCAGAGAGGCTGTTGGCAATTTACATCCCACCCATCAGCATAACAAGGCTCCCTGTTCTCCATGGCCTGTGCTGCATTTCTGGATTTTACACTTTTTTCACGTATCCCTTTTGACCGGGGGGCAGTGAGACTTCATTGTAGTGCAGATTTCTTTAACATGCTTGCTTGGTTGGCCAAAAAGTGCGTATGCGTTTTTTCCTGAATATATTCGGGAAAAAACGCATACGCCCTTTTTGGCCAAGTGCATCATTGTCGACGTTCTGCCTCTTTTCCTATGCTTTAAATGCAATTCCAGTCTACCCCCTGAAATCGTTTTCCTGCAATTCTGCCCCGCTTTCAAGTCCTCTTCGCAGCCTTCCTTCAATATATTTTCGGACGATAGCTGTCATTTATAACTCTGCAGGATTTGTGAATTACAGTGTCCCTGAGCTCCTTTCTTCAAATCGCTTTCTTGTGAGCTGGCCGCAAACCCGCAGGATTGCTTCAGGCCCTAATCTGGTTCCTGCACGGCATGCTGAGCCTTTGGTTTATTCCCCTTCCTGGTTGGAAATGAGCGTTAAATTTGCCCGTGCAGACACCTACAGCTAGTCTCTCATTGGTTCTCCCTATTCCTGTTCATCTTGCGCAGAAATTGCAAACTGTGCCAAACAGGAGGTTAAAGGCACTGACTCTCCAAGTGGGGAGAGTGTTAGTAAAGGGTCTGGAATTGTGAACCCGAGTAAAAGGGGACAAAACTGAGATGCATTTAAAAATGTTTCCCTGTCACATGTTGCACCATACTGTGGGTTTCCCATGCATGCTTTAGCTGAAGGGAGAATCACTTAAACCTGGAGAGTTGGGACCCATGGAATGGGTACCATGCAGTATGATTTCAAATGGTCTGCATTTGCTCATCGAACCTCACCAATGCTATCAGCCCGAAGTGTCCAACCTTATGTCTCACTCAGCTCTGGGTTTAGATGAGGCAAATCCAGGTTGCATCACAAGCCCTGAATGAATTATTTAAGAATTTCTCTCTATTTCACTGTCATTGTGTTTGGTTTTTTAATTCATTTTGATAATGGGATTTATCAGATTTTCTCTGCTGCCTTCATGCAGCTGTACACATGCTTGATTCTCTTATGGAGACATATAAATCCATGGGTTTGAAGATTCTTACTAGTCAGGTGTATTCCTAGGTGTTGAATATAGGGTGTTTAGTCCATTTCTTTGAGCAAGGGGTAGGTCTTGACTATTACATATTTGACGTATGGAATGGTATCTGTGCTAATTTCTATCTCTGGTTTTATGCAGCACCCCAACTCACCTTTCCCCTTACGCAAACATAAGTTGGTTTTCTAAATTTGAGACCCTGTTCTGTTTTGTAATTCAGTTCATGTGTAGCCAAGATTACATTCGGTGTATTAGTGATATCTTATGATATTTCATTTTCTGTGTGACTTATTTCACTTAGAATCATCGTACCTGAATCCACTCATTATGCCACGACGCGCCAGATGACATAGATTTCATTGGTGAGTGATATTCCATTGTACGTACGTACCACAACTTCTTTATCCATTTCTCGCTTTCTGGGATATTTAACTTGTACCGTAGACGTGGTTCTTGTAAACAGAGCCGTCTGAAACTTTGGGGTGGCTGTGTGTTTTTGATTTTAATTTCCCTAAGCTATAGGACCATAAGTGGAAGCGCGGTAGGCTCCGTTGCTTTGTTTTTTAGGTGTTTCAGGAAACACCATACACTTCTCCAGAGTGGCTGTTGGCAATTTACATCCCACCCATCAGCATAACAAGGCTCCCTGTTCTCCATGGCCTGTGCTGCATTTCTGGATTTTACACTTTTTTCAGATGGCCCTTTTGACCGGGGGGCAGTGAGACTTCATTGTAGTGCAGATTTCTTTAACATGCTTGCTTGGTTGGCCAAAAAGGGCGTATGCGTTTTTTCCTGAATATATTCGGGAAAAAACGCATACGCTCTTTTTGGCCAAGTGCATCATTGTCGACGTTCTGCCTCTTTTCCTATGCTTTAAATGCAATTCCAGTCTACCCCCTGAAATCGTTTTCCTGCAATTCTGCCCCGCTTTCAAGTCCTCTTCGCAGCCTTCCTTCAATATATTTTCGGACGATAGCTGTCATTTATAACCTTGCAGGTTTGTGAATTACAGTGCCCCTGAGCTCCTTTCTTCAAATCGCTTTCTTGTGAGCTGGCCGCAAACCCGCAGGATTGCTTCAGGCCCTAATCTGGTTCCTGCACGGCATGCTGAGCCTTTGGTTTATTCCCCTTCCTGGTTGGAAATGAGCGTTAAATTTGCCCGTCCAGACACCTACAGCTAGTCTCTCATTGGTTCTCCCTATTCCTGTTCATCTTGCGCAGAAATTGCAAACTGTGCCAAACAGCAGGTTAAAGGCACTGACTCTCCAATTGGGGAGAGTGTTAGTAAAGGGTCTGGAATTGTGAACCCGAGTAAAAGGGGACAAAACTGAGATGCATTTGAAAACGTTTCCCGGTCACATGTTGCACCATAATGTGGGTTTCCCATGCATGCTTTAGCTGAAGGGAGAATCACTTAAACCTGGAGAGTTGGGACCCATGGAATGGGTACCATGCAGTATGATTTCAAATGGTCGGCATTTGCTCATCGAACCTCACCAATGCTATCAGCCCGAAGTGTCCAACCTTATGTCTCACTCAGCTCTGGGTTTAGATGAAGTAAATCCAGGTTGCATCACAAGCCCTGAATGAATTATTTAAGAATTGCTCTCTATTTCACTGTCATTGTGTTTGGTTTTTTAATTCATTTTGATAATGGGATTTATCAGATTTTCTCTGCTGCCTTCATGCAGCTGTACACATGCTTGATTCTCTTATGGAGACATATAAATCCATGCGTTTGAAGATTCTTACTAGTTAGTTGTACTCCTAGGCATTGAATATAGGGTGTTTAGCCCATTTGGTTGAGCAAGGGGTAGGTCTTGACTATTACATATTTGACATATGGAATGGTATCTGTGCTAATTTCTAACTCTGGTTTTATGCAGCACCCAAACTCACATTTCCCCTTACGCAAACATAAGTTGGTTTTCAAAATTTGAGACCCTGTTCTGTTTTGTAATTCAGTTCATGTGTAGCCAAGTTTATATTCGGTGTATTAGTGATATCTTATGATGTTTCATTTTCTGTGTGATTTATTTCAATTAGAATCATCGTACCTGAATCCACTCATTATTCCACGACGGGCCAGAAGACATAGATTTCATTGGTGAGTGATATTCCATTGTACGTACGTACCACAACTTCTTTATCCATTTCTCGCTTTCTGGGATATTTAACTTGTACCGTAGACGAGGTTCTTGTAAACAGAGCCGTCTGAAACTTTGGGGTGGCTGTGTGTTTTTGATTTTAATTTCCCTAAGCTATAGGACCATAAGTGGAAGTGCCGTAGGCTCCGTTGCTTTGTTTTTTAGGTGTTTCAGGAAACACCATACACTTCTCCAGAGTGGCTGTTGGCAATTTACATCCCACCCATCAGCATAACAAGGCTCCCTGTTCTCCATGGCCTGTGCTGCATTTCTGGATTTTACACTTTTTTCAGATGGCCCTTTTGACCGGGGGGCAGTGAGACTTCATTGTAGTGCAGATTTCTTTAACATGCTTGCTTGGTTGGCCAAAAAGTGCGTATGCGTTTTTTCCTGAATATATTCAGGAAAACAACGCATACGCTTTTTTGGCCAAATGCATCCTTGTGGACGTTCTGCCTCTTTTCCTATGCTTTAAATGAAATTCCAGTCTACCCCCTGAAATGGTTTTCTTACAATACTGCCCCGCTTTCAAGTCCTCTTCGCAGCCTTCCTTCAATATATTTTTGGACGATAGCTGTCATTTATAATTCTGCAGGTTTATGAATTACACTGCTCCTGAGCTCCTTTCTTCAAATCGCTTTCTTGTGAGCTGGACGCAAACCCGCAGGATTGATTCAGGCGCTAATCTGGTTCCGGCACGGCATGCAGAGCGTTTGGTTAATTCCTCTTCCTGGTGGGAAATGAGCGTTAAATTTGCCCGTGCAGACACCTACAGCTAGTCTCTCATTGGTTCTCCCTATTCCTCTTCATCTTGCGCAGAAATTGCAAACTGTGCCAAACAGCAGGTTAAAGGCACTGACTCTCCAAGTGGGGAGAGTGTTAGTAAAGGTTCTGGAATTGAGAACCCGAGTAAAAGTGGACGAAAACTGAGATGCATTTGAAAACGTTTCCCAGTCACACGGTGCACCATACTGTGGGTTTCCCATGCATGCATTAGCTGAAGGAAGAATCGCTTAAACCTGGAGAGTTGGGACCCATGGAATGGGCACCATGCAGTATGACTTCAAATGGTCTGCATTTGCTCATCGAACCTCACCAATGCTATCAGCCCGAAGTGTCCAACCTTATGTCTCACTCTGGGTGTGGATGAGAAAAATCCAGGTTGCATCACAAGCCCTGAATGAATTTTTTAAGAATTGCTCTCTATTTCACTGTCATTGTGTTTTGTTATTTAATTCATTTTGATAATGGGATTTATCGGATTTTCTCTGCTGCCTTAATGCAGCTGTACACACACTTGATTCTCTTATGGAGACATATAAATCCATGGGTTTGAAGATTCTTACTAGTGAGATGTATTCCTAGGCGTTGAAAATAGGGTGTTTAGCCCATTTCGTTGAGCAAGGGGTAGTTCTTGACTATTACATATTTGACTTATGGAATGGTATCTGTGCTAATTTCTTTCTCTGGTTTTATGCAGCACCACAACTCACCTTTCCCCTTAAGCAAACATAAGTTGGTTTTCTAAATTTGAGACCCTGTTCTGTTTTGTAATTCAGTTCATGTGTAGCCAAGATTACATTCCGTGTATTAGTGATATCTTATGATGTTTCATTTTCTGTGTGACTTATTTCACTTACAATCATCGTACCTGAATCCACTCATTATGCCACGATGGCCCAGATGACATAGATTTCATTGGTGAGTGATATTCCATTGTATGTACGTAGCACAATTTCTGTATCCATTTTTTACTTTCTGGGATATTTAACTTGTACCATAGACGAGGTTCTTGTGAAGAGATCCGTCTGAAACTTTGGGGTGGCTGTGTGTTTTTTTATTTTAATTTCCCTAAGCTATAGGACCATAAGTGGAAGTGCCGTAGGCTCCGTTGCTTTGTTTTTTAGGTGTTTCAGGAAATACCATACACTTCTCCAAAGTGGCTCTTGGCAATTTACATCCCACGCATCAGCATAACAAGGCTCCCTATTCTCCATGGCCTGTGCTGCATTTCTGGATTTTACACTTTTTTCAGATGGAACTTTTGACCAAGGGGCAGTGAGACTTCATTGTAGTGCAGATATCTTTCACATGCTTGCTTGGTTGGCCAAAAAGGGCGTATGCGTTTTTTCCTGAATATATTCAGGAAAAAACGCATACGCCCTTTTTGGCCAAGTGCATCATTGTCCACGTTCTGCCTCTTTTCCTATGCTTTAAATGTAATATCAGTCTACCCCCTGAAATCGTTTTCCTGCAATTCTGCCCTGCTTTCAAGTCCTCTTCGCAGACTTCCTTCAATATATTTTTGGACGATAGCTGTCATTTATAACTCTGCAGGTTTGTGAATTACAGTGCCCCTGAGCTCCTTTCTTCAAATCGCTTTCTTACGAGCTGGCCCGAAACCCGCAGGATTGCTTCAGGCCCTAATCTGATTCCGGCACGGCATGCTGAGCCGTTGGTTAATTCCTCTTCCTGGTGGGAAATGAGCGTTAAATTTGCCCGTGCAGACACTTACAGCTAGTCTCTCATTGGTTCTCCCTATTCCTGTTCATCTTGCGCAGAAATTGCAAACTGTGCCAAACAGGAGGTTAAAGGCACTGACTCTCCAAGTGGGGAGAGTGTTAGTAAAGGGTCTGGAATTGTGAAACCGAGTAACAGGGGACAAAAAATGAGATGCATTTGAAAACGTTTCCCGGTCACACGGTGCACCATACTGTGGGTTTCCCATGCATGCTTTAGCTGAAGGAAGAATCCCTTAAACCTGGAGAGTTGGGACCCATGGAATGGGTACCATGGTGTATGACTTCAAATGGTCTGCATTTGCTCATCGAACCTCACCAATGCTATCAGCCCATAGTGTCCAACCTTATATCTCACTCAGTTCTGGGTGTAGATGAGGTAAATCCAGGTTGCATCACAACCCTGAATGAATTATTGAAGAATTGCTCTCTATTTCACTGTCATTGTGTTTTGTTTTTGTAATTCATTTTGATAATGGGATTTATCGGATTTTCTCTGCTGCCTTCATGCAGCTGTACACACGCTTGATTCTCTTATGGAGACATATAAATCCATGGGTTTGAAGATTCTTACTAGTCAGGTGTAATCCTAGGCGTTGAAATAGGGTGTTTAGCCCATTTCGTTGAGCAAGGGGTAGGTCTTGACTATTATACATTTGACTTATGGAATGGTATCTGTGCTAATTTCTATCTCTGGTTTTATGCAGCACCCCAACTCAACTTTGCCCTTAAGCAAACATAACTTGGTTTTCTAAATTTGAGACCCTGTTCTGTTTTGTAATTCAGTTCATGTGTAGCCAAGATTACATTCCGTGTATTAGTGATATCTTATGATGTTTCATTTTCTGTGTGACTTATTTCACTTAGAATCATCGTACCTGAATCCACTCATTATGCCACGACGGGCCAGATGACATAGATTTCATTGGTGAGTGATATTCCATTGTACGTACGTACCACAACTTCTTTATCCATTTTTCGCTTTCTGGGATATTTAACTTGTACCGTAGACGAGGTTCTTGTAAACAGAGCCGTCTGAAACTTTGGAGTGGCTGTGTGTTTTTGATTTTAATTTCCCTAAGCTATAGGACCATAAGTGGAAGTGCCGTTGACTCCGTTGCTTTGTTTTTCAGGTGTTTCAGGAAACACCATACACTTCTCCAGAGTGGCTGTTGGCAATTTACATCCCACCCATCAGCATAACAAGGCTCCCTGTTCTCCATGGCCTGTGCTGCATTTCTGGATTTTACACTTTTTTCAGATGGCCCTTTTGACCGGTGGGCAGTGAGACTTCATTGTAGTGCAGATTTCTTTAACATGCTTGCTTGGTTGGCCAAAAAGGGCGTATGCGTTTTTTCCTGAATATATTCAGGAAAAAACGCATAGGCCCTTTTTGGCCAAGTGCATCATTGTCGACGTTCTGCCTCTTTTCCTATGCTTTAAATGCAATTCCAGTATACCCCCTGAAATCGTTTTCCTGCAATTCTGCCCCGCTTTCAAGTCCTCTTCGCAGCCTACCTTCAATATATTTTTGGACGATAGCTGTCATTTATAACTCTGCAGGTTTGTGAATTACAGTGCCCCTGAGCTCCTTTCTTCAAATCGCTTTCTTGTGAGCTGGCCGCAAACCCGCAGGATTGCTTCAGGCCCTAATCTGGTTCCGGCTCGGCCTGCTGAGCCTTTGGTTAATTCCGCTTCCTGGTTGGAAATGAGCGTTAAATTAGCCCGTGCAGACACCTACAGCTAGTCTCTCATTGGTTCTCCCTATTCCTGTTCATCTTGCGCAGAAATTGCAAACTGTGCCAAACAGGAGTTTAAAGGCACTGACTCTCCAAGTGGGGAGAGTGTTAGTAAAGGATCTGGAATTGTGAACCCGAGTAAAAGGGGACAAAAACTGAGATGCATTTGAAAACGTTTCCCGGTCACATGGTGCACCATAATGTGGGTTTCCCATGCATCCTTTAGCTGAAGGAAGAATCACTTAAACCTTGAGAGTTGGGACCCATGGAATGGGTACCATGCAGTATGACTTCAAATGGTCTGCATTTGCTCATTGAACCACACCAATGCTATCAGCCCGAAGTGTCCAACCTTATGTCTCACTCAGCTCTGGGTGTAGATGAGGTAAATCCAGGTTGCGTCACAAGCCCTGAATGAATTATTTAAGAATTGCTCTCTATTTCACTGTCATTGTGTTTGGTTTTTGTAATTCATTTTGATAATGGGATTTATCGGATTTTCTCTGCTGCCTTCATGCAGCTGTACACACCCTTGATTCTCTTATGGAGACATATAAATCCATGGGTTTGAAGATTCTTTCTAGTCAGGTGTATTCCTAGGCGTTGAATATAGGGTGTTTAGCCCATTTGGTTGAGCAAGGTGTAGGTCTTGACTATTACATATTTGACGTATGGAATGGTATCTGTGCTAATTTCTATCTCTGGTTTTATGCAGCACCCCAACTCACCTTTCCCCTTAAGCAAACTTAAGTTGGTTTTCTAAATTTGAGACCCTGTTCTGTTTTGTAATGCAGTTCATGTGTAGCCAAGATTACATTCCGTGTATTAGTGACATCTTATGATGTTTCATTTTCTGTGTGACTTATTTCACTTAGAATCATCGTACCTGAATCCACTCATTATGCCACGATGGGCCAGATGACATAGATTTCATTGGTGAGTGATATTCCATTGTACGTACGTACCACAACTTCTTTATCCATTTTTCGCTTTCTGGGATATTTAACTTGTACCGTAGACGAGGTTCTTGTAAACAGAGCCGTCTGAAACTTTGGGGTGGCTGTGTGTTTTTGATTTTAATTTCCCTAAGCTATAGGACCATAAGTGGAAGTGCCATAGGCTCCGTTGCTTTGTTTTTTAGGGGTTTCAGGAAACACCATACACTTCTCCAGAGTGGCTGTTGGCAATTTACATCCCACCCATCAGCATAACAAGTCTCCTTGTTCTCCATGGCCTGTGCTGCATTTCTGGATTTTACACTTTTTTCAGATGGCCCTTTTGACCGGGGGGCTGTGAGACATCATTGTAGTGCAGATTTCTTTAACATGCTTGCTTGGTTGGCCAAAAAGGGCGTATGCGTTTTATCCTGAATATATTCAGGAAAAAACGCATAGACACTTTTTGGCCAAGTGCATCATTGTCGACGTTCTGCCTCTTTTCCTATGCTTTAAATGCAATTCCAGTCTACCCCCTGAAATCGTTTTCCTTCAATTCTGCCCCGCCTCGAAGTCCTCTTCGCAGCCTTCCTTCAATATATTTTTGGACGATAGCTGTCATTTATAACTCTGCAGGTTCGTGAATTACAGTGCCCCTGAGCTCCTTTCTTCAAATCGCTTTCTTGTGAGCTGGCCGCAAACCCGCAGGATTGCTTCAGGCCCTAATCTGGTTCCGGCTCGGCATGCTGAGCCTCTGGTTAATTCCTCTTCCTGGTGGGAAATGAGCGTTAAATTTGCCCGTGCAGACACCTACAGCTAGTCTATCATTGGTTCTCCCTATTCCTGTTCATCTTGGGCAGAAATTGCAAACTGTGCGAAACAGCAGGTTAAAGGCACTGACTCTCAAAGTGGGGAGAGTGTTAGTAAAGGATCTGGAATTGTGAACCCGACTAAAAGGGGACGAAAAGTGAGATGCATTTGAAAACGTTTCCCGGTCACACGGTGCACCATACTGTGGGTTCCCCATGCATGTTTTAGCTGAAGGAAGAATCGCTTAAACCTGGAGAGTTGGGACCCATGGAATGGGTACCATGCAGTATGACTTCAAATGGTCTGCATTTGCTCATCGATCCTCACCAATGCTATCAGCCCGAAGTGTCCAACCTTATGTCTCACTCAGCTCTGGGTGTAGATGAGGTAAATCCAGGTTGCATCACAAGCCCTGAATGAATTATTTAAGAATTGCTCTCTATTTCACTGTCATTGTGTTTTGTTTTTGTAATTCATTTGATAATGGGATTTATCGGATTTTCTCTGCTGCCTTCATGCAGCTGTACACACGCTTGATTCTCTTATGAAGACATATAAATCCATGGGTTTGAAGATTCTTTCTAGTCAGGTGTATTCCTAGGCGTTGAATATAGGGTGTTTAGCCCATTTGGTTGAGCAAGGGGTAGGTCTTGACTATTACATATTTGACGTATGGAATGGTATCTGTGTTAATTTCTATCTCTGGTTTTATGCAGCACCCCAACTCACCTTTCCCCTTAAGCAAACATAAGTTGGTTTTCTAAATTTGAGACCCTGTTCTGTTTTGTAATTCAGTTCATGTGTAGCCAAGATTACATTCGGTGTATTAGTGATATCTTATGATGTTTCTTTTTCTGTGTGACTTATTTCACTTAGAATCATCGTACCTGAATCCACTCATTATGCCGTGACGGGCCAGATGACATAGATTTCATTGGTGAGTGATATTCCATTGTACGTACGTACCACAACTTCTTTATCCATTTTTCGCTTTCTGGGATATTTAACTTGTACCGTAGATGAGGTTCTTGTAAACAGAGCCGTCTGAAACTTTGGGGTGCTGTGTGTTTTTGATTTTAATTTCCCTAAGCTATAGGACCATAAGTGGAAGTGCCGTAGGCTGTGTTGCTTTGTTTCCTACGTGTTTCAGAAAACACCATACACTTCTCCAGTGTGGCTGTTGGCAATTTACATCCTGCCCATCAGCATAACAAGGCTCCCTGTTCTCCATGGCCTGTCCTGCCTTTCTGGATTTTACAATTTTTCCAGATGGCCCTGTTGACTGGGGGGCAGTGAGACTTCCCTTGTAGTGCAGATTTCCTTTACACGCTTGCTTAGTTGGCCAAAAAGGGCGTATGCGTTTTTTCCTGCATATATTCAGGAAAAAACGCATACGCCCTTTTTGGCCAAGTGCATCATTGTCGACATTCTGCCTCTTTTCCTATGCTTTAAGTGTAATTCCAGTCTACCCCCTGAAAACGTTTTCCTGAAATTCTGCCCCTCTTTCAAGTCCGCTTCGCAGACTTACTTCAATATATTTTTGGACGATAGCTGTCATTCATAACTCTGCAGGTTTGTGAACTACAGTGCCCCTGAGCTCATTTCTTCAACTCGTTTTCTTGTGAGCTGGCAGCAAAACCGGAGGATTGCTTTAGACCCTAATCTCTTTCTGGCAGGGCACGCTGAGCCATTGGTTAATTCCTCTTCCTGGTGGGAAATGAGCGTTACATTTGCCCGTGCAGACACCTACAGCTAGTCTCTCATTGGTTCTCCCTATTCCTGTTCACCTTGCGCAGAAATTGCAAACTGTGCCAAACAGGAGCTTAAAGGCACTGACTCTCCAAGTGGGGAGAGTGTTAGTAAAGCGTCTGGAATGGTGAACCCGAGTACCAGGGGACGAAAACTGAGATGCATTTGAAAACGTTTCCCAATCACACGGTGGACCATACTCTGGGTTTCCCATGCATGTTTTAGCTGAAGGAAGAATCCCTTAAACCTGGAGAGTTGGGACCCATGGAAAGGGTTCCATGCAGTATGACTTCAAAGGGTCTGCATTTGCTCACCGAACCTCACCAATGCTATCAGCCCGAAGTGTCCAGCCTTATGTCTCACGCAGCTCTGGGTGTAGATGTGGTAAATCCAGGTTGCATCACAAGCCCTGAATGAATTATTTAAGAATTGCTCTCTATTTCACTGTCATTGTGTTTTGTATTTGAAAATTATTTTTATAATGGGATTTATCGGGTTTTCACTGCTACCTTTATGCCGCTGTACACACGCATGTTTCTCTTACGGAGACATATAAATCCGTGGGTTTTAAGATTCTTGCTAGTCAAGTATATTCCTAGGCCTTGAATATGGGGTGTTGAGTCCATTTCGTTGAGCAAGGAGTAGGTCTGGTCTATTACTTATTTGGCTTATGGAACGGTATCTGTGCTAATTTCAATCTCTGGTTTTATGCAGCACCCCAACTCACCTTTCCCCATAAGCAAGCATAAGTTGGTTTTCTAAATTTGAGACCGTGTTCTGTTTTGTAATTCAGTTCATGTGTAGCCAAGTTTACATTCCGTGTATTAGTGATATCTTATGATGTTTCTTTTTCTGTGTGACTTATTTCACGTAGAATCATCGTACCTGAATACACTCATTATGCCTCTATGGGCCTGATGACATAGATATAATTGCTGAGTGATATTCCATTGTACGTATGTACCAGAACGTCTTTATCCATTTTTCGCTTTCTGGGATATTTAACTCGTACCGTAGATGAGGTTCTTGTAAACAGAGCCATACCAAACTTTGGGGTGGCTGTGTGTTTTTGATTTTAATTTCCCAAAGCTATAGGACCATAAGTGGAATTGCCATAGGCTGTGTTGCTTTGTTTCCTACGTGTTTCAGGAAACACCATACATTTCTCCAGAGTGGCTGTTGGCAATTTACATCCCGTAAATCAATATTATAAGGCTCCCTGTTCTCCATGGCCTGTCCTGTCTTTCTGGATTTTACACTTTTTTCAGATGGCCCTTTTGACTGGGGCGCAGTGAGACTTCATTGTAGTGCAGATTTCCTGTACACGCTTGCTTGGTTGGCCAAAAAGTGCGTATGCGTTTTTTCCTGAATATATTAAGGAAAAAACGCTTACGCCCATTTTGGCCAAGTGCATCATTGTCAACATTCTGTCTCTTTTCCTGTGCTTTAAGTGCAATTCCAGTCTACCCCCTGAAATCGTTTTCCTGGTATTCTGCCCCGCTTTCTAGTCCTCTTCGCAGACTTACTTCAATATATTTTTGGACGATAGCTGTCATTCATAACTCTGCAGGTTTGTGAATTACAGTGCCCCTGAGCTCCTTTCTTCAACTCGCATTCTTCTGAGCTGGCTGCAAAACCGCAGGATTGCTTCAGTCCCTAATCTGTTTCCGGCAGGGCACGCTGAGCCTTTGATTAATTCCTCTTCCTGGTGGGCAGTGAGCGATACATTTGCCCGTACAGACTCCTACAGCTAGTCTCTCATTGGTTCTCCCTATTCCTGTTCATCTTGCGCAGAAATTGCAAACTGTGCCAAACAGGAGGTTAAAGGCACTGACTCTCCGAGTGGGGAGAGTGTTAGTGAAGGGTCTGGAATGGTGAACCCGAGTACCAGGGGACAAAAACTGAGATGCATTTGAAAACATTTCCCAATCACCCAGTGTACCATAGTCTGGGTTTCCCATGCGTGTTTTAGCTGAAGGAAGAATTTCTTAAACCTAGAGAGTTGGGACCCTTGGAATGGGTACCAAGCAGTATGACTTCAAAGGGTCTGCATTTGCTAACCGAACCTCACCAATGCTATCAGCCAGAAGTGTCGAAACTTATGTCTCACCGAGCTCTGGGTGTAGATGTGGTAAATCCAGGTTGCATCACAAGCTCTGAATGAATTATTTAAGAATTGCTCTCTATTTCACTGTCATTGTGTTTTGTTTTTGAAATTTTTTTTATAACGGGATTTATCGGATTTTCATTGCTGCGTTTAGGCCGCTGTACACACGCTTGATTCTCTTACGGAGACATATAAATCCATGGGTTTTAACATTCTTACTAATCACGTATATTCCTAAGGGTAGAATATGTGGTGTTGAGCCCATTTCGTTGAGCAAGAAGTAGGTCTTGTCTCTTACATATTTGGCTTATGGAACGGTATCTGTGCTAATTAAAATCTCTGG
The DNA here is from genome assembly GCF_059928025.1 of Delphinapterus leucas. NCBI lineage: Eukaryota > Metazoa > Chordata > Mammalia > Artiodactyla > Monodontidae > Delphinapterus > Delphinapterus leucas. The sequence continues at coordinate 7,966,501 of NW_028322239.1, read as the reverse complement.
TTTTATGCAGCACCGCAACTCACCTTTCCACATAAGCAAGCACAAGTTGGTTTTCTAAATTTGAGACCCTGTTCTGTTTTGTAGTTCAGTTCATCTGTAGCCAAGTTTACATTCCGTGTATTAGTGATATCTTATGATGTTTCTTTTTCTGTGAGACTTATTTCACGTAGAATCATCGTACCTGAATCCACTCATTATGCCGCTACGGGCCTGATGACATAGATTTCATTGCTGGGTGATATTTCATTGTACGTACGTACCACAACTTCTTAATCCATTTTTCGCTTTCTGGGATATTTAACTTGTACCGTACATGAGGTTTTTGTAAACAGAGCCATCCCAAATTTTGGGGTGGATATGTGTTTTTGATTTTAATGTCCCTAAGCTACTGGACCATAAGTGGAAGTGCCATAGGCTGTGTTGCTTTGTTTCCTACGTGTTTCAGGAAACACCATACACTTCTCCAGTGTGGCTGTTGGCAATTTACATCCTGCCCATCAGCATAACAAGGCTCCATGTTCTCCATGGCCTGTCCTGCCTTTCTGGATTTTACACTTTTTCCAGATGGCCCTGTTGACTGGGGGGCAGTGAGACTTCCCTTGTAGCGCAGATTTCCTTTACACGCTTGCTTAGTTGGCCAAAAAGGGCGTATGCGTTTTTTCCTGAATATATTCAGGAAAAAACGCATATGCACTTTTTGGCCAAGTGCATCATTGTCGACATTCTGCCTCTTTTCCTATGCTTTAAGTGTAATTCCAGTCTACCCCCTGAAACCGTTTTCCTGAAATTCTGCCCCTCTTTCAAGTCTGCTTCGCAGACTTACTTCAATATATTTTTGGACGATAGCTGTCATTCATAACTCTGCAGGTTTGTGAATTACAGTGCCCCTGAGCTCATTTCTTCAACTCGTTTTCTTGTGAGCTGGCAGCAAAACCGGAGGATTGCTTTAGGCCCTAATCTCTTTCTGGCAGGGCACGCTGAGCCATTGGTTAATTCCTCTTCCTGGTGGGAAATGAGCGTTACATTTGCCCGTGAAGACACCTACAGCTAGTCTCTCATTGGTTCTCCCTATTCCTGTTCACCTTGCGCAGAAATTGCAAACTGTGCCAAACAGGAGCTTAAAGGCACTGACTCTCCAAGTGGGGAGAGTGTTAGTAAAGCGTCTGGAATGGTGAACCCGAGTACCAGGGGACGAAAACTGAGATGCATTTGAAAACGTTTCCCAATCACACGGTGGACCATACTCTGGGTTTCCCATGCATGTTTTAGCTGAAGGAAGAATCCCTTAAACCTGGAGAGTTGGGACCCATGGAAAGGGTTCCATGCAGTATGACTTCAAAGGGTCTGCATTTGCTCACCGAACCTCACCAATGCTATCAGCCCAAAGTGTCCAGCCTTATGTCTCACCCAGCTCTGGGTGTAGATGTGGTAAATCCAGGTTGCATCACAAGCCCTGAATGAATTATTTAAGAATTGCTCTCTATTTCACTGTCATTGTGTTTTGTATTTGAAAATTATTTTGATAATGGGATTTATCGGGTTTTCACTGCTACCTTTATGCCGCTGTACACACGCATGTTTCTCTTACGGAGACATATAAATCCGTGGGTTTTAAGATTCTTGCTAGTCAAGTATATTCCTAGGCCTTGAATATGGGGTGTTGAGTCCATTTCGTTGAGCAAGGTGTAGGTCTGGTCTATTACTTATTTGGCTTATGGAACGGTATCTGTGCTAATTTCAATCTCTGGTTTTATGCAGCACCCCAACTCACCTTTCCCCATAAGCAAGCATAAGTTGGTTTTCTAAATTTGAGACCCTGTTCTGTTTTGTAATTCAGTTCATGTGTAGCCAAGTTTACATTCCGTGTATTAGTGATATCTTATGATGTTTCTTTTTCTGTGTGACTTATTTCACGTAGAATCATCGTACCTGAATACTCTCATTATGCCGCGATGGGCCTGATGACATAGATATAATTGCTGAGTGATATTCCACTGTACGTATGTACCAGAACTTCTTTATCCATTTTTCACTTTCTGGGATATTTACCTCGTACCGTAGATGAGGTTCTTGTAAACAGAGCCGTCCCAAACTTTGGGGTGGCTGTGTGTTTTTGATTTTAATTTCCCAAAGCTATAGGACCATAAGTGGAAGTGCCATAGGCTGTGTTGCTTTGTTTCCTACGTGTTTCAGGAAACACCATACACTTCTCCAGAGTGGCTGTTGGCAATTTACATCCCGTAAATCAATATTATAAGGCTCCCTGTTCTCCATGGCCTGTCCTGTCTTTCTGGATTTTACACTTTTTTCAGATGGCCCTTTTGACTGGGGCGCAGTGAGACTTCATTGTAGTGCAGATTTCCTGTACACGCTTGCTTGGTTGGCCAAAAAGTGCGTATGCGTTTTTTCCTGAATATATTAAGGAAAAAACGCTTACGCCCATTTTGGCCAAGTGCATCATTGTCAACATTCTGTCTCTTTTCCTGTGCTTTAAGTGCAATTCCAGTCTACCCCCTGAAATCGTTTTCCTGGTATTCTGCCCCGCTTTCTAGTCCTCTTCGCAGACTTACTTCAATATATTTTTGGACGATAGCTGTCATTCATAACTCTGCAGGTTTGTGAATTACAGTGCCCCTGAGCTCCTTTCTTCAACTCGCATACTTCTGAGCTGGCTGCAAAACCGCAGGATTGCTTCAGTCCCTAATCTGTTTCCGGCAGGGCACGCTGAGCCTTTGATTAATTCCTCTTCCTGGTGGGCAGTGAGCGATACATTTGCCCGTACAGACTCCTACAGCTAGTCTCTCATTGGTTCTCCCTATTCCTGTTCATCTTGCGCAGAAATTGCAAACTGTGCCAAACAGGAGGTTAAAGGCACTGACTCTCCGAGTGGGGAGAGTGTTAGTGAAGGGTCTGGAATGGTGAACCCGAGTACCAGGGGACAAAAACTGAGATGCATTTGAAAACATTTCCCAATCACCCAGTGTACCATAGTCTGGGTTTCCCATGCGTGTTTTAGCTGAAGGAAGAATTTCTTAAACCTAGAGATTTGGGACCCTTGGAATGGGTACCAAGCAGTATGACTTCAAAGGGTCTGCATTTGCTAACCGAACCTCACCAATGCTATCAGCCAGAAGTGTCGAAACTTATGTCTCACCGAGCTCTGGGTGTAGATGTGGTAAATCCAGGTTGCATCACAAGCTCTGAATGAATTATTTAAGAATTGCTCTCTATTTCACTGTCATTGTGTTTTGTTTTTGAAATTTTTTTTATAACGGGATTTATCGGATTTTCATTGCTGCGTTTAGGCCGCTGTACACACGCTTGATTCTCTTACGGAGACATATAAATCCATGGGTTTTAACATTCTTACTAATCACGTATATTCCTAAGGGTAGAATATGTGGTGTTGAGCCCATTTCGTTGAGCAAGAAGTAGGTCTTGTCTCTTACATATTTGGCTTATGGAACGGTATCTGTGCTAATTAAAATCTCTGGTTTTATGCAGCACCGCAACTCACCTTTCCACATAAGCAAGCATAAGTTGGTTTTCTAAGTTTGAGACCCTGTTCTGTTTTGTAGTTCAGTTCATCTGTAGCCAAGTTTACATTCCGTGTATTAGTGATATCTTATGATGTTTCTTTTTCTGTGAGACTTATTTCACGTAGAATCATCGTACCTGAATCCACTCATTATGCCGCTACGGGCCTGATGACATAGATTTCATTGCTGGGTGATATTTCATTGTACGTACGTACCACAACTTCTTAATCCATTTTTCGCTTTCTGGGATATTTAACTTGTACCGTACATGAGGTTTTTGTAAACAGAGCCATCCCAAATTTTGGGGTGGATATGTGTTTTTGATTTTAATGTCCCTAAGCTACTGGACCATAAGTGGAAGTGCCATAGGCTGTGTTGCTTTGTTTCCTACGTGTTTCAGGAAACACCATACACTTCTCCAGTGTGGCTGTTGGCAATTTACATCCTGCCCATCAGCATAACAAGGCTCCATGTTCTCCATGGCCTGTCCTGCCTTTCTGGATTTTACACTTTTTCCAGATGGCCCTGTTGACTGGGGGGCAGTGAGACTTCCCTTGTAGTGCAGATTTCCTTTACACGCTTGCTTAGTTGGCCAAAAAGGGCGTATGCGTTTTTTCCTGAATATATTCAGGAAAAAACGCATATGCACTTTTTGGCCAAGTGCATCATTGTCGACATTCTGCCTCTTTTCCTATGCTTTAAGTGTAATTCCAGTCTCTCCCCTGAAACCGTTTTCGTGAAATTCTGCCCCTCTTTCAAGTCCGCTTCGCAGACTTACTTCAATATATTTTTGGACGATAGCTGTCATTCATAACTCTGCAGGTTTGTGAATTACAGTTCCCCTGAGCTCATTTCTTCAACTCGTTTTCTTGTGAGCTGGCAGCAAAACCGGAGGATTGCTTTAGGCCCGAATCTCTTTCTGGCAGGGCACGCTGAGCCATTGGTTAATTCCTCTTCCTGGTGGGAAATGAGCGTTACATTTGCCCGTGCAGACACCTACAGCTAGTCTCTCATTGGTTCTCCCTATTCCTGTTCACCTTGCGCAGAAATTGCAAACTGTGCCAAACAGGAGCTTAAAGGCACTGACTCTCCAAGTGGGGAGAGTGTTAGTAAAGCGTCTGGAATGGTGAACCCGAGTACCAGGGGACGAAAACTGAGATGCATTTGAAAACGTTTCCCAATCACACGGTGGACCATACTCTGGGTTTCCCATGCATGTTTTAGCTGAAGGAAGAATCCCTTAAACCTGGAGAGTTGGGACCCATGGAATGGGTACCATGTAGTATGACTTCAAAGGGTCTGCATTTGCTCACCGAACCTCACCAATGCTATCAGCCCAAAGTGTCCAGCCTTATGTCTCACCCAGCTCTGGGTGTAGATGTGGTAAATCCAGGTTGCATCACAAGCCCTGAATGAATTATTTAAGAATTGCTCTCTATTTCACTGTCATTGTGTTTTGTATTTGAAAATTATTTTTATAATGCTTTTATCGGATTTTCACTGCTGCGTTTATGCCGCTGTACACACGCTTGATTCTCTTATGGAGAAATATTAATCCATGGGTTTTAAGTTTCTTACTAGTCAGGTATATTCCTAGGCGTTGAATATGGGGTGTTGAGTCCATTTCGTTGAGCAAGGCGTAGGTCTTGTCTGTTACATATTTGGCTTATGGAATGGTATCTGTGCTAATTTCTATCTCTGGTTTTATGCAGCACCCCAACTCACCTTTCCCCATAAGCAAGCATAAGTTGGTTTTCTACATTTAAGTACCTGTTCTGTTTTGTAATTCAGTTCATGTGTAGCCAAGTTTTCATTCCGTGTATTAGTGATATCTTATGATGTTTCTTTTTCTGTGTGACTTATTTCACGTAGAATCATCGTACCTGAATCCACTCATTATGCCGCAACGGGTCTGATGACATAGATTTCATTGCTGAGTGATATTCCATTGTACGTACGTACCACAACTTCTTTATCCATTTTTCGCTTTCTGGGATATTTACCTCGTACCTTAGATGAGGTTCTACTAAACAGAGCCGTACCAAACTTTGGGGTGGCTGTGTGTTTTTGATTTTAATTTCCCTAAGCTATAGGACCATAAGTGGAAGTGCCATAGGCTGTGTTGCTTTGTTTCCTACGTGTTTCAGGAAACACCATACACTTCTCCAGAGTGGCTGTTGGCAATTTACATCCCGTAAATCAATATTATAAGGCTCCCTCTTCTCCATGGCCTGTCCTGTCTTTCTGGATTTTACACTTTTTTCAGATGGCCCTTTTGACTGGGGCGCAGTGAGACTTCATTGTAGTGCAGATTTCCTGTACACGCTTGCTTGGTTGGCCAAAAAGTGCGTATGCGTTTTTTCCTGAATATATTAAGGAAAAAACGCTTACGCCCATTTTGGCCAAGTGCATCATTGTCAACATTCTGTCTCTTTTCCTGTGCTTTAAGTGCAATTCCAGTCTACCCCCTGAAATCGTTTTCCTGGTATTCTGCCCTGCTTTCTAGTCCTCTTCGCAGTCTTACTTCAATATATTTTTGGACGATAGCTGTCATTCATAACTCTGCAGGTTTGTGAATTACAGTGCCCCTGAGCTCCTTTCTTCAACTGGCATTCTTCTGAGCTGGCTGCAAAACCGCAGGATTGCTTCAGTCCCTAATCTGTTTCCGGCAGGGCACGCTGAGCCTTTGATTAATTCCTCTTCCTGGTGGGCAGTGAGCGATACATTTGCCCGTACAGACTCCTACAGCTAGTCTCTCATTGGTTCTCCCTATTCCTGTTCATCTTGCGCAGAAATTGCAAACTGTGCCAAACAGGAGGTTAAAGGCACTGACTCTCCGAGTGGGGAGAGTGTTAGTGAAGGGTCTGGAATGGTGAACCCGAGTACCAGGGGACAAAAACTGAGATGCATTTGAAAACATTTCCCAATCACCCAGTGTACCATAGTCTGGGTTTCCCATGCGTGTTTTAGCTGAAGGAAGAATTTCTTAAACCTAGAGAGTTGGGACCCTTGGAATGGGTACCAAGCAGTATGACTTCAAAGGGTCTGCATTTGCTAACCGAACCTCACCAATGCTATCAGCCAGAAGTGTCGAAACTTATGTCTCACCGAGCTCTGGGTGTAGATGTGGTAAATCCAGGTTGCATCACAAGCTCTGAATGAATTATTTAAGAATTGCTCTCTATTTCACTGTCATTGTGTTTTGTTTTTGAAATTTTTTTTATAACGGGATTTATCGGATTTTCATTGCTGCGTTTAGGCCGCTGTACACACGCTTGATTCTCTTACGGAGACATATAAATCCATGGGTTTTAACATTCTTACTAATCACGTATATTCCTAAGGGTAGAATATGTGGTGTTGAGCCCATTTCGTTGAGCAAGAAGTAGGTCTTGTCTCTTACATATTTGGCTTATGGAACGGTATCTGTGCTAATTAAAATCTCTGGTTTTATGCAGCACCGCAACTCACCTTTCCACATAAGCAAGCACAAGTTGGTTTTCTAAATTTGAGACCCTGTTCTGTTTTGTAGTTCAGTTCATCTGTAGCCAAGTTTACATTCCGTGTATTAGTGATATCTTATGATGTTTCTTTTTCTGTGAGACTTATTTCACGTAGAATCATCGTACCTGAATCCACTCATTATGCCGCTACGGGCCTGATGACATAGATTTCATTGCTGGGTGATATTTCATTGTACGTACGTACCACAACTTCTTAATCCATTTTTCGCTTTCTGGGATATTTAACTTGTACCGTACATGAGGTTTCTGTAAACAGAGCCATCCCAAATTTTGGGGTGGATGTGTGTTTTTGATTTTAATGTCCCTAAGCTACTGGACCATAAGTGGAAGTGCCATAGGCTGTGTTGCTTTGTTTCCTACGTGTTTCAGGAAACACCATACACTTCTCCAGTGTGGCTGTTGGCAATTTACATCCTGCCCATCAGCATAACAAGGCTCCATGTTCTCCATGGCCTGTCCTGCCTTTCTGGATTTTACACTTTTTCCAGATGGCCCTGTTGACTGGGGGGCAGTGAGACTTCCCTTGTAGTGCAGATTTCCTTTACACGCTTGCTTAGTTGGCCAAAAAGGGCGTATGCGTTTTTTCCTGAATATATTCAGGAAAAAACGCATATGCACTTTTTGGCCAAGTGCATCATTGTCGACATTCTGCCTCTTTTCCTATGCTTTAAGTGTAATTCCAGTCTATCCCCTGAAACCGTTTTCCTGAAATTCTGCCCCTCTTTCAAGTCCGCTTCGCAGACTTACTTCAATATATTTTTGGACGATAGCTGTCATTCATAACTCTGCAGGTTTGTGAATTACAGTGCCCCTGAGCTCATTTCTTCAACTCGTTTTCTTGTGAGCTGGCAGCAAAACCGCAGGATTGCTTTAGGCCCTAATCTCTTTCTGGCAGGGCACGCTGAGCTATTGGTTAATTCCTCTTCCTGGTGGGAAATGAGCGTTACATTTGCCCGTGCAGACACCTACAACTAGTCTCTCATTGGTTCTCCCTATTCCTGTTCACCTTGCGCAGAAATTGCAAACTGTGCCAAACAGGAGCTTAAAGGCACTGACTCTCCAAGTGGGGAGAGTGTTAGTAAAGCGTCTGGAATGGTGAACCCGAGTACCAGGGAACGAAAACTGAGATGCATTTGAAAACGTTTCCCAATCACACGGTGGACCATACTCTGGGTTTCCCATGCATGTTTTAGCTGAAGGAAGAATCCCTTAAACCTGGAGAGTTGGGACCCATGGAAAGGGTTCCATGCAGTATGACTTCAAAGGGTCTGCATTTGCTCACCGAACCTCACCAATGCTATCAGCCCGAAGTGTCCAGCCTTATGTCTCACCCAGCTCTGGGTGTAGATGTGGTAAATCCAGGTTGCATCACAAGCCCTGAATGAATTATTTAAGAATTGCTCTCTATTTCACTGTCATTGTGTTTTGTATTTGAAAATTATTTTGATAATGGGATTTATCGGGTTTTCACTGCTACCTTTATGCCGCTGTACACACGCATGTTTCTCTTACGGAGACATATAAATCCGTGGGTTTTAAGATTCTTACTAGTCAGGTATATTCCTAGGCGTTGAATATGGGGAGTTGAGTCCATTTCGTTGAGCAAGGAATAGGTCTTGTCTATTACATATTTGGCTTATGGAATGGTATCTGTGTTAATTTCAATCTCTGGTACTATGCAGCACGCCAACTCATCTTTCCCCATAAGCAAGCATAAGTTGTTTTTCTAAATTTAAGGCCCTGTTCTGTTTTGTAATTCAGTTCATGTGTAGCCAAGTTTACATTCCGTGTATTAGTGATATCTTATGATGTTTCTTTTTCTGTGTGACTTATTTCACTTAGAATCATCGTACCTGAATCCACTCATTATGCCGCTACGGGCCTGATGACGTAGATTTGATTGCTGAGTGATATTACATTGTACGTACGTACCACAACTTCTTTATCCATTTTTCGCTTTCTGGGATATTTAACTTGTACCGTAGATGAGGTTCTTGTAAACAGAGCCGTCCCAAACATTGGGGTGGATGTGTGTTTTAGATTTTAATGTCCCTAAGCTACAGGACCATAAGTGGAAGTGCCATAGGCTGTGTTGCTTTGTTTCCTACAAGTTTCAGTAAACACCATACACTTCTCCAGAGTGGCTGTTGGCAATTTACATCCCGCCTGTCAGCATAACAAGGCTCCCTGTTCTCCATGGCCTGTCCTGTATTTCTGGATTTTACACTTTTTTCAGATGGCCCTGTTGACCAGGGGGCAGTGAGACTTCCCTTGTAGTGCAGATTTTTTTTCACGCTTGCTTGGTTGGCCAAAAATGGTATATGCGTTTTCTCCTGAATATATTCAGGAAAAAACGCATATGCCCTTTTTGGCCAAGTGCATCATTGTCGACATTCTGCCTCTTTTCCTATGCTTTAAGTGCAATTCCAGTCTACCCCCTGAAATCGTTTTCCTGCAATTCTGCCCCTCTTTCAAGTCATCTTCGCAGACTTACTTCAGTATATTTTTGGACGATAGCTGTCATTCATAACTCTGCAGGTTTGTGAATTACAGTGCCCCTGAGCTCCTTTCTTCAACTCGTTTTCTTGTGAGCTGGCAGCAAAACCGCAGGATTGCTTTAGGCCCTAAGCTCTTTCCAGCAGGGGACGCTGAGCATTTGGTTAATTGCTCTTCATGGTGGGAAATGATCGTTACATTTGCCAGTGCAGACACCTACAGCTAGTCTCTCATTGATTCTCCCTATTCCTGTTCATCTTGCGCAGAAATTGCAAACTGTGCCAAACAGGAGGTTAAAGGCACTGTCTCTCCAAGTGGGGAGAGTGTTAGTAAAGGGTCTGGAATGGTGAACCCGAGTACCAGGGGACGAAAACTGAGATGCATTTGAAACCGTTTCCCAATCACACGGTGGACCATACTCTGGTTTTCCCATGCATGTTTTAGCTGAAGGAAGAATCCCTTAAACCTGGAGAGTTGGGACCCATGGAATGGGTACCATGCAGTATGACTGCGAAGTGTATGCATTTGCTCACCGAACCTCACCAATGCTATCAGCCCGAAGTGTCCAGGCTTATGTCTCACGCAGCTGTGGGTGTAGATGTGGTAAATCCAGGTTGCATCACAAGCCCTGAATGAATTATTTAAGAATTGCTCTCTATTTCACTGTCATTGTGTTTTGTATTTGAAAATTATTTTTATAATGGTATTTATCGGATTTTCACTGCTGCGTTTATGCCGCTGTACACACGCTTGATTCTCTTAAGGAGAAATATTAATCCATGGGTTTTAAGTTTCTTACTAGTCAGGTATATTCCTAGGCGTTGAATATGGGGTGTTGAGTCCATTTCGTTGAGCAAGGCGTAGGTCTTGTCTGTTACATATTTGGCTTATGGAATGGTATCTGTGCTAATTTCTATCTCTGGTTTTATGCAGCACCCCACTCACCTTTCCCCATAAGCAAGCATAAGTTGGTTTTCTACATTTAAGTACCTGTTCTGTTTTGTAATTCAGTTCATGTGTAGCCAAGTTTTCATTCCGTGTATTAGTGATATCTTATGATGTTTCTTTTTCTGTGTGACTTATTTCACGTAGAATCATCGTACCTGAATCCACTCATTATGCCGCAACGGGTCTGATGACATAGATTTCATTGCTGAGTGATATTCCATTGTACGTACGTACCACAACTTCTTTATCCATTTTTCGCTTTCTGGGATATTTACCTCGTACCTTAGATGAGGTTCTACTAAACAGAGCCGTCCCAAACTTTGGGGTGGCTGTGTGTTTTTGATTTTAATTTCCCTAAGCTATAGGACCATAAGTGGAAGTGCCATAGGCTGTGTTGCTTTGTTTCCTACGTGTTTCAGGAAACACCATACACTTCTCCAGAGTGGCTGTTTGCAATTTACATCCCGTAAATCAATATTATAAGGCTCCCTCTCCTCCATGGCCTGTCCTGTCTTTCTGGATTTTACACTTTTTTCAGATGGCCCTTTTGACTGGGGCGCAGTGAGACTTCATTGTAGTGCAGATTTCCTGTACACGCTTGCTTGGTTGGCTAAAAAGTGCGTATGCGTTTTTTCCTGAATATATTATGGAAAAAACGCTTACGCCCATTTTGGCCAAGTGCATCATTGTCAACATTCTGTCTCTTTTCCTGTGCTTTAAGTGCAATTCCAGTCTACCCCCTGAAATCGTTTTCCTGGTATTCTGCCCCGCTTTCTAGTCCTCTTCGCAGACTTACTTCAATATATTTTTGGACGATAGCTGTCATTCATAACTCTGCAGGTTTGTGAATTACAGTGCCCCTGAGCTCCTTTCTTCAACTGGCATTCTTCTGAGCTGGCTGCAAAACCGCAGGATTGCTTCAGTCCCTAATCTGTTTCCGGCAGGGCACGCTGAGCCTTTGATTAATTCCTCTTCCTGGTGGGCAGTGAGCGATACATTTGCCCGTACAGACTCCTACAGCTAGTCTCTCATTGGTTCTCCCTATTCCTGTTCATCTTGCGCAGAAATTGCAAACTGTGCCAAACAGGAGGTTAAAGGCACTGACTCTCCGAGTGGGGAGAGTGTTAGTGAAGGGTCTGGAATGGTGAACCCGAGTACCAGGGGACAAAAACTGAGATGCATTTGAAAACATTTCCCAATCACCCAGTGTACCATAGTCTGGGTTTCCCATGCGTGTTTTAGCTGAAGGAAGAATTTCTTAAACCTAGAGATTTGGGACCCTTGGAATGGGTACCAAGCAGTATGACTTCAAAGGGTCTGCATTTGCTAACCGAACCTCACCAATGCTATCAGCCAGAAGTGTCGAAACTTATGTCTCACCGAGCTCTGGGTGTAGATGTGGTAAATCCAGGTTGCATCACAAGCTCTGAATGAATTATTTAAGAATTGCTCTCTATTTCACTGTCATTGTGTTTTGTTTTTGAAATTTTTTTTATAACGGGATTTATCGGATTTTCATTGCTGTGTTTAGGCTGCTGTACACACGCTTGATTCTCCTACGGAGACATATAAATCCATGGGTTTTAACATTCTTACTAATCATGTATATTCCTAAGGGTAGAATATGTGGTGTTGAGCCCATTTCGTTGAGCAAGAAGTAGGTCTTGTCTCTTACATATTTGGCTTATGGAACGGTATCTGTGCTAATTAAAATCTCTGGTTTTATGCAGCACCGCAACTCACCTTTCCACATAAGCAAGCATAAGTTGGTTTTCTAAGTTTGAGACCCTGTTCTATTTTGTAGTTCAGTTCATCTGTAGCCAAGTTTACATTCCGTGTATTAGTGATATCTTATGATGTTTCTTTTTCTGTGAGACTTATTTCACGTAGAATCATCATACCTGAATCCACTCATTATGCCGCTACGGGCCTGATGACATAGATTTCATTGCTGAGTGATATTTCATTGTACGTACGTACCACAACTTCTTAATCCATTTTTCGCTTTCTGGGATATTTAACTTGTACCGTAGATGAGGTTTTTGTAAACAGAGCCATCCCAAATTTTGGGGTGGATGTGTGTTTTTGATTTTAATGTCCCTAAGCTACTGGACCATAAGTGGAAGTGCCATAGGCTGTGTTGCTTTGTTTCCTACGTGTTTCAGGAAACACCATACACTTCTCCAGAGTGGCTGTTGGCAATTTACATCCCGCCCGTCAGCATAACAAGGCTCCCTGTTCTCCATGGCCTGTCCTGTATTTCTGGATTTTACACTTTTTTCAGATGGCCCTGTTGTCCAGGGGGCAGTGAGACTTCCCTTGTAGTGCAGATTTTTTTTCACGCTTGCTTGGTTGGCCAAAAATGGTATATGCGTTTTCTCCTGAATATATTCAGGAAAAAACGCATATGCCCTTTTTGGCCAAGTGCATCATTGTCGACATTCTGCCTCTTTTCCTATGCTTTAAGTGCAATTCCAGTCTACCCCCTGAAATCGTTTTCCTGAAATTCTGCCCCTCTTTCAAGTCATCTTCGCAGACTTACTTCAGTATATTTTTGGACGATAGCTGTCATTCATAACTCTGCACGTTTGTGAATTACAGTGCCCCTGAGCTCCTTTCTTCAACTCGTTTTCTTGTGAGCTGGCAGCAAAACCGCAGGATTGCTTTAGGCCCTAAGCTCTTTCTGGCAGGGCACGCTGAGCATTTGGTTAATTCCTCTTCCTGGTGGGAAATGAGCGTTACATTTGCCCGTGCAGACACCTACAGCTAGTCTCTCATTGGTTCTCCCTATTCCTGTTCACCTTGCGCAGAAATTGCAAACTGTGCCAAACAGGAGCTTAAAGGCACTGACTCTCCAAGTGGGGAGAGTGTTAGTAAAGCGTCTGGAATGGTGAACCCGAGTACCAGGGAACGAAAACTGAGATGCATTTGAAAACGTTTCCCAATCACACGGTGGACCATACTCTGGGTTTCCCATGCATGTTTTAGCTGAAGGAAGAATCCCTTAAACCTGGAGAGTTGGGACCCATGGAAAGGGTTCCATGCAGTATGACTTCAAAGGGTCTGCATTTGCTCACCAAACCTCACCAATGCTATCAGCCCGAAGTGTCCAGCCTTATGTCTCACCCAGCTCTGGGTGTAGATGTGGTAAATCCAGGTTGCATCACAAGCCCTGAATGAATTATTTAAGAATTGCTCTCTATTTCACTGTCATTGTGTTTTGTATTTGAAAATTATTTTGATAATGGGATTTATCGGGTTTTCACTGCTACCTTTATGCCGCTGTACACACGCATGTTTCTCTTACGGAGACATATAAATCCGTGGGTTTTAAGATTCTTACTAGTCAGGTATATTCCTAGGAGTTGAATATGGGGTGTTGAGTCCATTTCGTTGAGCAAGGAGTAGGTCTTGTCTATTACATATTTGGCTTATGGAATGGTATCTGTGTTAATTTCAATCTCTGGTACTATGCAGCACGCCAACTCATCTTTCCCCATAAGCAAGCATAAGTTGTTTTTCTAAATTTAAGGCCCTGTTCTGTTTTGTAATTCAGTTCATGTGTAGCCAAGTTTACATTCCGTGTATTAGTGATATCTTATGATGTTTCTTTTTCTGTGTGACTTATTTCACTTAGAATCATCGTACCTGAATCCACTCATTATGCCGCTACGGGCCTGATGACATAGATTTGATTGCTGAGTGATATTACATTGTACGTACGTACCACAACTTCTTTATCCATTTTTCGCTTTCTGGGATATTTAACTTGTACCGTAGACGAGGTTCTTGTAAACAGAGCCGTCCCAAACATTGGGGTGGATGTGTGTTTTAGATTTTAATGTCCCTAAGCTACAGGACCATAAGTGGAAGTGCCATAGGCTGTGTTGCTTTGTTTCCTACAAGTTTCAGTAAACACCATACACTTCTCCAGAGTGGCTGTTGGCAATTTACATCCCGCCCGTCAGCATAACAAGGCTCCCTGTTCTCCATGGCCTGTCCTGTATTTCTGGATTTTACACTTTTTTCAGATGGCCCTGTTGACCAGGGGGCAGTGAGACTTCCCTTGTAGTGCAGATTTTTTTTCACGCTTGCTTGGTTGGCCAAAAATGGTATATGCGTTTTCTCCTGAATATATTCAGGAGAAAACGCATATGCCCTTTTTGGCCAAGTGCATCATTGTCGACATTCTGCCTCTTTTCCTATGCTTTAAGTGCAATTCCAGTGTACCCCCTGAAATTGTTTTCCTGAAATTCTGCCCCTCTTTCAAGTCATCTTCGCAGACTTACTTCAGTATATTTTTGGACGATAGCTGTCATTCATAACTCTGCAGGTTTGTGAATTACAGTGCCCCTGAGCTCCTTTCTTCAAATCGCTTTCTTGTGAGCTGGCCGCAAACCCGCAGGATTGCTTCAGGCCCTAATCTGGTTCCGGCATGGCATGCTGAGCGTTTGGTTAATTCCACTTCCTGGTGGCAAATGAGCGTTAAATTTGCCTGTGCAGACACCTACAGCTAGTCTCTCATTGTTTCTCCCTATTCCTGTTCATCTTGCGCAGAAATTGCAAACTGTACCAAACAGGAAGTTAAAGGCACTGACTCTCCAAGTGGGGAGAGTATTAGTAAACGGTCTGGAATTGTGAACCCGAGTAAAAGGGGACGGAAACTGAGATGCATTTGAAAACGTTTCCCGGTCACACGGTGCACCATACTTTGGGTTTCCCATGCATGTTTTAGCTGAAGGAAGGATCGCTTAAACCTGGAGATTTGGGACCCATGGAATGGGTACCATGCAGTATGACTTCAAATGGTCTGCATTTGCTCATCGAACCTCACCAAAGCTATCAGCCCGAAGTGTCCAACCTTATGTCTCACTCAGCTCTGGGTGTAGATGAGGTAAATCCAGGTTGCATCACAAGCCCTGAATGAATTATTTAAGAATTGCTCTCTATTTCACTGTCATTGTGTTTCGTTTTTGTAATTCATTTTGATAATGGGATTTATCGGATTTTCTCTGCTGCCTTCATGCAGCTGTACACACGCTTGATTCTCTTATGGAGACATATAAATCCATGGGTTTGAAGATAATTACTAGTCAGGTGTATTCCTAGGCGTTGAATATAGGGTGTTTAGCCCATTTCGTTGAGCAAGGTGTAGGTCTTGACTATTACATATTTGACGTATGGAATGGTATCAGTGCTAATTTCTATCTCTGGTTTTATGCAGCACCCCAACTCACCTTTCCCCTTAAGCAAACATAAGTTGGTTTTCTAAATTTGAGAACCTGTTATGTTTTGAAATTCAGTTCATGTGTAGCCAAGATTACATTCCGTGTATTAGTGATATATTATGATGTTTCATTTTCTGTGTGACTTATTTCACTTAGAATCATTGTACCTGAATCCACTCATTATGCCACGACGGGCCTGATGACATAGATTTCATTGGTGAGTGATATTCCATTGTACGTACGTACCACAACTTCTTTATGCATTTTTCGCTTTCTGGGATATTTAACTTGTACCGTAGACGTGGTTCTTGTAAACAGAGCCGTCTGAAACTTTGGGGTGGCTCTGTGTTTTTGATTTTAATTTCCCTAACTATAGGACCATAAGTGGAAGTGCCGTAGGTTCCGTTGCTTTGTTTTTTAGGTGTTTCAGGAAACACCATACACTTCCCCAGAGTGGCTCTTGGCAATTTACATCCCACCCATCAGCATAACAAGGCTCCCTCTTCTCCATGGCCTGTGCTGCCTTTCTGGATTTTACACTTTTTTCAGATGGCTCTTTTGGCCGGGGGGCAGTGAGACTTCATTTTAGTGCAGATTTCTATAACATGCTTGCTTGGTTGGCCAAAAAGGGCGTATGCTTTTTTTCCTGAATATATTCTGGAAAAATGCATACGCCCTTTTTGGCCAAGTGCATCAATGTCGACGTTCTCCCTCTTTTCGTATGCTTTAAATGCAATTCCAGTCTACCCCCTGAAATCGTTTTCCTGCAAATCTGCCCCGCTTTCAAGTCCTCTTTGCAGCCTTCCTTCAATATATTTTTGGACGATAGCTGTCATTTATAACGCTGAAGGTTTGTGAATTACAGTGCCCGTGAGCTCCTTTCGTCAAATCACTTTCTTGTGAGCTGTCCGCAAAGCCGCAGGATTGCTTCAGGCCCTAATTTGGTTCCCTCACGGCATGCTGAGCCTTTTGTTATTTCCTCTTCCTGGTGGGAAATGAGCGTTAAATTTGCCCGTGCAGAAACCTACAGCTACTCTCTCATTGGTTCTCCCTATTCCTGTTCATCTTGCGCAGAAATTGCAAAGTGTGCCAAACAGGAGGTTAAAGGCACTGACTCTCCAAGTGGGGAGAGTGTTAGTAAAGGGTCTGGAATGGTGAACCCGAGTAAAAGGGGACGAAAACTGAGATGCATTTGAAAACGTTTCCCAGTCACACGGTGCACCATACTGTGGGTTTCCCATGCATGTTTTAGCTGAAGGAAGAATCCCTTAAACCTGGAGAGTTGGGACCCATGGAATGGGTAACATGCAGTATGACTTCAAAGCGTCTGCATTTGCTCATCGAACCTCACCAATGCTATCAGGCTGAAGTGTCCCACCTTATGTCTCACTCACCTCTGGGTGTAGATGAGGTAAATCCAGGTTGCATCACAAGCCCTGAATGAATTATATAAGAATTGCTCTCTACTTCACTCTCATTGTGTTTTGTTTTTGTAATTCATTTTGATAAGGGTATTTATCGGATTTACTCTGCTGCATACATGCAGCTGTACACACGCTTGATTCTCTTATAGAGACATATAAATCCATGGGTTTGAAAATTCTTACTAGTCAGGTGTATTGCTAGGCGTTGAATATAGGGTTTTTAGGCCATCTCGTTGAGCAAGGGGTAGATCTTGACTGTTACATATTTGACTTATGGAAGGGTATCTGTGCTAATTTCTATCTCTGGTTTTATGCAGCACCCAAACTCACCTTTCCCCTTAAGCAAACATAAGTTGGTTTTCTTAATTTGAGACCCTGTTCTGTTTTGCAATTCAGTTCATGTGTAGCCAAGATTACATTCGGTGTATTAGTGATTTCTTATGATGTTTCATTTTCTGTGTGACTTATTTCACTTAGAATCATCGACCTGAATCCACTCATTATGCCGCGACGGGCCTGATGACATAGATTTCATTGTAGAGTGATATAACAATGTACGTACGTACCACAAATTCTTTATGCATTTTTTGCTTTCTGTGATATTTTACTTGTACCGTAGACGAGGTTCTTGTAAACAGAGCCGTCTGAAACTTTGGGGTGGCTGTGTGTTTTTGATTTTAATTTCCCTAAGCTATAAGACCATAAGTGGAAATGCTGTAGGCTCTGTTGCTTTGTTTTTTAGGTGTTTGAGGAAACACCATACACTTCTCCAGAGTGGCTCTTGGCAATTTACATCCCACCCATCAGCATAACAGAGCTCCCTGTTCTCCATGGCCTGTGTTGCCTGTCTGGATTTTACACATTTTTCAGATGGCCGTTTTGACAGTGGGCAGTGAGACTTCACTCTAGTGCAGATTTCTTTAACATGCTTGCTTGGTTGGCCAAAAAGGGCGTATGCGTTTTTTCCTGAATATATTCTGGAAAAAACGCATACGCCGTTTTTGGCCAAGTGCATCATTGTCGACGTTCTGCCTCTTGTCCTATGCTTTAAATGTAATTCCAGTCTACCCCCTGAAATCGTTTTCCTGCAATTGTGCCCCGCTTTCAAGTCCTCTTCGCAGGCTTCCTTCAATATATTTTTGGATGATAGCTGTCATATATAACTCTGCAGGTTTGTGAATTACAGTGCCCATGATCTCCTTTCATCAAATCGCTTCCTTGTGAGCTGGCCGCAAACTCGCAGGATTGCTTCAGGCCCTAATCTGGTTCCGGAATGGCATGCTGAGCCTTTGGTTAAATCCTCTTCCTGGTTGGAAATGAGCGTTAAATTTGCCTGTGCAGACACCTACAGCTAGTCTCTCATTGGTTCTCCCTATTCCTGTTCATCTTGCGCAGAAATTGCAAAATGTGCCAAACAGGAGGTTAAAGGCACTGACTCTCCAAGTGGGTAGTGTTAGTAAAGGGTCTGGAATTGTGAACCCGAGTAAAAGGGAACGAAATCTGAGATGCATTTTAAAACGTTTCCCTGTCACACGGTGCACCATACTGTGGGTTTCCCCTGCATGTTTTAGCTGAAGGAAGAATCGCTTAAACCTGGAGAGTTGGAACCCATGGAATGGGTCCCATGCAGTATGACTTCAAAGGGTCTGCATTTGCTCATTGAACCTCACCAATGCTATCAGCCCGAAGTGTCCAACCTTATGTCTCACTCAGCTCTGGGTGTAGATGAGGTAAATCCAGGTTGCATCACAAGCCCTGAATGAATTATTTAAGAATTGCTCTCTATTTCACTGTCATTGTGTTTTGTTTTTGTAATTCATTTTGATAATGGGATTTATCGGATTTTCTCTGCTGCCTTCATGCTGCTGTATACACGCTTGATTCTCTTATGGAGACATATAAATCCATGGGTTTGAAGATTCTTACTAGCCAGGTGTATTCCTAGGCGTTGAATATAGGGTGTTTAGTGCATTTTGTTGAGCAAGGAGTAGGTCTTGTCTATTACGTATTTGGCTTATGGAACGGTATCTGTGCTAATTTCTATCTCTGTTTTTATGCAGCACCCCAACTCACCTTTCCCCATAAGCAAGCATAAGTTGGTTTTCTAAATTTGAGACCCTGTTCTGTTTTGTATTTCAGTTCATGTGTAGCCAAGTGTACATTCCGTGTATTAGTGACATCTTATGAGGTTTCTTTATCTGTGTGATTTATTTCACTTAGAGACATCGTACCTGAATCCAGTCCTTATGCTGCTTTGGGCCTGATGACATAGATTTCCTTGCTGAGTGATATTCCATTTTACGTAAGTACTACAGCTTCTTTATCCCTTTTTTGCTCTCTGGGATATTTAACTTGTAGGGTAGATAAGGTTCTAAACAGAGCTGTCCCAAAGTTTGTGGTGGCTGCGTCTTTCTGATTTTAATTTCTCTCAGCTAAAAGACCATATGTGGAAGTGCACTGGGCTCAGTTCCTTTCTTTTTTAGGTGTTTCAGGAAACGCCATACACTTCTCCAGAGTGGCTGTTGGCAATTTACATCCCACCCATCAGCATAACAATGCTCCGTTTTCTCCATGGCCTGTCCTGTCTTTCTGGATTTTACAGTTTTTTCAGATGGCCCTTATGACCAGGGGGAAGTGAGACTTCATTGTAGTGCAGATTTCCTTTGCAAGCTTGCTTGGTTGGCCAAAAAGCGTGTATGCGTTTTTTCCTGACTATATTCAGGAAAAATCGAATATGCCCTTTTTAGCCAAGTGCATCATTGTCAACGTTCTGCCTCTTTTCCTATGCTTTAAATGCATTTTCAGTCTAACTCCTGATATCGGTTTCCTGCAATTCTGCCCCACTTTCAAGTCCTCTTCGCGTCCTTACTTCAATATACTTTTGGACAATAGCTGTCATTTATAACTCTGCATGTTTGTGAATTACAGTGCCCCTGAGCTCGTTTCTTCAACTCGTTTTCTTTTGAGCTGGCTGCAAAACCATAGGATTGCTTCTGGCCCTAATCTTGTTCCGGCATTGCACGCTGACCGTTTGTTTAATTCTCCTTCCTGGTGGGAAATGAGCATTACATGTGCCCATGCAGACACCTACAGCTAATCTCTCATTGGTTCTCCCTATTCCTGTACATCTTCTGCGTAAATTGCAAACTGAGCCAGACAGGAGGTTAAAGACACTGACTCTCCAAGTGGGGAGAGTGTTAGTAAAGCGTCTGG
Organism: Delphinapterus leucas; assembly: GCF_059928025.1. NCBI lineage: Eukaryota > Metazoa > Chordata > Mammalia > Artiodactyla > Monodontidae > Delphinapterus > Delphinapterus leucas. Next base: position 7,946,129 of record NW_028322239.1, on the reverse strand, counting down.
AATGGTGAACCCGAGTACCAGGGGACGAAAACTGAGATGCATTTAAAAACGTTTCCCAATCACACGGTGGACCATACACTGGGTTTCCCATGCACGTTTTAGCTGAAGGAAGAATCCCTTAAACCTGGAGAGTTGAAACCCATGGAATGGGTAAAATGCTGTATGACTTCAAATGGTCTGCATTTGCTCACAGAACCTCACCAATGCTATCAGCTCGAAGTGTCCAGCCTTATGTCTCATCCAGCTGTGGGTGTAGATGTGTTAAATCCAGGTTGCATCACAAGCCCTGAAAGAATTTTTTAAGAATTGCTCTCTATTTCACTGCCATTTTGTTATGTTTTTGAAATTTATTTTGAAAATGTGATTTAGCTGATTTTCACTGCTACGTTTATGTCGCTCTACACACGCTTGATTCTCTTACGGAGACATATAAATCCATACGTTTTAAGACTCTTACTAGTCAGGTATATTCCTAGGTGGTGAATATGGGGTGTTGAGTCATTTCGTTGACCAAAAAGTAGGTCTTTTCTATTACATATTTGGCTTATGGAACAGTATCTGTGCTAATTTCAATCTCTGGTTTTATTCAGCACCCGAACTCACCTTTCCCCTTAAGCAAGCATATGTTGGTTTTCTAAATTTGAGGCCCCGTTCTGTTTTGTAGTTCCATTCATGTGTCCCCAAGTTTACATTCCGTGTATTAGTGATATCTTATGTTGCTTTAAATGATATCTTATGATATGTGTCTTTTTCTTTTGAATTATGTGACTTCGAATGATCATACGTAACTCCTCTGGAGTTGTTACAAATGGCCATATTTCATTGATTTCCAGGCTGAGTAATATTCCACTCTACATAAGTACCACATCTCTATCCATTTTTTCCCTCCAGAGACATTTAAGTTATATCCTAGTCGAGGTTCTTTTAAACAGAGAGGCGGTAAACATTGGGGTGCCTGTGTCCTCTCGATTTTTGTTTTTCCCAAGATACACGTCCATGAGTGCAAGTGCCCTGTGCTCTGTAGCTCATTTTTTAGATGCTTTAGTAAACACAATACACTTCTCCAGAGTGACCGTTGGCAATATACATTTCCACTATAAGCCTCACAGGGCTCCCTTTTCTCCTTTCCTGTCCTGCATTTCTGGTGTTTACACTTTATGAGGACGGCTCTTCTGACTGATGTGAAGTGATATCTTTTGTAGTATTGATTTCCAGGGCCCACCTGTTTGGTTGGCTAAAAATGTGTGTGCCCTTTTCTTGAATATATACAGAAAGAGACGCATACACCCTTTTTGACCAAGTGCAAAGTTGCAAATGTTCAGCCCCTTTTCTGGTGCTTAATGGCGAGTCCTTTCTACCTCTTCCAATCCCTTTCCTGCCATTCTCCCTTGCTTACAAGTCCTTTTCTCTGACTATCCTCAAGACATTTTTTAGGGATAGATATTTTCAACTCTGCAGTTTCGTGAATTTTAGTGCCCCTGAGTTCCATTTTTTACTTGTGTTTATGGGAACTGGCCACAAAGCAGCGGGATTTCCTCAAGGCCTATTCTGTTTCCATGGGCAACCCTAGCCTTTGGTCAATTCGTCTTTCTGATTGGAAATTAAAGTGACATGTGGCTGTCCGAGAACCTAGGACTTGTCTCTCATTGTTCCTCCACCTTCCGCTTCATCCTCTGGACAAATTCCAAACTGTACACAACAGGATGTTGACAGTGCTGACATCTCCAAGTGGGGAGACTGTTAGTAAAGACGCCGGAGTGGTGAACCCGAGCACCAGGAGATGAGGAGATGAGATGCCTTTTCCAAACTCTTCCCGATCAGACGGTATACCATCCTCTGGGTGTGACAGGCATGTTTTAGCTGTAGGAAGGATCCCATTCATGTGAGGAGACCACCAGGGCTTTTTCAAAATCAGTGTCTCTCCGCAACCCAAACTGGGGAATTTTTTAAGCTACGGCTACACATATGTTCATTAAGGGCCTTGGGAAGTAGGCAGAGTCCAAATTTTAGATGATTGAAGTCTTCAGGGTCAGAAGCACTCACCAACGGCTTCCCTTAGGTTCCATTTTAACTGTCATTGATAGATGATGTCAATAAAAATATCTATTCTTTTTCAGATTATTTCCCCTTATAGGTTATTGCAAAATATTGAGTGTAGTTCCCTGTGCTATACAGTAGTTCCTTGTTGATGATTGATTATATACATAGCAGTGTGTATGTGTTAATCCCAAACTGTTAATTTATCCCTCCTCCCACCTTTCCTCTTTGGTAATCATAAATTATAAGATTTTATACTTCTCAGAAATGGGGGAGCTGAAAGAGAGGTATCATTTTCAATGGAAAAGCATTTAAAACAAGATTGAAGCTTTAACCAAGATTATTAGATGTACGAAGAAATCATTTCGTTTCTCTAATATTGACCTGACAAATAAGACAAACCTTTTCAGTGAACTTGCTTATAATAAAGTGATGGAAATATCAAATGGAAGTGTTAGAAACATCTTATTTTACCCGAGCCTTATACACTGTTCTATGTTAATTACAGTTTGGCTCACACATCTGTTCATTGAAGTTACAAGGTTCTCAATTTCTGTTACTGATCCTCCAGAGTGGACCCCAACAAGTGTCCCCCTGCCCGGTGTCATTGGAGCCAACAGATCGAGACTGAGTTTGGTTCAGAAGCAAAGGAAACTTTATATTTTGATCAGAGAATGGAGAGGTGAGAGCAAGTGCTACCCTGTGGGCTGTGGGCTGGGCTGCTGTGTAGAGATCCTGTCAGAGTCAGTGGGAGGGAGGGGGCAGAGCTCTCTCGAGGGCCCGGTTGGCTGCAGCTCAGGCTCTATATCACGGAGTCTGCCCTGGGCCCCAGGATCTGATGTGTCGACCCAGCCATTCTGCACTAGAAAATCTGGTCTGAAGTGCCAGGTGTGGAACCTCTGTATGCGGGACCCTAGGAGCACGTGAAATTAGACAAAGCACAAAGGATAAAAAGGTTAGACTTTATTTTATTGCCCAGATTCTATTTTTATCTCCCAGGGATTTTTAAGGGGCTTTGCCTGGGACAAACCCCACTTCTGCCTTTTGTCCCCTTCCTCATTCTTGGAGTGCTGAGGGTGCAGACCCTTCTTCTGTAACTGCTGAGTGCTGAGTTAAGAGCACTCATACTCGTGGGCGAGGGTCAGAACTTCTCCCCAGCAGCCTCCAGGTGACGTTGATTGTCCCCAGGGCTGCTGCCTCCCTGCTCGTCCGCCTGAGCACCAGTATTGGAAGTGTTATAGATTCTAATGACCGTTAAGGGTCCAGGAAGGAGATGTGCAGTGATGCTGTGAGGTCCAGTTTCACCCCGCCCCACATTTATTTGGCCACCTTAGGCTGACCGTTTCTGCCAGCCTAGATGCTCTGACCAGTAGTCTGCGCTTTCTTCAATTAGGCCCCTGAATTAACGTAAAAACAGCACCAGGTGTCAGGACCCTGCCCGCTCAACTCCCAGACAGCCCAGGGTCAGTGGTGATGAAGGACCATGATGGCCACTGAGTCAACAGCCTTTTGAAGTAAACAGGAGTCCAGCCGGTCTTATTGGCCACCATCATCACGGTGTTTCTAGGCTTTTCTATGGTGACAGCGTGATATTCGGTTCCCCCGCCAAGATTATTAGCTCCCCTCTGGGTGCAGTAAGTCCTGCAAGCAGTAGTCTACTCTTTTGGGACACACTCTTGTTGTTTTATGAGAGAAACTCCAGGTCAAGTGATGGTCACATGAGTTGTCATGTTGCCCCGTTGCCCCTGGTTATCTCTCTGGAGGTTGGAGTTGGAGGGCCTCCTCACTCGAGGTCAGTGTGCCCACGGAGCAAACCCTGCAACTTCAGGGCATGGTTGGGGGTTAGGATCACCACGTGGGGTCCTTTTCCCTTAAGAGGGAGGTGGCCTTTTGGGCTGCTGATTTCCAGGTTTTTAGATACCGCCAGTATCTTGGGCAGATGTGGCGGTGGGCCAAGCTCCATGGTGACCGTAGTTTATCCTACCTATATGGCATTCTTGCATTGTTCCATTTCAAGTGGTCTCAGTTTTTGCACTAATACTCCAATGGCGATTCACCTTTCACCAGGAATGTAAAGGTCAAAGGGTTTAGCTAAATTAGGGAGTTCCAGGGCAAGGGTCTGAATTGACTGCTCTTTCCATTCTTGAAAGGCCACTTCTAGATTCTATTCAAAAGGATCATCATCTTTTCCTTTCAGTGTTTCATATAGAGGCCCAGCAAGTAGACTGTAGTTAGGGATCCAGAAGCAGCAAACCCTGGCCTCCCCAGGAACCCCTAAGCTGTCTTCTAGTTTTAGAAAGGGGTAATGCTATAAATTGTTTCTTCCCTTTCCTGGGATGTGCTTCTCCGACCTTCTGTGAGAATGAAGCCCAGGCAGGTCACCGTAGTCTGTGATATTTGAGCTTTTTCTTGGACAACTTCTATCCTCTATTGGCTTGGTAGTTCAGAGGTCTCCTTAGTAGGGCTGGCGATCAGAATGTCGTCTGCATATTGAAGGAGTGTTTCCTTTTCCAGAGGTAGAGCTTTTAGGTCTTTAGCTGAGCTTTCCCCAAAGGTGGTGTGGGAATTTTTGAACCCTTGGGGCAAGACGGCCCGGAAGTATTGTTTTAGTTGTATGTTGAGTCCTGCCACTCACAAGCCAAAATTTCTTGTGACTCTCGGACTAATGGAATACAAAAGAAGGCATCATTTAAGACTAATACAGAATACCAAGTCCTGGTGGTTGGTAGAATGACCAGCAGGGTGTAGGATTTAGGAACTACTGGAGGTATATCCTCGGTGGCTTCACTGACTGTCCTGACATCCTTTACCAGAACTCCAGCAGCCCATGGGGCTGTCGAGGTCAGGCCAATCCCAGGATATGAAGCTCACCTGGGCAGGTACCCCACCCCCACGCCAGCCCACGGGGCTCTCGTGTTCAGGCCCCTCCCAGGATATGGGGTTCCCTGCGCAGGTCCCCTGCAGCCCATGGGGCTCTCGTGGTCAGGCCCCTCCCAGGATACAGAGCTACCCTTGCAGGTACCGTGGCAAGGCTGGGCACACGGGAACCGTGCACATAGCCCACATTGCAGAGCACTCCCAGCTCACCTGTCGCTCAGATCTGACACAGAGCACCTCAGAGCAGGACTTGAACTAACAAATAGCACCTCCATCAGGTCTGTGACCCTGGGCATCACTCTGTGCGGCCTCCCTCCACCTGGTCTTCCAGAGACTTCCACTGCACCCGGGGCACCAGGCCTCTGTCTCCACCCACCACCCACCCCTCCTCTCCCTGACTCCTGGGGTCCTCTCATTAGGAGAGGGTTTTCTTGAAGTTGTCTCCCACTCATGGGCCAGTTAAAATGATTAGAAAACAAGCCGGAGCTACAACCCCTTGTCTATCCTGACTCTCAAGAGCCCACAGCTGTTCCTTGGACCTGGCTGATTCAGCAATTTCCATTTTCTGCAATTGTGAGACCCTGAGGGGTGATGATTGGCTGACCTGGGCAGCCTGACCGTGCCGGCCAGCCCTCCCCAGGTGTGCCTGGGTTGAGATCGATATAAACACACATATAAAATGGCTGTGCCTGACGCCATTTTCTCTGCCCTGTCAACAGTCTCGGGGCTGGGCTGGTGGGACGGAGTGAGAGGCCACGGCTTTGTGGGTGGCCCAGTGTGAGTGGGGTTCTGCTGGACTTTCTGCAGCAGTTGCCAAGATGCCACCTGCTAAAGAAGAGGATGTGACACCCATACCTGCCGCTGGAATTTCTTCCTGGGCAGAGGTGAGGAAGGAAGAAAGCAGTGGGGGCGAGGACAGGAGGGGTATCTCAGGCAGGGAAATGGAAAGCTTCCAGAAGAGCACCCAGGGCCAGGGCCATCCTGGCTGGCCTGCAGGCACCAAGTCGGCCGGCATGCTGTCACTCGTGTGGCTCCATGGCCCTTCCTCTAGGCTTTCAAGTCCTTGTACATATTCAGGTGTTTTACCTGGGAAGGGTGGGAACATTTCAGCAGCAGCTGGCCTGGGGTTCGGCCCACGTTTACTCACAGATGCCTCGGCATGGTCCCCCAGCTTTGCAAAGAGGACGCTTGTTGCGTGGGGCCTGCTGGCTGAATGGGAGATGATTCCCCACCACTGACCAACTTCAGAATGGTTTACAACTGGAGCAAGTGCCCTGATACGGTTTTCCTCTGTGTAAATGGTGGGTTCTGATTTTTTTTCTTTTTTCCGTTTTTGGTTCAAGGTAGATTTTATTCCTCTTTTTTGTATTTACAGATATAAGCATGGAAATAATTTATTCATATTAATACATGTATGTGAAGGGAAGAATATTTTTTCTGTTTTACTTTTTTTAATTTTATTTTTTTAATTTTGAATTTTATTTTATTTTTTATACAGCAGGTTCTTATTGGTTATCTATTTTATACATATAAATGTATACATGCCAATCCCAATCTCTCAACTCCTCCCACCACCACCCCCCCAACCGCTCTCCCCCCTTGGTGTCCATACGTTTGTTGTCTACATCTGTTGCTCTATTTCTGTCTTGCAAAACGGTTCATCTGTACAATTTTTCTAGGTTCCACATATATGCATTAATATACAAGATTTGTTTTGTTTTTCTCTTTCTGACTTACTTCACTCTGTATGACAGTCTCTAGATCCATCAACGTCTCTACAAATGATCCAATTTCATTCCTTTTTATGGCTTAGTAATATTCCATTTTATATATGTACCACATCTTTATGCATTCGTCTGTCTGGGCATTTAGGTTGCTTCCATTACCTGGATATTGTAAATAGTGATGCAATGAACATTGCGGTGAATGTCTCTTTTTGATTTTTGGTTTTGTCTGGGTATATGCCCAGTAGTGGGATTGCTGTATCATATGGTAATTCTATTTTTAGTTTTATAAGAAACTCCATAATGTTCTCCACAGTGACTGTATCTATTTACATTCCCAACAATAGTGGAAGAGGGTTCCTTATCTCCACACCCTTTCCAGCATTTGTTGTTTGTAGATTTTCTGATGATGCCCATTCTAACAGGTGTGAGATGATACAGCATGGATGAGTCTATTTCGTTGAGCAAGGAGTAGGTCTTGTCTATTACATATTTGGCTTATGGAAAGGTATCTGTGCTAATTTCAATCTCTGGTTTTATACAGCAGCCCAACTCAACTTTCCCCTTAAGCAAGCATAAGTTTTTTAGCTAAATGTGAGACACTGTTCGGTTTTGTAATTCAGTTCATGTGGAGCCAAGTTTACACTCCCTCTATTAGTGATATCTTATGATTACTGTCTTTCTCTGTGTGACATATTTCTCTTAGAGTCATCGTGCTTAAGTCCACTCAATTTGCTGCTACAGGCCTGATGACATTGATTTCATTGCTGAGTGATATTCCGTTGTACGTAAGAAGCACAACTTCTTTATCTATTTTTTTCTTTCTGGGATATTTAATTTGTACTGGACTCAAGGTTCTTGTAAACACAGCAGCCCTAAATTTTGTGTTGGCTGTGTCTTGTTGATTTTAATTTTCCTAAGCTATAGGACCATAAGTGGAAGTGCCCTAGGCTCTGTAGCTTTGTTTTTTAGATGTTTCAGGATACACCATAAACATCTCCAGAGTGTCTGTTGGCAATTTACATCCCACCCATCAGCATAACAAGGCTCCCTGTTCTCCATGGCCTGTCCTGTGTTTCTCGTTTTTACACTTTTTTCAGATGGCCCTTTTGACGAATGGGAAAAGAGACTTCATTGTAGTGCGGATTTCCATTGCTCGAGTGCTTGGTTGACCAAAAAGGGCGTATGCGTTTTTTCCTGAATATATTCACGAAAAAATGCATACGCTCTTTTTGTCCAAGTGCATCACTGTCAAAGATCTGCTGCTTTTCATATGCTTTAAATGCAATTCAAATCTACCTCCTGAAATCTGATTCCTGGAATTCTGCCGTGTTTTCAAGTCTTCTTTGCAGCCTTACTTCAATATATTTTTGACAATAGTTGTCATTTATAACTCTGCAGGTTTGTGAATTACAGTGTCCCTGATTTCCTTTCTTTACTCGCTTCCTTGTAAGCTGGCCACAAAACCGCAGGTTTGCTTCAGGCCGTAATCTGGTTCCGGCACGGCACGCTGAGCGTTTGGTTAATTCCTCTTCCTGGTGGGAAATGAGAGTTAAATGTGCCCGTCCAGACACCTGCCTCACTCCCAGCCCATTGGTGATGTGTGTCCTCTGGTTTGAGGCCACATGTGCCAGTTTACTCACCTATTAAAGATGTGGACCCACTGGTGTGAGGACACTCCTGCCTGGTTCATATCCCCTTGGTGATGTGGGCTGTCTGGTGAGAGTCTGATCCTGGCTGGTTTCGTCACCTTTCTGTGAGGTGGTCCCTCTGCTCTGAGGTCACACCTGCCTGGCTTGTTCCCGTTGCCTTGGAGACGTCGGCCCTCTGGTGGCAGTTGGAGCTTGCTGGGAGTCTCCTCCCCTCGGTGATGAGGGCCCTGTGGCATCAGTCAATAACTGCTGGGCTCCCCATTTTTTCTGATGTTTGCCCACTTGTGCGATGACACTCCTGCCGGGTTTCCATCCCCATGTGGATATGCGCCTTCTGCTGTGAGGTCCCAATGGTTGGGTCGCTCACAGTTTAATGATGAGGGCCCTCTGGTGTGAGTTCATTCCAGAAAGGATCCCATTGCCTCGCTGCTCCTGGCCGCCTGCTGGGACGTTCCAACTGCTGGATTCCTCACATTTTTTGATCTATGGTGTCTGTGTTGTTAGGCTACTCCTGCCTGCCTCACTCTGAGCACCTTGGAGATGTGGTTCCTGTGGTTTAGGCCACATGTTCTGGGTTCCTCACCTTTCCATTATTTGGCCACACTGGTGTGAGGATACTTCTGCCTGGTTCCGGTCCCCTTGGTGATGTGGGCCCTCTGGTGAGAGTCTTATCCTGGCTGGGCTCCTCTCCCTTCTGTGACGTTTGCCCTCTGCTGTGAGTTCAATCCTGCCTGGCTGGCGCACGTCACCTTGGCGACGTGGGCCCTCAGTTGGGATTTGGTGCCTGCTGGGAGTTTCCTCCCTTCGGTAATGAGGGCCCTCTGGCCTCTGGCCCTAACTCCTGGGCTCCCAAATTTTTCTGATGTGTGCCCTGTGGTGCGAGTACACTCCTGCCAGGTTCCCAACCCCATGGAAATGGGGGCCTTCTGCTCTGTGGACACAATGGCTGGGTTCACAGTTTCATGATGAGGGCCCTCTTTTGTGAGTTCACACCGACCTGGAACCCATAGCCTCGCTGCTCCTTGCCACCTGCTGGGACGTTCCAACTGCGGGATACCTCACCTTTTTTATTCTATGGGCCCTCTCTTTTGAGGCTACTCCTGCCTGCCTCCCTCGCAGACCCTTGGTGATGTATGTCCTCTGGTTTGAGGCCACGTGTGTTGGGTCCCTCACCTTTCGATGATATGGCCCCAATGGTGTGAGGACACTCCTGCCTGGTTCACATCCCCTTGGTGTTGTGGGCCCTCTGGTGAAAGTCTGATCCTTGCTGGGTTCCTGACCCTTCTTTGAGGTGGGCCCTCTTCTGTGAGGTAACTCCTGCCTGGCTTGCTCACATTGCCTTGGTGACGTCAGCCATCTGGTTGCAGTTGGAGCCTGCTGGGAGCCTCCTCTCCTAGCTGATGAGGGCCCTCTGGTATCAGGCTCTAACTGCTGGGCACCCCACGTTTTCTGACTGAGCCCAGTGATGCCAGGACACTCCTGTAAGGTTCCCATCCCCATGAGGAAGTGGGCCTTCTGCTCAGTGGTCCCAACGCCTGGGTTGCTCACAGTTTCGTGATGTTGGTTCTCTGGTGTTAGTTCACTCAGGCCTAGATCCCATAGCCTCTGTGCTCTGGGCCGACTGCTGGGAGGTTCCAACTGCTGGATTCCGCCCCTTTTTTATACTTTGGGCCCTCTGTTGTGAGGCTCCTCCTGCCTGCCTCACTCCAAGCCCCTTGGTGATGTAGGTTCTCTGGTTTGAGGCAACATGTGCTGGTTGCCTCACCTTTTAGGTATGTGACCCCACTGGCGTGAGGACACTCGTGACTGGTTCCCATCCTCTTGTTGATGTGGGCCCTCTGGTGAGAGTTGGACCCTGGCTTGATTCCTCTTACTTCTGGGAGGTGGGTCCTCTGCTGTGAGGTCACTCCTGCCTGGCTGGCACACGTCGCCTTGGCCACATGGGCCCTCTGGTTGCAGTTGGAGCGTGCTGGGAGCCTCCTCCCATCGGTGATGAGGGCCCTCTGGCGTCAGGCCCTAACTGCTGGGCTCCCCACATTTTCTGATATGTGCTCACTGGTGCGATGACACTCCTGCCAGGTTCCCATCCCCATGCGGATTTGGGCCTTCTGTTCTGAGGTGCCAACGTGTGGGTTGCTCACAGTGTCAGGATGTGGGCCCTCTGCTGTGAGTTCACTCCGGCATGCATCCCATATCCTCGGTGTTCTGGGCCACCTGCTTGGAGCTTCCAACTGCAGGATTCCTTACCTTTTTTCTTCTATGGGCCGTGTGTTGTGAGACACTTCCTGCCTGCCTCACTCTGAGCCCCTTGTTGTTGTGGGTCTTCTGGTTTGAGGCCACATGTGGTGGATTTCTCGCCTTTCAATGATGTGGCCCCACTGGGGTCAGAACACTCCTGCCTGGTTCCCATCCCCTTGGTGATGTGGGCCCTCTGGTGAGAGTCTCATCCTGGTTGGGTTCCTCACAGTTTCGTAAGGTTGGCCCTCTGCCCTGAGGTCACTCCTGCCTGGCTGGCACACACCGCCTTGGTGACGTCGGCCCTCTGACCGCAGATGGAGCGTGCTGGGAGCCTTCTCCTCTCGGTGATGAGGACACTCTGGTGTCAGGCCCTAACTGCTGGGTACCCATATTTTCTGATACGTGCTAAGTGGTGAGAGGACACTCCGGCCAGGTTCCCATCCCCATGCGGATTTGGGCCTTCTGTTCTGAGGTGCCAACGGCTGGGTTGCTCACAGTGTCAGGATGTGGGCCCTCTGCTGTGAGTTCAATCCGGCATGGATCCCATAGCCTCGGTGCTCTGGGACAACTGCTTGGAGCTTCCAACTGCGGGATTCCTCACCTTTTTTATTTTATGGGCCCTCTGTTTGAGACACCTCCTGCCTGCCTCACTCTGAGCCCCTTGTTGATATGGGTCCTCTGGTTTAGGCCATATGTTCTGGGTTCCTCACTTTTCTATGATTTGGCCATACTGGTGTGAGGCCACTCCTGCCTGGTTCTGATCCCCTTGGTGATGTGGGCCCTCTGGTGATTGTCTTATCCTGGCTGGGTTCCTCCCCCTTCTGTGACGTAGGCCCTCTGCTGTGAGGTCACTCCTGCCTGGCTGACGCACGTCACCTTGGCGACGTGGGCCCTCAGTTGGGAGTTGGTGCCTGCTAGGAGTCTGCTCCCCTCGGTAATTAGGGCTGTCTGGAGTCAGGCCCTAACTCCTGGGCTCCCAAACTTTTCTGATGTGTGCCCTGTGGTGCGAGTACACTCCTGCCATGTTACCAAACCCATGGGAATGTGGGCCTTCTGTTCTGTGGTCCCAACAGCTGTGTTGTTCACAGTTTCATGATGAGGGCCCTCTGTTGTGAGTTCACACTGGCTGGGATCCCATAGCCTCGCTGCTCCTTGCCGCATGCTAGGAGTTTCCAACTGCGGGATTCCTCACATTTTTTATTCTATGGGTCCTCTGTTTTGAGGGTCCTCCTGCCTGCCTCACTCCCAGCCCCTTGGAGATGTGGGTCGGCTTGTTTGGGCCACATATTCTGGGTTCCTCACCTTTCTATGATTTGGCCACACTGGTGTGAGGCCACTCCTGCCTGGCTTGCTCCCGTTGCCTTGGTGACGTCGGACCTCTGGTGGCAGTTGGAGCCTTCTTGTACGCTCCTCTCCAAGGTGATGAGGGCCCTCTTGCGTCAGGCCCTAACTGCTGGGCTCCGCACATTTTCTGATGTGAGCTCACTGGTGCAATGTCACTCCTTCCAGGTTCCCATCCCCATGCGGATTTGGGACTTCTGTTCTGAGGTGCCAACGGCTGGGTTGCTCCCAGTGTCAGGATGTGGGCCCTCTGCTGTGAGTTCACTCCGGCATGCATCCCAGAGCCTCGGTGCTCTGGGCCACCTGCTTGGATCTTCCAACTGCAGGATTCCTTACCTTTATTCTTCTATGGGCCGTGTGTTGTGAGACACTTCCTGCCTCCCTAACTCTGAGCCCCTTGTTGATGTGTGTGTTCTGGATTGAGGCCACATGTTGTGGGTTCCTCGCCTTTCAGTGATGTGGCACCACTGTGGTGAGAACACTCCTGCCTGGTTCCCATCCCCTTGGTGATGTGGGCCCTCTGGTGAGAGTCTCATCCTGGTTGGGTTCCTCACAGTTCCGTAAGGTTGACCCTCGTCCCTGAGGTCACTCCTGCCTGGCTGGCACACCCCGCCTTGGTGACGTCGGCCCTCTGGCGGCAGTTGGAGCATGCTGGGAGCATTCTCCTCTCGGTGATGAGGACACTCTGGCATCAGGCCCTAACTCCTGGGCTCCCATACTTTTCTGATGTGTGCCCTCTGGTGGGAGTACACTCCTGTCAGGTTCCCAACCACATGGGAATGTGGGCCTTCTGCTCTGTTGTCCCAACTGCTGGGTTGTTCACAGTTTCGTGATGAGGGCCCTCTGTTGTGAGTTCACACCGGCCGGGATCCCATAGCCTCGCTGTACCTTGCCGCCTGCTGGGAGGTTCCAACTGCGGGATTCCCCACCTTTTTTATTTTATGGGCCCTCTGTTTGAGACACCTACTGCCTGTCTCACTCTGAGCCCCTTGTTGATGTGGGTCCTCTGGTTTAGGCCATATGTTCTGGTTTCTTCACTTTTCTATGATTTGGCCATACTGGTTTGAGGCCACTCCTGCCTGGTTCTGATCCCCTTGGTGATGTGGGCCCTCTGGTGGGAATCTTATCCTGGCTGGGTTCCTCCCCCTTCTGTGACGTAGGCCCTTGGCTGTGAGGTCATTCCTGCCTGGCTGTCACACGTCACATTGGCGACGTGTGCCCTCAGTTGAGAGTTGGTGCCTGCTAGGAGTCTGCTCCCCTCTGTAATTAGGGCCATTTGGCGTCCGGCCCTAACTCCTGGGCTCCCAAAATTTTCTGATGTGTGCCCTGTGGTGCGAGTACACTCCTGCCAGGATGCCAACCCCATGGGAATGTGGGCCTTCTGTTCTGTGGTCCCAACAGCTGTGTTGTTCACAGTTTAATGATGAGGGCCCTCTGTTGTGAGTTCACACTGGCTGGGAACCCATAGCCTCGCTGCTCCTTGCCGCATGCTAGGAGTTTCCAACTGCGGGATTCCTCACTTTTTTATTCTATGGGTCCTCTGTTTTGTGGCTCCTCCTTCCTGCCTCACTTCCAGCCCCTTGGAGATGTGGGTCCTCTTGTTTAGGCCACATGTTCTGGGTTCCTCACCTTTCTATTATTTGGCCACACTGGTGTGAGGCCACTCCTGCCTGGATCCGATCCCCTTGGTGATGTGGGCCCTCTGGTGAGAGTCTGATCCTGGCTGGGTACCTCACCCTTCTGTGAGGTGGGCCCTCTGACAAGAGGTCACTCCTGCCTGGGTGGCACACGTCGCCTTGGTGACATGGGCCCTCTGTTGGCCATTGGAGTGTGCTGGGAGCCTCCTCCCCTCTTTAATGAGGGCCCTGGATAAAACGCATATGCCCTTCTTGGCCAAGTGCATCATTATCGACGTACTGCCTCTTTTCCTATGCTTTAAATGCAGTTACTGTCTACCTCCTGAAATCGGTTTCCTTCATTTCTGCCCCACTTTCAACTCTGCTTTGCAGCCTTACTTCAATATATTTTTGGAAGATAGCTGTCATTGATAACTGCAGGTTTCTGAATGACAGTGCCCCTGAGCTCTTTTTTTCAACTAGCTTTCTTTTGAGCTGGCCGCAAAACTGCAGGATTGCTTCAGGCCCTAATCTTGTTCCGGCATGGCACGCTGAGCCTTTAGTTCATTCCTCTTCCTGGTGGGAAATGAGAGTTAAATTTGCCCGTGCAGACAGCTACAGCTACTCTCTCATTAGTTCTCCCTATTCCTGTTCATCTTGCGCAGAAATTGCAAACTGTGCCAAACAGGAGATAAAGGCACTGACTGTCCAGGTGGGGAGACTGTTAGTAAAGGGTCTGGAATTGTGAACCCGAGAAAAAGCGGACGAAAACGAACATGCATTTGAAAACGTTTCCCGGTCACATGGTGCACCATACTGTGGGATTCCCATGCATGTTTTAGCTGAAGGAAGAATCCCTTAAACCTGGAGAGTTGGGACCCATGGAACGGGTACCATGCAGTATGACTTCAAAGGGTCTGCATTTGCTCATCGAACCTCACCAATACTATCAGCCCGAAGTGTCCAACCTTATGTCTCACTCAGCTCTGTGTGTCGATGAGGTAAATCCAGGTTGCATCACAAGCACTGAATGAAATATTTAAGAATTGCTCTCCATTTCACTGTCATTGTGTTTTGTTTTTGTAATTAATTTTGATAATGGGATTTATCGGATTTTCCCTGCTACATTCATGCAGCTGTACACACGCTTGATTCTCTTATGGAGACATATAAATCCATGGGTTTGAAGATTCTTACTAGTAAGGTGTATTGCTAGGCGTTGAATATGGGGTGTATAGTCCATCTCGTTGAGCAAGGGGTAGGTCTTGACTATTACATATAAGACTTATGGAATGGTATCTGTGCTAATTTCTATCTCTGGGTTTATGCAGCACCCCAACTCACCTTTCCCCTTAAGCAAACATAAGTTGGTTTTCTAAATTTGAGACCCTGTTCTGTTTTGTAATTCAGTTCATGTGTAGCCAAGATTACATTCCGTGTATTAGTGATATCTTATGATGTTTCATTTTCTGTGTGACTTATTTCACTTGAATCATCGTACCTGAATCCACTCATTATGCCACGACGGGCCTGATGACATAGATTTCATTGGTGAGTGATATTCCTTTGTACGTACGTACCACAACTTCTTTATCCATTTTTCGCTTTCTGGGATATTTAACTTGTACCGTAGACGAGGTTCTTGTAAACAGAGCCGTCTGAAACTTTGGGGTGTCTGTGTGTTTCTGATTTTAATTTCCCTAAGCTATAGGACCATAAGTGGAAGTGCCGTAGGCTCCGTTGCTTTGTTTTTTAGGTGTTTCAGGAAACACCATACACTACTCCAGAGTGGCTGTTGGCAATTTACATCCCACCCATCAGCATAACAAGGCTCCCTGTTCTCCAAGGCCTGTGCTGCATTTCTGGATTTGACACTTTTTTCAGATGTCCCTTTTGACCGGTGGGCAGTGAGACGTCACTATAGAGCAGATTTCTTTAACATGCTTGCTTGGTTGGCCAAAAAGGGCGTATGCTTTTTTTCCTGAATATATTCAGGAAAAAACGCATACGCCCTTTTTGGCCAAGTGCATCATTGTCGACGTTCTGCCTCTTTTCCTATGCTTTAAATGCAATTCCAGTCTACCCCCTGAAATCTTTCTCCTGCAATTCTGCCCCGCTTTCAAGTCCTCTTCGCAGCCCTCCTTCAATACATTTTCGGACGATAGCTGTCATTTATAACTCTGCAGGTTTGTGAATTACAGTGCCCCTGAGCTCCTTTCTTCAAATCGCTTTCTTGTGAGCTGGCCGCAAACCCGCAGGATTGCTTCAGGCCCTAATCTGGTTCCGGCATGGCATGCTGAGCGTTTGGTTAATTCCACTTCCTGGTGGCAAATGAGCGTTAAATTTGCCTGTGCAGACACCTACAGCTAGTCTCTCATTGGTTCTCCCTATTCCTGTTCATCTTGCGCAGAAATTGCAAACTGTGCCAAACAGGAAGTTAAAGGCACTGACTCTCCAAGTGGGGAGAGTTTTAGTAAACGGTCTGGAATTGTGAACCCGAGTAAAAGGGGACGGAAACTGAGATGCATTTGAAAACGTTTCCCGGTCACACGGTGCACCATACTTTGGGTTTCCCATGCATGTTTTAGCTGAAGGAAGGATCGCTTAAACCTGGAGATTTGGGACCCATGGAATGGGTACCATGCAGTATGACTTCAAATGGTCTGCATTTGCTCATCGAACCTCACCAATGCTATCAGCCCGAAGAGTCCAACCTTATGTCTCACTCAGCTCTGGGTGTAGATGAGGTAAATCCAGGTTGCATCACAAGCACTGAATGAAATATTTAAGAATTGCTCTCCATTTCACTGTCATTGTGTTTTGTTTTTGTAATTAATTTTGATAATGGGATTTATCGGATTTTCCCTGCTGCATTCATGCAGCTGTACACACGCTTGATTCTCTTATGGAGACATATAAATCCATGGGTTTGAAGATTCTTACTAGTAAGGTGTATTGCTAGGCGTTGAATATGGGGTGTCTAGTCCATCTCGTTGAGCAAGGGGTAGGTCTTGACTATTACATATAAGACTTATGGAATGGTATCTGTGCTAATTTCTATCTCTGGGTTTATGCAGCACCCCAACTCATCTTTCCCCTTAAGCAAACATAAGTTGGTTTTCTAAATTTGAGACCCTGTTCTGTTTTGTAATTCAGTTCATGTGTAGCCAAGATTACATTCCGTGTATTAGTGATATCTTATGATGTTTCATTTTCTGTGTGACTTATTTCACTTGAATCATCGTACCTGAATCCACTCATTATGCCACGACGGGCCTGATGACATAGATTTCATTGGAGAGTGATATTCCATTGTACATACGTACCACAACTTCTTTATCCATTTTTTGCTTTCTGCGATATTTAACTTGTGCCGTACACGAGGTTCTTATATACAGAGCCGTCCGACACTTTGGGGTGGCTGTGTGTTTCTGATTTTAATTTCCCTAAGCTATAGGACCATAAGTGGAAGTGCCGTAGGCTCCGTTGCTTTGTTTTTTAGGTGTTTGAGGATACACCATAGACTTCTCCAGAGTGAGTCTTGGCAATTTACATCCCGCCCATCAGCATAACAAGGCTCCCTGTTCTCCATGGCCTGTGTTGCCTTTCTGGATTTTACAATTTTTTCAGATAGCCCTTTTGACTGGGGGGCAGTGAGACTTCACTGTAGTGCCGATTTCTTTAACATGATTGCTTGGTTGGCCAAAAAGTGCGTATGCGTTTTTCCCTGAATATATTCAGGAAAACACACATACGCCCTTTTTGGCCAAGTGCATCATTGTCGACGTTCTGCTTCCTTTCCTATGCTTTAAATGCAATTCCAGTCTACCCCCTGAAATCGTTTTCCTGCAATTCTGCCCCGCTTTCGAGTCCTCTTCGCAGCCTTCCTTCAATATATTTTTGGACGATAGCTGTCATTTATAACTCTGCAGGTTTGCGAATTACAGTGCCCCTGAGCTCCTTTCTTCAAATCGCTTTGTTGTGAGCTGGCCGCAAAACCGCAGGATTGCTTCAGGCACTAATCTGTTTCCGGTACGGCATGCTGATCCTTTGGTTAATTCCCCTTCCTGGTGGGAAATGAGCGTTAAATTTGCCCGTGCAGACACCTACAGCTAGTCTCTCATTGCTTCTCCCTTTTCCTGTTCATCTTGCGCAGAAATTGCAAACTGTGCCAAAGACGAGGTTAAAGGCACTGACTCTCCAAGTGGGGAGAGTGTTAGTAAAGGGTCGGGAATGGTGAACCTGAGTAAAGGGGGACGAAAACTGAGATACATTTGAAAACGTTTCCCGGTCACACGGTGCACCATAATGTGGGTTTCCCATGCATGTTTTAGCTTAAGGAAGAATCCGTTAAACCTGGAGAGTTGGGACCCATGGAATGGGTACCATGCAGTATGACTTCAAAGGGTCTGCATTTGCTCATCGAACCTCAACAATGCTATCAGCCAGAAGTGTCCAACCTTATGTCTCACTCAGCTCTGGGTGTAGATGAGGTAAATCCAGGTTCCATCACAAGCCCTGCATGAATTATTTAAGAATTGCTCTCTATTTCACTGTCTTTGTGTTTTGTTTTTGTAATTCATTTCGATAATGGGATTTATCGGATTTTCTCTGCTGCCTTCATGCAGCTGTACACACGCTTGTTTCTCTTATGGAGACATATAAATCCATGGGTTTGAAGATTCCTACTAGTCAGGTGTATTCCTAGGCGTTGAATATAGGGTGTTTAGCCCATTTCGTTGAGCAAGGGGTAGGTCTTGACTATTACATATTTGACTTATGGAATGGTATTTGTGCTAATTTCTATCTCTCGTTTTATGCAGCACCCCAACTCAACTTTCCCCTTAAGCAAACATAAGTTGGTTTTCTAAATTTGAGACCCTGTCCTGTTTTGTAATTCAGTTCATGTGTAGCCAAGATTACATTCCGTGTATTAGTGATATCTTATGATGTTGCATTTTCTGTGTGACTTACTTCACTTAGAATCATCGTACCTGAATCAACTCATTATGCCACAACGGGCCTGATGACATAGATTTCATTGGTGAGTGATATTCCATTGTACGTACGTACCACAACTTCTTTATGCATTTTTCGCTTTCTGGGATATTTAACTTGTACCGTAGACGAGGTTCTTGTAAACAGAGCCGTCTGAAACTTTGGGGTGGCTATGTGTTTCTGATTTGAATTTCCCTAAGCTATAGGACCATAAGTGGAAGTGCCGTAGGCTCCGTTGCTTTGTTTTTTAGGTGTTTGAGGATACACCATACAGTTCTCCAGAGTGACTCTTGGCAATTTACATCCCGCCCATCAGCATAACAAGGCTCCCTGTTCTCCATGGCCTGTGTTGCCTTTCTGGATTTTACAATTTTTTCAGATGGCCCTTTTGACTGGGGGGCAGTGAGACTTCACTGTAGTGCCGATTTCTTTAACATGCTTGCTTGGTTGGCCAAAAAGTGCGTATGCGTTTTTTCCTGAATATATTCAGGAAAACACACATACGCCCTTTTTGGCCAAGTGCATCATTGTCGACGTTCTGCTTCCTTTCCTATGCTTTAAATGCAATTCCAGTCTACCCCCTGAAATCGTTTTCCTGCAATTCTGCCCCGCTTTCGAGTCCTCTTCGCAGCCTTCCTTCAATATATTTTTGGACGATAGCTGTCATTTATAACTCTGCAGGTTTGCGAATTACAGTGCCCCTGAGCTCCTTTCTTCAAATCGCTTTGTTGTGAGCTGGCCGCAAAACCGCAGGATTGCTTCAGGCACTAATCTGTTTCCGGTACGGCATGCTGATCCTTTGGTTAATTCCCCTTCCTGGTGGGAAATGAGCGTTAAATTTGCCCGTGCAGACACCTACAGCTAGTCTCTCATTGGTTCTCCCTTTTCCTGTTCATCTTGCGCAGAAATTGCAAACTGTGCCAAAGACGAGGTTAAAGGCACTGACTCTCCAAGTGGGGAGAGTGTTAGTAAAGGGTCGGGAATGGTGAACCTGAGTAAAGGGGGACGAAAACTGAGATACATTTGAAAACGTTTTCCGGTCACACGGTGCACCATAATGTGGGTTTCCCATGCATGTTTTAGCTTAAGGAAGAATCCGTTAAACCTGGAGAGTTGGGACCCATGTAATGGGTACCATGCAGTATGACTTCAAAGGGTCTGCATTTGCTCATCGAACCTCACCAATGCTATCAGCCAGAAGTGTCCAACCTTATGTCTCACTCAGCTCTGGGTGTAGATGAGGTAAATCCAGGTTGCATCACAAGCCCTGCATGAATTATTTAAGAATTGCTCTCTATTTCACTGTCTTTGTGTTTTGTTTTTGTAATTCATTTTGATAATGGGATTTATCGGATTGTCTCTGCTGCCTTCATGCAGCTGTACACACGCTTGATTCTCTTAAGGAGACATATAAATCCATGGGTTTGAAAATTCTTTTTAGTCTGGTGTATTCCTAGGCGTTGAATATAGGGTTTTTAGACCATCTCGTTGAGCAAGGGATAGATCTTGACTATTACATATTTGACTTATGGAAGAGTATCTGTGCTAATTTCTATCTCTGGTTTTATGCAGCACCCAAACTCACCTTTCCCCTTAAGCAAACATAAGTTGGTTTTCTTAATTTGAGACCCTGTTCTGTTTTGCAATTCAGTTCATGTGTAGCCAAGATTACATTCGGTGTATTAGTGATATCTTATGATGTTTCATTTTCTGTGTGACTTATTTCACTTAGAATCATCGACCTGAATCCACTCATTATGCCGCGACGGGCCTGATGACATAGATTTCATTGGAGAGTGATATTACAATGTACGTACGTACCACAATTTCTTTATCCATTTTTTGCTTTCTGTGATATTTTACTTGTACCGTAGACGAGGTCTTGTAAACAGAGCCGTCTGAAACTTTGGGGTGGCTGTGTGTTTTTGATTTTAATTTCCCTAAGCTATAGGACAATAAGTGGAAGTGCCGTAGGCTCTGTTGCTTTGTTTTTTAGGTGTTTCAGGAAACACCATACACTTCTCCAGAGTGGCTCTTGGCAATTTACATCCCGCCCATCAGCATAACAGAGCTCCCTGTTCTCCATGGCCTGTGTTGCCTGTCTGGATTTTACACATTTTTCAGATGGCCGTTTTGACCAGGGGGCAGTGAGACTTCACTGTAGTGCAGATTTCTTTAACATGCTTGCTTGGTTGGCCAAAAAGAGCGTATGCGTTTTTTCCTGAATATATTCTGGAAAAAACGCATACGCGGTTTTTGGCCAAGTGCATCATTGTCGACGTTCTGCCTCTTTTCCTATGCTTTAAATGTAATTCCAGTCTACCCCCTGAAATCGTTGTCCTGCAATTGTGCCCCGCGTTCAAGTCCTCTTCGCAGGCTTCCTTCAATATATTTTTGGATGATAGCTGTCATATATAACTCTGCAGGTTTGTGAATTACAGTGCCCATGATCTCCTTTCATCAAATCGCTTCCTTGTGAGCTGGCCACAAACCCGCAGGATTGCTTCAGGCCCTAAACTGGTTCCGGAATGGCATGCTGAGCCTTTGGTTAAATCCTCTTCCTGGTGGGAAATGAGCGTTAAATTTGCCCGTGCAGACACCTACAGCTAGTCTCTCATTGGTTCTCCCTATTCCTGTTCATCTTGCCAGAAATTGCAAACTGTGCCAAACAGGAGGTTAAAGGCACTGACTCTCCAAGTGGGGAGAGTGTTAGTAAAGGGTCTGGAATGGTGAACCCGAGTAAAAGGGGACAAAATCTGAGATGCATTTGAAAACGTTTCCTGGTCACACGGTGCACCATACTGTGGGTTTCCCATGCATGTTTTAGCTGAAGGAAGAATCCCTTAAACCTGGAGAGTTGGGACCCATGGAATGGGTACCATGCAGTATGACTTCAAAGGGTCTGCATTTGCTCATCGAACCTCACCAATGCTATCAGCCCGAAGTGTCCAACCTTATGTCTCACTCAGCTCTGGGTGTAGATGAGGTAAATCCAGGTTGCATCACAAGACCTGAATGAATTATTTAAGAATTGCTCTCTATTTCACTCTCATTGTGTTTCGTTTTTGTAATTCATTTTGATAATGGGATTTATCGGATTTTCTCTGCTGCCTTCATGCAGCTGTACACACGCTTGATTCTCTTATGGAGACATATAAATCCATGGGTTTGAAGATAATTACTAGTCAGGTGTATTCCTAGGCGTTGAATATAGGGTGTTTAGCCCATTTCGTTGAGCAAGGTGTAGGTCTTGACTATTACATATTTGACGTATGGAATGGTATCAGTGCTAATTTCTATCTCTGGTTTTATGCAGCACCCCAACTCACCTTTCCCCTTAAGCAAACATAAGTTGGTTTTCTAAATTTGAGAACCTGTTCTGTTTTGAAATTCAGTTCATGTGTAGCCAAGATTACATTCCGTGTATTTGTGATATCTTATGATGTTTCATTTTCTGTGTGACTTATTTCACTTAGAATCATTGTACCTGAATCCACTCATTATGCCACGACGGGCCTGATGACATAGATTTCATTGGTGAGTGATATTCCATTGTACGTACGTACCACAACTTCTTTATGCATTTTTCGCTTTCTGGGATATTTAACTTGTACCGTAGACGTGGTTCTTGTAAACAGAGCCGTCTGAAACTTTGGGGTGGCTGTGTGTTTTTGATTTTAATTTCCCTAAGCTATAGGACCATAAGTGGAAGTGCCGTAGGTTCCGTTGCTTTGTTTTTTAGGTGTTTCAGGAAACACCATACACTTCCCCAGAGTGGCTCTTGGCAATTTACATCCCACCCATCAGCATAACAAGTCTCTCTCTTCTCCATGGCCTGTGCTGCCTTTCTGGATTTTACACTTTTTTCAGATGGCCCTTTTGGCCGGGGGGCAGTGAGACTTCATTGTAGTGCAGATTTCTATAACATGCTTGCTTGGTTGGCCAAAAAGGGCGTATGCTTTTTTTCCTGAATATATTCTGGAAAAATGCATACGCCCTTTTTGGCCAAGTGCATCAATGTCGACGTTCTCCCTCTTTTCGTATGCTTTAAATGCAATTCCAGTCTACCCCCTGAAATCGTTTTCCTGCAAATCTGCCCCGCTTTCAAGTCCTCTTTGCAGCCTTCCTTCAATATATGTTTGGACGATAGCTGTCATTTATAACGCTGAAGGTTTGTGAATTACAGTGCCCGTGAGCTCCTTTCGTCAAATCAGTTTCTTGTGAGCTGTCCGCAAAGCCGCAGGATTGCTTCAGGCCCTAATTTGGTTCCCTCACGGCATGCTGAGCCTTTTGTTATTTCCTCTTCCTGGTGGGAAATGAGCGTTAAATTTGCCCGTGCAGAAACCTACAGATACTCTCTCATTGGTTCTCCCTATTCCTGTTCATCTTGCGCAGAAATTGCAAACTGTGCCAAACAGCAGGTTAAAGGGACTGACTCTCCAAGTGGGGAGAGTGTTAGTAAAGGGTTTGGAATGGTGAACCCGAGTAAAAGGGGACGAAAACTGAGATGCATTTGAAAACGTTTCCCAGTCACACGGTGCACCATACTGTGGGTTTCCCATGCATGTTTTAGCTGAAGGAAGAATCCCTTAAACCTGGAGATTTGGGACCCATGGAATGGGTACCATGCAGTATGACTTCAAAGGGTCTGCATTTGCTCATCGAACCTCACCAATGCTATCAGCCTGAAGTGTCCCACCTTATGTCTCACTCAGCTCTGGGTGTAGATGAGGTAAATCCAGGTTGCATCACAAGCCCTGAATGAATTATTTAAGAATTGCTCTCTATTTCACTGTCATTGTGTTTTGTATTTGTAATTCATTTTGATAAGGGGATTTATCGTGTTTACTCTGCTGCATACATGCAGCTGTACACACGCTTGATTCTCTTATGGAGACATATAAATCCATGGGTTTGAAGATTCTTACTAGTCAGGTGTATTGCTAGGCGTTGAATATAGGGTTTTTAGACCATCTCGTTGAGCAAGGGGTAGATCTTGACTATTACATATTTGACTTATGGAAGGGTATCTGTGCTAATTTCTATCTCTGGTTTTATGCAGCACCCAAACTCACCTTTCCCCTTAAGCAAACATAAGTTGGTTTTCTTAATTTGAGACCCTGTTCTGTTTTGCAATTCAGTTCATGTG
Organism: Delphinapterus leucas; assembly: GCF_059928025.1. Classification (NCBI taxonomy): domain Eukaryota; kingdom Metazoa; phylum Chordata; class Mammalia; order Artiodactyla; family Monodontidae; genus Delphinapterus; species Delphinapterus leucas. The sequence goes on along the minus strand of NW_028322239.1, from coordinate 7,922,497 downwards.
TAGCCAAGATTACATTCGGTGTATTAGTGATATCTTATGATGTTTCATTTTCTGTGTGACTTATTTCACTTAGAATCATCGACCTGAATCCACTCATTATGGCGCGACGGGCCTGATGACATAGATTTCATTGGAGAGTGATATTAAAATGTAGGTACGTACCACAATTTCATTATCCATTTTTTGCTTTCTGTGATATTTTACTTGTACCGTAGACGAGGTTCTTGTAAACAGAGCCGTCTGAAACTTTGGGGTAGGCTCTGTGTTTTTGATTTTAATTTCCCTAAGCTATAGGACCATAAGTGGAAGTGCTGTAGGCTCTGTTGCTTTGTTTTTTAGGTGTTTCAGGAAACACCATACACTTCTCCAGAGTGGCTCTTGGCAATTTACATCCCGCCCATCAGCATAACAGAGCTCCCTGTTCTCCATGGCCTGTGTTGCCTGTCTGGATTTTACACATTTTTCAGATGGCCGTTTTGACCAGGGGGCAGTGAGACTTCACTGTAGTGCAGATTTCTTTAACATGCTTGCTTGGTTGGCCAAAAAGGGCGTATGCGTTTTTCCCTGAATATATTCTGGAAAAAACGCATATGCCGTTTTTGGCCAATTGCATCATTGTCGACGTTCTGCCTCTTTTCCTATGCTTTAAATGTAATTCCAGTCTACCCCCTGAAATCGTTTTCCTGCAATTCTGCCCCGGTTTCAAGTCCTCTTCGCAGGCTTCCTTCAATATATTTTTGGATGTTAGCTGTCATATATAACTCTGCAGGTTTGTGAATTACAGTGCCCATGATCTCCTTTCATCAAATCGCTTCCTTGTGAGCTGGCCGCAAACCCGCAGGATTGCTTCAGGCCCTAAACTGGTTCCGGAATGGCATGCTGAGCCTTTGGTTAAATCCTCTTCCTGGTGGGAAATGAGCGTTAAATTTGCCCGTGCAGACACCTACAGCTAGTCTCTCATTGGTTCTCCCTATTCCTGTTCATCTTGCCAGAAATTGCAAACTGTGCCAAACAGGAGGTTAAAGGCACTGACTCTCCAAGTGGGGAGAGTGTTAGTAAAGGGTCTGAAATGGTGAACCCGAGTAAAAGGGGACAAAACCTGAGATGCATTTGAAAACGTTTCCCGGTCACACGGTGCACCATACTGTGGATTTCCCATGCATGTTTTAGCTGAAGGAAGAATCGCTTAAACCTGGAGATTTGGGACCCATGGAATGGGTACCATGCTGTATGACTTCAAAGGGCCTGCATTTGCTCATCGAACCTCACCAATGCTATCAGCCCGAAGTGTCCAACCTTATGTCTCACTCAGCTCTGGGTGTAGATGAGGTAAATCCAGGTTGCATCACAAGCCCTGAATGAATTATTTAAGAATTGCTCTCTATTTCACTGTCATTGTGTTTCGTTTTTGTAATTCATTTTGATAATGGGATTTATCGGATTTTCACTGCTCCGTTTAGACCGCTGTACACATGCTTGATTTCCTTATGGAGACATATAAATCCATGGGTCTTAAGATTCTTACTTGTCAGGTATATTCCCAGGCGTTGAATATGTGGTGTTGAGTCCATTTCGTTGAGCAAGGAGTAGGTCTAGTCTATTATATATTTGGCTTATGGAACGGTATCTGTGCTAATTTCAATCTCTGGTTTGATGCAGCACCCCAACTCACCTTTCCCCATAAGCAAGCATAAGTTGGTTTTCTAAATTTGAGACCCTGTTCTGTTTTGTAATTCAGTTCATGTGTAGACAAGTTTACGTTCCGTGTATTAGTGATATCTTATGATGTTTCTATTTCTGTGTGACTTATTTCTCGTAGAATCGTCGTACCTGAATCCACTCATTATGCCGCTACGGGCCTGATGACGTAGATCTCATTGCTGAGTGATATTCCATTATACGTACGTACCACAATTTCTTTATCCATTTTTTGCTTTCTCGGATATTTAACTTGCACCGTAGACGAGGTCCTTGTAAACAGAGCCGTCCCAAACTTTGGGGTGGCTGTGTGTTTTTGATTTTAATTTCCCTAAGCTATAGGACCCTATGTGGAAGTGCCATAGGCTGTGTTGCTTTGTTTCCTACGTGTTTTAGGAAACACCATACACTCCTCCAGAGTGGCTGTTGGCAATTTACATCCCGCCCATCAGCATAACAAGGCTCCCTCTTCTTCATGACCTGTCCTGCCTTTCTGGATTTTACACTTTTTTCAGATGGCCCTTTTGACCGCGGGGCAGGGAGACTTCATTGTAGTGCAGATTTCTTTAACACGCTTGCTTGGTTGGCCAAAAAGGGCGTATGCGTTTTTTCCTGAATATATTCAGGAAAACACGCATACGCCCTTTTTGGCCAAGTGCATCATTGTGGACATTCTGCCTCTTTTCCTATGCTTTAAGTGCAATTCCAGTCTACCCCCTGAAATCGTTTTCCTGAAATTCTGCCCCGCTTTCAAGTCCTCTTTGAAGACTTACTTCAATACATTTTTGGACGATAGCTGTCATTCATAACTCTGCAGGTTTGTGAATTACAGTGCCCCTGAGCTCCTTTCTTCAACTCGCTTTCTTGTGAGCTGGCCGCAAAACCGCAGGATTGCTTCAGGCCCTAATCTGGTTCGGGCAGGGCACGCTGAGCCTTTGGTTAATCCCTCTTCCTGGTGGGAAATGAGCGTTCCATTTGCCCGTGCAGACACCTACAGCTAGTCTCTCATTGGTTCTCCCTATTCCTGTTCATCTTGTGCAGAAATTGCAAACTGTGACAAACAGGAGGTTAAAGGCACTGACTCTCCAAGTGGGGAGAGTGTTAGTAAAGCGTCTGGAACGGTGAACCCGAGTACCAGGGGACGAAACCTGAGATGCATTTGAAAACGTTTCCCAATCACACGGTGCACCATACTCTGGGTTTCCCATGCATGTTTTAGCTGAAGGAAGAATCCCTTAAACCTGGAGAGTTGGGACCCATGGAATGGGTACCATGCAGTATGACTTCAAAGGGTCTGCGTTTGCTCACCGAACTTCACAAATGCTATCAGCCTGAAGTGTCCAGCCTTATGTCTCACCCAGCTCTGGGTGTAGATGTGGTAAATCCAGGTTGCATCACAAGCCCTGAATGAATTATTTAAGAATTGCTCTCTATTTCACTCTCATTGTGATTTGTTTTTGAAATTTATTTTGATAATGGGATTTATCGGATTTTCTCTGCTGCCTTCAGGCCGCTGTACACACGCTTGATTCTCTTATGAAGACATATAAATCCATGGGTTTGAAGATACTTTCTAGTCAGGTGTATTCCTAGGCATTGAATATAGGGTGTTTAGCCCCTTTCGTTGAGCAAGGGGTATGTCTTGACTATTACGTATTTGACATATGGAATGGTATCTGTGCTAATTTCTATCTCTGGTTTTATGCAGCACCCCAACTCACCTTTCCCCTTAAGCAAACATAAGTTGGTTTTCTATATTTGAGACCCTGTTCTGTTTTGTAATTCAGTTCATGTGTAGCCAAGTTTACATTCCGTGTATTAGTGACATCTTATGATGTTTCATTTTCTGTGTGACGTATTTCACTTAGAATCATCGTACCTGAATCCACTCATTATGCCACGACGGGCCAGATGACATAGATTTCATTGGTGAGTGATATTCCATTGTACGTACGTACCACAACTTCTTTATCCATTTTTCGCTTTCTGGGATATTTAACATGTACCGTAGACGAGGTTCTTGTAAACAGATCCGTCTGAAATTTTGGGGTGGCTGTGTGTTTTTGATTTTAATTTCCATAAGCTATAGGACCATAAGTGGAAGAGCCGTAGGCTCCGTTGCTTTGTTTTTTAGGTGTTTCAGGAAACACCATACACTTCTCCAGAGTGGCTGTTGGCAATTTACATCCCACCCATCAGCATAACAAGGCTCCCTCTTCTCCATGGCCTGTGCTGCATTTCTGGATTTTACACTTTTTTCAGATGGCCCTTTTGACCGGGGGGCAGTGAGACTTCATTGTAGTGCAGATTTCTTTAACATGCTTGCTTGGTTGGCCAAAAAGGGTGTATGCGTTTTTTCCTGAATATATTTAGGATAAAACGCATACGCCCTTTTTAGCCAAGTGCATCATTGTCGACGTTCTGCCTCTTTTCCTATGCTTTAAATGCAATTCCAGTCTACCCCCTGAAATCGTTTTCCTGCAATTCTGCCCCGCTTTCAAGTCCTCTTCGCAGCCTTCCTTCAATATATTTTTGGACGATAGCTGTCATTTATAACTCTGCAGGTTTGTGAATTACAGTGCCCCTGAGCTCCTTTCTTCAAATCGCTTTCTTGTGAGCTGGCCGCAAACCCGCAGGATTGCTTCAGGCCCTAATCTGTTTCAGGCACGGCATGCTGAGCCTTTGGTTAATTCCTCTTCCTGGTGGGAAATGAGCATGAAATTTGCCCGTGCAGACACCTACAGCTAGTCTCTCATTGGTTCTCCCTATTCCTGTGCATCTTGCGCAGAAATTGCAAACTGTGCCAAACAGGAGGTTAAAGGCACTGACTCTCCAAGTGGGGAGAGTGTTAGTAAAGGGTCTGGAATTGTGAACCCGAGTAAAAGGGGACAAAACTGAGAAGCATTTGAAAACGTTTCCCGGTCACACGGTGCACCATACTGTGGGTTTCCCATGCATGCTTTAGCTGAAGGAAGAATCACTTAAACCTGGAGAGTTGGGACCCATGGAATGGGTATCATGCAGTATGACTTCAAATGGTCTGCATTTGCTCATTGAACCTCACCAATGCTATCAGCCCGAAGTGTCCAACCTTATGTCTCTCTCAGCTCTGGGTTTAGATGAGGTAAATCCAGGTTGCATCACAAGCCCTGAATGAATTATTTAAGAACTGCTCTCTATTTCACTGTCATTGTGTTTTGTTTTTGTAATTCATTTTGATAATAGGATTTATCGGATTTTCCCTGCTGCCTTCATGCAGCTGTGCACACGCTTGATTCTCTTATGGAGACATATAAATCCATGGGTTTCAAGATTCTTACTAGTCAGGGGTATTCCTAGGCATTGAATATAGGGTGTTTAGCCCATTTCGTTGAGCAAGGGTTAGGCCTTGACTTACATATTTGACGTATGGACTGGTATCTGTGCTAATTTCTATCTCTGGTTTTATGCAGCACCCCAACTCACCTTTCCCCTTAAGCAAGCATAAGTTGGTTTTCTAAATTTGAGACCCTGTTCTGTTTTGCAATTCAGTTCATGTGTAGCCAAGTTTACATTCTGTGTATTAGTGATATCTTATGATGTTTCATTTTCTGTGTGACTCATTTCTCTTAGAATCATCGTACCTGAATCCACTCATTATGCCGCGACGGGCCTGATGCCATAGATTTCAATGCTGAGTTGTATTCCATTGTACGTACGTACCACAACTTCTTTATCCATTTTTCATATTCTGGGATATTTAACGTGTACCGTAGACGAGGTTCTTGTAAACAGAGCCGTCCGAAACTTTGGGGTGGCTGTGTGTTTTTGATTTTAATTTCCCTAAGCTATACGACCATAATTGGAAGTGCCGTAGGCTCCGTTGCTTTGTTTTTTAGGTGTTCCAGGAAACACCATACACTTTTCCAGAGTGGCTGTTGGCAATTTACATCCCACCCATCAGCATAACAAGGCTCCCTGTTCTCCATGGCCTGTGCTGCCTTTCTGGATTTTACACTTTTTTCAGATGGCCCTTTTGACCGTGGGGCAGTGAGACTTCATTGTAGTGCAGATTTCTTTAACATGCTTGCTTGGTTGGCCAAAAAGGGCGTATGCGTTTTTTCCTGTATATTCAGGAAAAAACGCCTACGCACTTTTTGGCCAAGAGCATCATTGTCGACGTTCTGCCTCTTTTCCTATGCTTTAAATGCAATTCCATTCTATCCCCTGAAATCGCTTTCCTGAAATTCTGCCGTCTTTCAAGTTCTCTTCGCAGACTTACTTCAGTATATTTTTGAACGATAGCTGTCATTCATAACTCTGCATGTTTGTGAATTAGAGTGCCCTTGAGCTACATTCTTCAACTTGTTTCCTTGTGAGCTGGCAGCAAAACCGCAGGATTGCTTTAGGCCCTAATCTGTTTCCAGCAGGGCATGCTGAGCCTTTGGTTAATTCCTCTTCCTGGTGGGAAATGAGCATTACATTTGCCCGTGCAGACACATACAGCTAGTCTCTCATTGGTTCTCCCTTTTCCTGTTCACCTTGCGCAAATTTTGCAAACTGTGCCAAACAGGAGGTTAAAGGCATTGACTCTGCAGGTGGGGAGAGTGTTAGTAAAGCATCTGGAATGGTGAACCCGGGTACAAGGGGACGAAAACTGAGATGGATTTGAAAACATTTCCCAATCACACGGTGGACCATACTCTGGGTTTCCCATGCATGTTTTAGCTGAAGGAAGAATCCCTTAAACCTGTAGAGTTGGGACCCATGGAAAGGGTACCATGCAGTATGACTTCAAAGGGTCTGCATTTGCTCACCGAACCTCACCAATGCTATCAGCCCGAAGTGTCCAGCCTTATGTCTCACTCAGCTCTGGGTGTAGATGTGGTAAATCCAGGTTGCATCACAAGCCCTGAATGAATTATTTAAGAATTGCTCTGTATTTCACTGTCATTGTGTTTTGTATTTGAAAATTATTTTGATAGTGGGATTTATCGGATTTTCACGGCTGCCTTTATGCCACTGTACACACGCTTGATACTCTTACGGAGACATATAAATCCATGGGTTTTTAGATTCTTACATGTCAGGTATATTCCCAGGCGTTGAATATGGGGTGTTGTGTCCATTTCTTTGAGCAAGGAGTAGGTCTTGTCTATTACATATTTGGCTTATGGAACGGTATCTGTGCTATTTTCAATCTGTGGTTTTATGCAGCACCCCAACTCAGCTTTCCCCTTAAGCAAGCATAAGGTGGTTTTCTAAATTTGAAACCCCGTTCTGTTTTGTAATTCAGGTCATTTGTAGCCACGTTTACATTCCATGTATTTGTAATATCGTATGTCTTTTTCTTTTTGAATTATGTGACTTCGAATGATCATACGTAACTCCTCTGGGGTTGTTACAACTGGCCATATTTCACTGATTTTCAGGCTGAGTAATATTCCACTCTACATAAGTGCCACATCGCTATCCATTTTTTCCCTCCAGAGACATATAAATTATATCCTAGTCGAGGATCTTTTAAACAGAGAGGCGGTAAACATTGGGGTGCCTGTGTCCTCTCGATTTTTGTCTTTCCCAAGATATACGTCCATGAGTGCAAGTGCCCTGTGCTCTGTAGCTCATTTTTTAGATGCTTTAGTAAACACAATACACTTCTCCAGAGTGACCATTGGCAATATACATTTCCACTATAAGCCTCACAGGGCTCCCTTTTCTCCTTGCCCTGTCCTGCATTTCTGGTGTTTACACATTATGAGGAAGGCTCTTCTGACTGATGCAAAGTGATATGTTTTGTAGTACTGATTTCCAATGCCCACCTGTTTGGTTGGCTAAAAAAGTGTATGCCTTTTTCTTGAATATATACAGAAAAAGACGCATACACCCTTTTTGGCCAACTGCAATGTTGGCAATGTTCAGCCCCTTTTCTTGTGCTTAATGGCGAGTCCTTTCTACCTCTTCCAATCCCTTTCCTGCCATTCTCCGTTGCTTACAAGTCCTTTTCTCTGACTTTCCTCAAGACATTTTTCAGTGAGAGATATTTTCAACTCTGCAGTTTCGTGAATTTTAGCGGCGCTGAGTTCCATTTTTCAACTTGGGTTTATGGGAACTGGCCACAAAGCAGTGGGATTTCCTCAAGCCCTATTCTGTTTCCATGGGCAACACTAGCCTTTGGTCAATTCGTCTTCCTGATTGGAAATTAGAGTGACATGTGCCTGTCCGAACACCTAGGACTTGTCTCTCATTGTTCCTCCTCCTTCTGCTTCATCCTCTGGACAAATTCCAAACTGTATGCAACAGGATGTTGACAGTGCTGACATCTCCAAGTGGGGAGACTGTTCGTAAAGACGCTGGAGGGGTGAACCCGAGCACCAGGAGATGAGGAGATGAGATGCCTTTACCAAACTCTTCCCGATCAGACGGTATACCATCTTCTGGGTGTGACAGGCATGTTTTAGCGTAGGAAGTGTCCCATTCATGTGAGGAGAACACCAGGGCTTTTTCAAAATCACTGTCTCTCCACAACCCAAACTGGGGAATTTTTTAAGCTACGGCTACACATATGATCATTAAGGGCCTTGGGAAGTAGGCAGAGTCCAAACTTTAGATGATTGAAGTCTTCAGGGTCAGAAGCACTCACCACCGTCTTCCCTTAGGTTCCATTTTAACTGTCATTAATAGATGATGTCAATAAAAATATCTATTCTTTTTTCAGATTATTTCCCCTTATAAGTTATTGCAAAATATTGAGTGTAGTTCCCTGTGCTATACAGTAGTTCCTTGTTGATGATCGATTTTATACATAGCAGTGTGTATGTGTTAATCCCAAACTGTTAATTTATCCCTCCTCCCACCTTTCCCCTTTGGTAATAATAAATTATAAGATTTTATACTTCTCAGAAATGGGGGAGCTGAAAGAGAGGTATCATTTTCAATGGAAAAGCATTTAAAACAAGATTGAAGCTTTAACCAAGATTATTAGATGTACATCCTTGGAAAAAAATCACTTCGTTTCTCTAGTATTGACCTGACAAATAAGACAAACCGTTTCACTGAACTTGCTTATAATAAAGTGATGGAAATATCAAATGGAAGTGTTAGAAACATCTTATTTTACCCGAGCCTTATACACTGTTCTATGTTAATTACAGTTTGGCTCACACATCTGTTCATTGAAGTTACAAGGTTCTCAATTTCTGTTACTGATCCTCCAGAGTGGACCCCAACAAGTGTCCCCCTGCCCGGTGTCATTGGAGCCAACAGATTGAGACTGAGTTTTGTTCAGAAGCAAAGGAAACTTTATATTTTGATCAGAGAATGGAGAGGTGAGAGCATGTGCTACCCCGTGGGCTGTGGGCTGGGCTGCTGTGTAGAGATCCTGTCAGAGTCAGTGGGAGGGAGGGGGCGGAGCTCTCGAGGGCCCGGTTGGCTGCAGCTCAGGCTCTATATCACGGAGTCTGCACTGGGCCCCAGGAGCTGAGGTGTCGACCCAGCCATTCTGCACTAGGAAATCTGGTCTGAAGTGCCGGCTGTTGAACCTCTGTATGCGGGACCCTAGGAGCACGTGAAATTAGACAAAGCACAAAGGATAAAAAAGGTTAGACTTTATTTTATTGCCCAGATTCTATTTTTATCTCCCAGGGATTTTTAAGGGGCTTTGCCTGGGACAAACCCCTCTTCTGCATTTTGTCCCCTTCCTCATTCTTAGAGTGCTGAGGGTGCAGACCCTTCATCTGTAACTGCTGAGTGCTGAGTTAGGAGCCCTCATACCCGTGGGCAAGGGTCTGAAATTCTCCCCAGCAGCCTCCAGGTGACGTTGATTGTCCGCAGGCCTCCTGCCTCCCTGCTCGTCCGCCTGAGCACAAGTATTGGTAGTGTTATAGATTCTAATGACCTTTAAGGGTCCAGGAAGGAGATGTGCAGTGATGCTGTGAGGTCCAGTTTCACCCCGCCCCACATTTGTTCGGCCACTTTAGGCTGACCGTTTCTGCTAGCCTAGATGCTCTGACCAGTAGTCTGTGCTTTCTTCTGTTAGGACCCTGAATTAACGTAAAAACAGCACCAAGTGTCAGGACTCTGCCTGCTCAACTCCAAGACAGTCCAGGGTCAGTGGTGATGAAGGACCATGATGGCCACTGGGTCAACAGCCTTTTGAAGTAAACAGGAGTCCAGCCGGTCTTATTGGCCACCATCATCACAGTGTCTGTAGGATTTTCTATGGTGACAGCGTGATATACGGTTCCCCCGCCAAGATTATTAGCTCCCCTCTGGGTGCAGTAAGTCCTGCAAGCAGTAGTCTACTCTTTTGGGACACACTCTTGTTGTTTTATGAGAGAAACTCCAGGTCAAGTGATGGTCACACGAGTCGTCATGGTGCCCCTTTGCCCCAGTTATCTCTCTGGAGGTTGGAGTTGGAGGACCTCCTCACTCAAGGTCAGTGTGCCCACGGAGCAAACCCTGCAACTTCAGGGCATCGTTGGGTGTTAGGATCACCACGTGGGGTCCTTTTCCCTTAGGAGGGAGGTGGCCTTTTGGGCTGCTGATTTCCAGGTTTTCAGATACTGCCAGTATCTTGGCCAGATGTGGCGGTGGGCCAAGCCCCTTGGTGACTGTAGTATATCCTACTTGGATGGCATTCTTGCATTGTTCCATTTCAAGTGGTCCCAGGTTTTGCACTAATACTCCAATGGTGATTTACCGTTCACCAGGAAAGTAAAGGTCAAAGGGTTTAACTAAATTAGGGAGTTCCAGGGCAAGGGTCTGAATTGACTGCTCTTTCCATTCTTGAAAGGCCACTTCTGGATTCTATTCAAAAGGATCATCATCTTTTCCTTTCAGTGTTTCATATAGAGGCCCAGCTAGTAGACTGTAGTTAGGGATCCAGAAGCAGCAAACCCTGGCCTCGCCAGGAATCTCTAAGCTGTCTTCTAGTTTTAGAAATGGGTAAGGCTGTAAATTGTTTCTTCCCTTTCCTGGGTTGGGCTTCTCTGACCTTCTCTGAGAATGAAGCCCAGGCAGGTCACCGTAGTCTGTGATATTTGAGCTTTTTCTTGGACAACTTGTATCCTTTATTGGCTTGGTAGTTCAGAGGTCTCCTTAGTAGGGCTGGCGATCAGAATGTCGTCTGCATATTGAAGGAGTGTTTCCTTTTCCAGAGGTAGAACTTTTAGGTCTTTAGCTGAGCTTTCCCCAAAGATAGTGTGGGAATTTTTGAACCCTTGGGGCAACACGGCCCGGAAGTATTGTTTTAGTTTTATGTTGAGTCCTGCCACTCACAAGCCAAAATTTCTTGTGACTCTGGGACTAGTAGAATACAAAAGAAGGCATCATTGAAGACTAATACAGAATACCAAGTCCTGGTGGTTGGTAGAATGACCAGCAGGGTGTAGGATTTAGGAACTACTGGAGGTATATCCTCGGTGGCTTCACTGAGTGTCCTGACATCCTTTACCAGGACTCCAGCAGCCCATGGGGCTCTCGAGGTCAGGCCAATCCCAGGATATGGAGCTCACCTGGACAGGTACCCACCCTCACGCCAGCCCACGGGGCTCTCGTGTTCAGGCCCCTCCCAGGATATGGGGTTCCCTGGGCAGGTTCCCCTGCAGCCCATGGGGCTCTCGTGGTCAGGCCCCTCCCAGGATACAGAGCTACCCTTGCAGATACCGTGGCAGGGCTGGGCACACAGGAACCGTGCACATCGCCCTCATTTCAGAGCACTCCCAGCTCACCTGTTGCTCAGATCTGACACAGAGCACCTCAGAGCAGGACTTGAACTAACAAACAGCAGCTCCGACAGGTCTGTGACCCTGGGCATCACTCTGTGTGGCCTCCCCCCACCTGGTCTTCCAGAGACTTCCACTGCACCCGGGGCACCAGTCCTCTGTCTCCACCCAACACCCACCCCTCCTCTCCCTGACTCCTGGGTTCCTCTCATTAGGAGAGGGTTTTCTTGAAATTGTCTCCCTCTCATGGGCCAGATAATATAATTAGAAAACAAGCCAGAGCTGCAGCCCCTTGTCTATCCTGACTCTCAGGAGCCCACACCTGTTTCTTGGACCTGGCCGATTCAGCAAGTTCCAGTTTCTGCAACTGTGAGCCGCTGAGGGGTGATTATTGGCTGGCCTGGGAAGCCTGACCGTGCCGGCCAGCCCTCCCCTGGTGTGCCTGGGTTGAGATCAATATAAACACCGCTCCAGGCAGCAAGAGCCCCTGCAGCTGTGCCTGACGCCATTTTCTCTGCCCTGTCAGCAGTCTCGGGGCTGGACTGGTGGGAGGGAGTGAGAGGCCACGGCTTTGTGGGTGGCCCAGTGTGAGTGGGGCTCTGCTGGACTTTCTGCAGCAGTTGCCAAGATGCCACCTGCTAAAGAAGAGGATGTGTCACCGATACCTGCTGCTGGAATTTCTACCTGGACAGAGGTGAGTGAGGGAGAAAGCAGTGGGGACCGGGACAGCAGGGGTATCTCAGGCAGGGAAATGGAAAGCTTCCAGAAGAGCACCCAGGGCCAGGACCATCCTGGCTGGCCTGCAGGCACCAAGTCGGCTGGCATGCTGTCGCTCATGTGGCTCCATGGCCCTTCCTCTAGGCTTTCAAGTCCTTGTACATATTCAGGTGTTTTACCCGGGAAGGGTGGGAACATTTCAGCAGCAGCTGGCCTGGGGCTCGGCCCACGTTTACTCACAGATGCCTCGGCATGGGCCCCCAGCTTTGCAATGAGGACGCTTGTTGCGTGGGGCCTGCTGGCTGAATGGGAGATGATGCCCCACCACTGACCAACTTCAGAATTGTTTACAACTGGAGCAAGTGCCCTGATACGGTTTTCCTCTGTGTAACTGGTGTGTTCTGTTTTTTTTTTCTTTTTTTCGTTTTTGGTTCAAGGTAGATTTTATTCCTCTTTTTTGTATTTACAGATATAAGCATGGAAATAATTTATTCATATAAATACATGTATGTGAAGGGAAGAATATTTTTTCTGTTTTACTTTTTGTAATTTTGAATTTATTTTATTTTTTTATACAGCAGGTTATTTTTGGTTATCGATTTTATACATATAAATGTATACATGCCAATCCCAATCTCTCAACTCCTCCCACCACCACCCCCCAACAGCTTTCCCCCCTTGGTGTCCATACGTTTGTTGTCTACATCTGTTGCTCTATTTCTGCCTTGCAAAACGGTTCATCTGTACAATTTTTCTAGGTTCCACATATATGCATTAATATACAAGATTTGTTTTTCTATTTCTGACTTACTTCACTCTGTATGACAGTCTCTAGATCCATCAACGTCTCTACAAATGACCCAATTTCATTCCTTTTTATGGCTTAGTAATATTCCATTTTTTATATGTACCTCATCTTTATGCATTCGTCTGCCTGTGGGCATTTAGGTTGCTTCCATTACCTGGATATTGTAAATAGTGATGCAATGAACATTGCGGTGAATGTCTCTTTTTGATTTATGGTTTTGTCTGGGTATAGGCCCAGTAGTGAGATTGCTGTATCATATGGTAAGTCTATTCTTAGTTTTATAAGAAACTCCATAATCTCCACAGTGACTGTATCAATTTACATTCCCAACAATAGTGGAAGAGGGTTCCTTATCTCCACACCCTTTCCAGCATCTGTTGTTTGTAGATTTTCTGATGATGCCCATTCTAACAGGTGTGAGGTGATACACCATGGATGAGTCTATTTCGTTGAGCAAAGAGTAGGTCTTGTCTATTACATATTTGGCTTATGGAACGGTATGTGTGCTCATTTCAATCACTGGTTTTATACAGCACCCCAACTCAACTTTCCCCTTAAGCAAGCATAAGTTTTTATCTAAATGTGAGACTCTGTTCGGTTTTGTAATTCAGTTTATGTGTAGCCAAGTTTACACTCTCTATATTAGTGATATCTTATGATAATTCTCTTACTCTGTGTGACCTATTTCTCTTAGAATCATCATACTTAAATCCACTCAATTTGCTGCTACAGGCCTGATGACATTGATTTCATTGCTGAGTGATATTCCGTTGTACGTAAGTAGCACAACTCCTTTATCCATTTTTTTCTTTCTGGGATATTTAATTTGTACTGGATTCGAGGTTCTTGGAAACACAGCAGCCCTAAATTTTGTGTTGGCTGTGTCTTGTTGATTTTAATTTTCCTAAGCTATAGGGCCAAAAGTGGAAGTGCCCTAGGGTCTGTAGCTTTGTTTGTCAGATGTTTCAGGATACACCATAAACATCTCCAGAGTGTCTGTTGGCAACTTACATCCCGCCCATCAGCATAACAAGGCTCCCTGTTCTCCATGGCCTGTCCTGTGTATCTGGTTTTTACACTTTTTTCAGATGGCCCTTTTGACGAATGGGAAATGAGACTTTATTGTAGTGCGGATTTCCATTGCTCGAGTGCTTGGTTGGCCAAAAAGGGCATATGCGTTTTTTCCTGAATATATTCAGGAAAAAATGTATATGCACTTTTGTCCAAGTGCATCACTGTCAAAGATCTGCCGCTTTTCACATGCTTTAAATGCAATTCCAATCTACCTCCTGAAATATGATTCCTGCAATTCTGCCTCGTTTTCAAGTCCTCTTTGTAGACTTACTTCAATATATTTTTGCCAATAGCTGTCATTTATAACTCTGCAGGTTTGTGAATTACAGTGCCCGTGATTTCCTTTAAAACTCGTTTCCTTGAAAGCTGGCCACAGAACCGCAGGTTTGCTTCAGGCCGTAATCAGGGTCCAGCACGTCACTCTGAGCCTTTGGTTAATTCCTCTTCCTGGTGGGAAATTAGAGTTAAATGTGCCCCTCCAGACACCTGCCTCACTCCCAGCCCCTTGGTGATGTGTGTCCTCTGGTTTGAGGCCACATGTGCTGGGTTCCTCACCTTTGGCTGATGTGGCCCCACTGGTGTGCGGACACTCCTGCCTGGTTCCCATCCTCTTGGTGATGTGGGCCCTCCGGTGAGAGTCAGATCCTGGTTGTGTTACTCACACTTCTGTGAGGTGGGACCTCTTCTCTGAGGTCAACCTGCCTGGCTGGCACACCCAGCCTTGGCGACGTCGGCCCTCTGTTGGGAGTTGGTGCCTGCTGGGAGTCTCCTCCCCTCGGTAATGAGGGCCCTCTGGCGTCAGGCCGTAACTCCTGGGCTCCAAAAGTTTTCTGATGTGCGCCCTGTGGTGCGAGTACACTCCTGCCAGTTTCCCAACCCCATGGGAATGTGGGCCTTCTGCTCTGCGGTCCCAACGGTGTGTTGCTCAGTTTCATGATGAGGGCCCTCTGGTGTGAGTTCACTCTGGCCTGGATCCCATAGCCTCGCTGCTTCTGGCCACCTGCTGGGACGTTACAACTGCGGGATTCCTCACCTTTTTTCTTCTATGGGCCCTCTGTTTTGAGACTCCTCCTGCCTGCCTCACTCCCAGCCCCTTGGTGATGTGTGTCCTCTGGTTTGAGGCCATGTGTGCTGGGTCCCTCACCTTTCGATGATGTGGCCCCACTGGTGTGAGGACACTCCTGCCTGGTTCCTATCCCTTTGATGATGTGGGCCCTCTGGTGAGAGTCTGATCCTGGCTGGGTTCCTCACCCTTCTGTGAGGTGGGCCCTCTGCTGTGAGGTCACTCCTGCCTGGCTGGCACAACCCGCCTGGGCAACATCGGCCCTCTTGTGGCAGTTGGAGCCTGCTGGGAGCCTCCTCCCCTCGGTGATGACGGCCCTCTTGCATCAGGCCCTAACTGCTGGGTACCCACATTTTCTGATACGTGCTAAGTGGTGCGAGGACACTCCTGCGAGGTTCCCATCCCCATGGGGATGTGGGCCTTCTGCTCTGAGGTCCCAATGGCTGGGTTGCTCACAGTTTCATGATGTGGGCCCTCTGCTGTGAGTTCACTGCAGCCTGGATCGCATAGACTCGGTGCTCTGGGCCGCCTGCTGAGAGGTTCCCACTGCAGGATTCCTCAGCTTTTTTATTCTATGGGCCCTGTGTTGTGAGGCTCCTCCTGCCTGCCTCACTCCGAGCCCCTTGGAGATGTGGGTCCTCTGGTTTAGGCCACATGGGCTGGGTTCCTCACCTTTCTATGATGTGGCCACACTGGTGTGAAGACAGTCCTGCCTGTTTCTGATCCCCTTGGTGACGTGGGCCCTCTGGTGAGAGTCTTATCCTGGCTGGGTTCCTCACCCTTCTGTGAGGTAGGCCCTCTGCTGTGAGGTCACTCCTGCCTGGCTGTCACACGTCCCCTTGGCGACATGGGCCCTCAGTTGGGAGTTGGTGCCTGCTTGGAGTCTCCTCCCCTTGGTAATGAGGGCCCTCTGGCATCAGGCCCTAACTTCTGAGCTCCCAAAATTCTCTGATGTGTGCCCTGTGGTGCGAGTACACTTATGCCATGTTCCCAACCACATGGGAATGTGGGCCTTCTGCTCTGAGGTCCCAACGGCTGGGTTGCTCAGAGTTTCATGATGAGGGCCCTCTGTTTTGAGTTCAGTCAGGTCTGGATCCCATAGCCTCGCTGCTCCCGGCCGCCTGCTGGGAGGTTCCAACTGCTGGATTCCTCACCATTTTTATTCCATGGGCCCTATGTTTTGAGGCTCCTCCTGCCTGCCTCACTCCCAGCCCCTTGGTGATGTGTGTCCTCTGGTTTGAAGCCACGTGTGCTGGGTCACTCACATTTCGGTGATGACGCCTCACTGGTGTGAGGACACTCCAGCCTGGTTCCCATTCCCTTGGTGATGTGGGCCCTGTGGTGAGAGTCTGATCCTCTTTGGGTTCCTCACACTTTTGTGAGGTGGGCCCTCTGCTCTGAGGTCACTCCTGCCTGGCTGGCACATCCCGCATTGGCGATGGCGGCCCTCTGGTAGCAGTTGGAGCCTGCTGGGAGCCTCCTCTCCTCGGTGATGAGAGCCCTCTGGCGTCAGGCCCTAACTGCTGGGCTCCCCACATTTTCTGATGTGTGCCCACTGGTGCGATGACACTCCTGCTTGGTTCCCTTCCCCATGGGGATGTGGGCCTTGTGCTCTGAGGTCACAACGGCTGGTTTGCTCACAGTTTCATGATGAGGGCCCTCTGTTGTGAGTTCATCACTGCCTGGATCCCATAGCCTCGGTGCTCTGGGACGCCTGCTGGGATGTTCCAACTGCTGGATTCCTCACCTTTTTTATACAATGGGCCATGTGTTGTGAGGTTAATCCTGCCTGCCTCGCTCTGAAACTCATGGTGATGTGGGTCCTCTGGTTTGAGGCCACATTTTTTGTGTACCTCAACTTTTGATGATGTGGCCCCACGGGTGTGATGATACTCCTGCGTGGTTCACAGCCCCTTGCTGATGTGGGCACTCTGGTGAGAGTCTGATCCTGGCTGGGTTCCTTACCCTTCTGTGAGGTGGGCTCTCTGATGTGAGGTCACTCCTGCCTGGCTGGCTCACATCGCCTTGGCGATGTGGGCCCACTGTTGGCCACGAAAGCATGCTGGGAGCCTCCTACCCTCTTTAATGAGGGCCCTGATAAAACGCATATGCACTTTTTGACCAAGTGCATCATTGTCGAGGATCGGCCTCTTCTCCTATGCTTTCAGAGCACTGCCCGTCTACCTCCTGAAATCATATTCCTGGAATTCTGCCCCGCTTTCAAGCCCTCTTCGCAGCCTTATTTCAATATATTTTTGTATGATACCTGCCATTTATAACTCTGCAGGTTTGTTAAATACAGTGTCCCTGAGCTCCTTTCTTCAACTCGCTTTCTTGTGAGCTGGCCGCAAACCCGCAGGTTTGCTTCAGGCCCTAAAATGGTTTCTGCACAGCATGCTGAGCCTTTGGTAAATTCCTCTTTCTGGTGGGAAATGAACATTTAAGTTGCCCGTGCAGACCCTAAAGCTAGTCTCTCATTGGTTCTCCCTATTCCTGTTCATCTTGCGCAGAAATTGCAAAGTGTGCCAAACAGGAGGTTAAAGGCACTGACTCTCTAAGTGGGTAGAGAGTTAGTAAAGCGTCTGGAATGGTGAACCCAAGTACCAGGGAACGAAACCTGAGAGGCATTTAAAATCGTTTCCCAGTCACACGGCGGACCATACTCTGGGATTCCCAAGCATGTTTAAGCTGAAGGAAGAATTCCTTAAACCTGGAGAGTTGGGACCCATGGAACGGGTACCATGCAGTATGACTTCAAAGGGTCTGCATTTGCTCACTGAACCTCACCAATGCTATCATACAGAAGTGTCCAGCCTTATGTCTCACCCAGCTCTGGGTGTAGATGTGGTAAATCCAGGTTGCATCACAAGCCCTGAATGAATTATTTAAGAATTGCTCTCTATTTCACTGTCATTGTGTTTTGTTTTTGTAATTTAGTTTGATAATGGGATTTATCGGATTTTCACTGCTGCTTTTATGCCGCTGTACACACGCTTGATTCTCTTACAGAGACATATAAATCCATGGGTTTGAAGATTCTTACTAGTCAGGTGTATTCCTAGGCGTTGAATATGCGGTGTTGAGTCCATGTCGTTGAGCAAGGAGTAGGTCTTGACTATTACATATTTGGCTTATGGAACGGTATCTGTGCTAATTTCAATCTCTGGTTTTATGCAGCACCCCTACTCACCTTTGCCCTTAAGCAAGCATTGGTTGCTTTTCTAAATTTGAGTCCCTGTTCTGTTTTGTAATTCAGTTCATGTGTAGCCAAGTTTACATTCCGTGTATTAGTGATATCTTATGATGTTTCTTGTTTTGTGTGACTTATTTCACTTAGAATCATTGTACCTGAATCCACTCTTTATGCCGCGATGGGCCTGATGACCTAGATTTCATTGCTGAGTGTTATTCCAAAGTACGTTCGTACCACAACTTCTTTATCCATTTTTCGCTTTCTGGGATATTTAACTTGTACCATAGATGGGGTTCTTGTAAACAGAGCCTTCTGAAATTTTAGAGTGGCTGTGTCTTTTTGATTTTAATTTTCCTAAGCTATAGGAGCTTAAGTGGAAGTGCCGTACGCTCCGTTGCTTTGTTTTTTAGGTGTTTCAGGAAACACCATACACTTCTCCAGAGTGGCTGTTGGCAATTTATATCCCGTCCATCAGCATAACAAGGCTCCCTGTTTCCATGGCCTGTCCTGCCTTTCTGGATTTTACACTTTTTTCAGAAGGCCCTTTTCACCGGGGGGCAGGGAGACTTCATTGTAGTGCAGATTTCCTTTACACGCTTGCTTGGTTGGCCAAAAAGTGCGTATACGTTATTTCCTGAATATATTCAGGTAAAAACGCATACGCTCTTTTTGGCCAAGTGCATCATTGTCGACGTTATGACTCTTTTCTATGCTTTAAATGCAATTCCCGTCTACTCCCTGAAATCATTTTCCTGCAATTCTGCCCCGCTTACAAGTCCTCTTCGCAGCCGTCTTTCAATATATTTTTGGACAATAGCTGTCATTTATAACTCTGCAGGTTTGTGAGTTACAGTGCCCCTGAGCTCCTTTCTTCAACTCGCTATCTTGTGAGATGCCCGCAAACCCGCAGGATTGCTTCAGGCCATAATCTGTTTCCGGCACGGCATGGTGAGCCTTTGGTTAATTCCTCTTTCTGGTGGGCAAAGAGCATTAAATTTGCCCGTGCAGACACCTTCAGCTAGTCTCTCATTGGTTCTCCCTATTCCTGTTCATCTTGCGCAGAAATTGCAAACTGTGCCAAACAGGAGGTTAAAGCCACTGACTCTTCAAGTGGGGAGAGTGTTAGTAAAGGGTCTGTAATGATGAACCCGAGTAAAATGGGACGAAAACTCAGATGCATTTGAAAACGTTTGCCTGTCACACGTGCACCATACTGTGGGTTTCCCATGCATGTTTTAGCTGAAGGAAGAATCCCTTAAACCTGGAGAGTTGGGACCCTTGGAATGGGTACCATGCAGTATGACTTCAAAGTGTCTGCATTTGCTCACTGAACCTCACCAATGCTATCAGCCCGAAGTGCCCAACCTTATGTCTCACTCAGCTCTGGGTGTAGATGTGGTAAATCCAGGTTGCATCACAAACCCTGAATGAATTATTTAAGAATTGCTCTCTATTTCACTGTTCTTGTGTTTTGTTTTTGTAATATATTTTGATAATGGGATTTATCGGATTTTCTCTGCTGCATTCATGCCGCTGTACACACGCTTCATTCTCTTACGGAGACATATGAATCCATGGGTTTGAAGATTCTTACTAGTCAGGTGTATTCCTAGGCTTTGAATATGGGGTGTTTAGTCCATTTCGTTGAGCAAGGGGTAGGTCTTGACTATTATATATTTGGCTTATGAAAAGGTATCTGTGCTAATTTCTATCTCTGTTTTGATGCGGCACCCCAACTCACCTTTCCCCTTAAGCAAGCATAAGTTGGTTTTCTAAATTTGAGGCCCTGTTCTGTTTTGTAATTCAGTTCATGTGTAGCCTAGTTTATATTCCGTGTATTAGTGATATCTTATGATGTTTCATTTTCTGTGTGACTTATTTCACTTAGAATCATGGTACCTGAATCCACTCAATATGCCGCGACGGGCCTGATGACATAGATTTCATTGCTCAGTGATATTCCATTGTACGTACATACCACAACTTCTTTATCAATTTTTCACATT
Organism: Delphinapterus leucas; assembly: GCF_059928025.1. Lineage (NCBI taxonomy): Eukaryota > Metazoa > Chordata > Mammalia > Artiodactyla > Monodontidae > Delphinapterus > Delphinapterus leucas. The sequence continues at coordinate 7,902,234 of NW_028322239.1, read as the reverse complement.
CTGGGATATTTAACTTGTACCGTAGACGAGGTTCTTGTAAAGAGAGCCGTCCGAAACTTTGGGGTGGCTGTGTGTTTTTGATTTTAATTTCCCTAAGCTATAGGACCATAAGTGGAAGTGCCGTAGGCTCCGTTGCTTTGTTTTTTAGGTTTTCCAGGAAACACCCTACACTTCTCCAGAGTGGCTGTTGGCAATTTACATCCCGCCCATCAGCATAACAAGGCTCCGGGTTCTCCATGCCCTGTGCTGCCTTTCTGGATTTTACACTTTTTACAGATGGCCCTTTTGACCGGGGGGCAGTGAGACTTCATTGTAGTGCAGATTTCTTTAACATGCTTGCTTGGTTGGCCAAAAAGGGCGTATGCGTTTTTTCCTGAATATATTCAGAAAAAACGCATACGCCCTTTTTGGCCAAGAGCATCATTGTCGACGTTCTGCCTCTTTCCCTATGCTTTAAATGCAATTACCGTCTACCCCCTGAAATCGTTTTCCTGCAATTCTGCCCCGCTTACAAGTTCTCTTCGCAGCCTTCCTTCAATATATTTTTGGACGATAGCTGTCATTTATAACTCTGCAGGTTTGTGAGTTACAGTGTCCCTGAGCTCCTTTCTTCAACTCGCTATCTTGTGAGCTGGCCGCAAACCCGCTGGATTGCTTCAGGCCCTAATCTGGTTCCGGCAGGGCATGCTGAGCCTTTGGTTAATTCCTCTTCCTGGTGGGGAATGAGCGTTAAATTTGCCCGTGCAGACACCTACAGCTAATCTCTCATTGGTTCTCCCTCTTCCTGTTCTTCTTGAGCAGAAATTGCAAACTGTGCCCAACAGGAGGTTAAAGGCACTGACTCTCCAAGTGGGGAGAGTGTTAGTAAAGCGTCTGGAATGGTGAACCCGAGTAAAAGGGGACGAAAACTGAGATGCATTTGAAAACGTTTCCCGGTCACACGCTGCACCATACTGTGGGTTTCCCATGCATGTATTAGCTGAAGGAAGAATCCCTTAAACCTGGAGAGTTGGGACCCATGGAATGCGTACAATGCAGTATGCCTTCAAAGGGTCTGCATTTGTTCATCGAACCTCACCTAATGCTATCAGCCCGAAGTTCCCAACCTTATGTCTCACTCACCTCTGGGTGTAGATGAGGTAAATCCAGGTTGCATCAGAAGCCCTGAATGAATTATTTAAGAATTGCTCCCTATTTCACTGTCCTTGTGTTTTGTTTTCGTAATTCATTTTGATAATGGGATTTATCGGATTTTCTCTGCTGCATTCATGCCTCTGTACACACGCTTCATTCTCTTATGGAGACATATAAATCCATGGGTTTGAAGATTCTTACTAGTCAGATGTATTCCTAGGCGTTGAATATGGCGTGTTTTGTCCATTTCGTTGAGCAAGGGGTAGGTCTTGACTATTACATATTTGACGAATGGAATGGTATCTGTGCTAATTTCTATCTCTGGTTTTATGCAGCACCCAAACTCACCTTTCCCCTTAAGCAAACATAAGTTGGTTTTCTAAATTTGAGACCCTGTTCTGTTTTGCAATTCAGTTCATGTGTAGCCAAGTTTACATTCCGTGTATTAGTGATATCTTATGATGTTTCATTTTCTGTGTGACTTATTTCACTTAGAATCATGGTACCTGAATCCACTCAATATGCCGCGACGGGCCTGATGACATAGATTTCATTGCTCAGTGATATTCCATTGTACGTACATACCACAACTTCTTTATCAATTTTTCACATTCTGGGATATTTAACTTGTACCGTAGACGAGGTTCTTGTAAAGAGAGCCGTCCGAAACTTTGGGGTGGCTGTGTGTTTTTGATTTTAATTTCCCTAAGCTATAGGACCATAAGTGGAAGTGCCGTAGGCTCCGTTGCTTTGTTTTTTAGGTTTTCCAGGAAACACCCTACACTTCTCCAGAGCGGCTGTTGGCAATTTACATCCCGCCCATCAGCATAACAAGGCTCCCTGTTCTCCATGTCCTGTGCTGCCTTTCTGGATTTTACACTTTTTTGAGATGGCCCTTTTGACCGGGGGGCAGTGAGACTTCATTGTAGTGCAGATTTCTTTAACATGCTTGCTTGGTTGGCCAAAAAGTGCGTATGCGTTTTTTCCTGAATATATTCAGGAAAAAACGCATACGCCCTTTTTGGCCAAGAGCATCATTGTCGACGTTCTGCCTCTTTTCCTATGCTTTAAATGCAATTCCCGTCTACCCCCTGAAATCGTTTTCCTGCAATTCTGCCCCGCTTACAAGTTCTCTTCGCAGCCTTCCTTCAGTATATTTTTGGACGATAGCTGTCATTTATAACTCTGCAGGTTTGTGAGTTACAGTGTCCCTGAGCTCCTTTCTTCAAATCGCTATCTTGTGAGCTGGTCGCAAACCCGCAGGATTGCTTCAGGCCCTAATCTGCTTCCAGCACGGCATGTTGAGCCTTAGGTTATTTCCTCTTCCTGGCGGGAAATGAGCATTAAATTTGCCCGTGCAGACACCTACAGCTAGTCTCTCATTGGTTCTCCCTATTCCTGTTCATCTTGAGCAGAAATTGCAAAATGTGCCAAAGAGGAGGTTAAAGCACTGACTCTCCAAGTAGGGAGAGTGTTAGTAAAGGGTCTGGAATGGTGAACCTGAGTAAAAGGGGAGGAAAACTGAGATGCATTTGAAAACGTTTGCCGGTCACACGGTGCACCATACTGTGGGTTTCCCATGCATGTTTTAGCTGAAGGAAGAATCACTTAAACCTGGAGAGTTGGGACCCATGGAATGGGTACCATGCAGTATGACTTCAAAGGGTCTGCATTTGCTCACTGAACCTCACCAATGCTATCAGCCCGAAGTGCCCAACCTTATGTCTCACTCAGCTCTGGGTGTAGATGAGGTAAATCCAGGTTGCATCACAAGCCCTGAATGAATTATTTAAGAATTGCTCTCTATTTCACTGTCATTGTGTTTCGTTTTTTTAATTCATTTTGATAATGGGATTTATCGGATTGTCTCTGCTGCCTTCATGCAGCTGTACACACGTTTCATTCTCTTACGGAGACATATAAATCCATGGGTTTGAAGATACTTACTAGTCAGGTGTATTCCTAGGCGTTGAATATGGGGTGTTTAGTCCATTTCTTTGAGCAAGGGGTAGGTCTTGACTATTACATATTTGACGTATGGAATGGTATCTGTGCTAATTTCTATCTCTGTTTTGATGCGGCACCCCAACTCACCGTTCCCCTTAAGCAAGCATAAGTTGGTTTTCTAAATTTGAGGCCCTGTTCTGTTTTGAAATTCAGTTCATGTGTAGCCAAGATTACATTCCGTGTATTAGTGATAACTTATGATGTTTCATTTTCTGTGTGACTTATTTCACTTAGAATCATTGTACCTGAATCCACTCATTATGCCGCGACGGGCCTGATGACATAGATTTCATTGGTGAGTGATATTCCATTGTACGTACGTACCACAACTTCTTTATCCATTTTTCACATTCTGGGATATTTAACTTGTACCGTAGACGAGGTTCTTGTAAACAGAGCCGACCGAAACTTTGGGGTGGCTGTGGGTTTTTGATTTTAATTTCCCTAAGCTATAGGACCATAAGTGGAAGTGCCGTAGGTTCCGTTGCTTTGTTTTTTAGGTGTTTCAGGAAACACCATACACTTCCCCAGAGTGGCTCTTGGCAATTTACATCCCACCCATCAGCATAACAAAGCTCCCGGTTCTCCGTGGCCTGTGCTGCCTTTCTGGATTTTACACTTTTTTCAGATGGCCCTTTTGACCGGGGGGCAGTGAGTCTTCATTGTAGTGCAGATTTCTATAACATGCTTGCTTGGTTGGCCAAAAAGTGCGTATGCTTTTTTTCCTGAATATATTCTGGAAAAAAAGCATACGCCCTTTTTGACCAAGTGCATCAATGTCGACGTTCTCCCTCTTTTCGTATGCTTTAAATGCAATTCCAGTCTACACCCTGAAATCGTTTTCCTGCAAATCTGCCCCGCTTTCAAGTCCTCTTTGCAGCCTTCCTTCAATATATTTTTGGACGATAGCTGTCATTTATAACGCTGAAGGTTTGTGAATTACAGTGCCAGTGAGCTCCTTTCGTCAAATCACTTTCTTGTGAGCTGTCCGCAAAGCCGCATGATTGCTTCAGGCCCTAATTTGGTTCCCTCACGGCATGCTGAGCCTTTTGTTATTTCCTATTCCTGGTGGGAAATGAGCGTTAAATTTGCCAGTGCAGACACCTACAGCTACTCTCTCATTGGTTCTCCCTATTCCTGTTCATCTTGCGCAGAAATTGCAAAGTGTGCCAAACAGGAGGTTAAAGGCACTGACTCTCCAAGTGGGGAGAGTGTTAGTAAAGGGTCTGGAATGGTGAACCCGAGTAAAAGGGGACGAAAACTGAGATGCATTTGAAAACGTTTCCCAGTCACACGGTGCACCATACTGTGGGTTTCCCATGCATCTTTTAGCTGAAGGAAGAATCCCTTAAACCTGGAGAGTTGGGACCCATGGAATGGGTACCATGCAGTATGACTTCAAAGGGTCTGCATTTGCTCATCGAACCTCACCTAATGCTATCAGGCTGAAGTGTCCAACCTTATGTCTCACTCACCTCTGGGTGTAGATGAGGTAAATCCAGGTTGCATCACAAGCCCTGAATGAATTATTTAAGAATTGCTCTCTATTTCACTCTCATTGTGTTTTGTTTTTGTAATTCATTTTGATAAGGGTATTTATCGGATTTACTCTGCTGCATACATGCAGCTGTACACACGCTTGATTCTCTTATAGAGACATATAAGTCCATGGGTTTGAAGATTCTTACTAGTCAGGTGTATTGCTAGGCGTTGAATATAGGGTTTTTAGACCATCTCGTTGAGCAAGGTGTAGGTCTTGACTATTACATATTTGACGTATGGAAGGGTATCTGTGCTAATTTCTATCTCTGGTTTTATGCAGCACCCCAACTCACCTTTCCCCTTAAGGAAACATAAGTTGGTTTTCTAAATTTGAGACCCTGTTCTGTTTTGTAATTCAGTTCATGTGTAGCCAAGATTACATTCGGTGTATTAGTGACATCTTATGATGTTTCATTTTCTGTGTGACTTATTTCATTTAGAATCATCGTACCTGAATCCACTCATTATGCCACGACGGGCCAGATGACATAGATTTCATTGGTGAGTGATATTCCATTGGACGTACGTACCACAACTTCTTTATCCATTTTTTGCTTTCTCAGATATTTAACTTGTACCGTAGACGAGGTTCTTGTAAACAGAGCCGTCTGAAACTTTGGGGTGGCTGTGTGTTTTTGATTTTAATTTCCCTAAGCTATAGGACCATAAGTGGAAGTGCCATAGGCTGTGTTGCTTTGTTTCCTACATGTTTCAGGAAACACCATACCCTTCTCCAGAGTGGCTGTTGGCAATTTACATCCCGCCATCAGCATAACAAGGCTCCCTGTTCTCCATGACCTGTACTGCCTTTCTGGATTTTACACTTGTTTCAGATGGCCCTTTTGACCGGGGGGCAGAGAGACTTCATTGTAGTGCAGTTTTCTTTACACGCTTGCTTGGTTGGCCAAAAAGGGCGTATGCGTTTTTTCCTGAATATATTCAGGAAAAAATGCATACACCCTTTTTGGCCAAGTGCATCATTGTCGACATTCTGCCTCTTTTCCTATGCTTTAAGTGCAATTCCAGTCTACCCCCTGAAATCGTTTTCCTGAAATTCTAACCCGCTTTCAAGTCCTGTTCGAAGACGTACTTCAATACATTTTTAGACGATAGCTGTCATTCATAACTCTGCAGGTTTGTGAATTACAGTGCCCCTGAGCTCCTTTCTTCAACTCGCTTTTTTGTGAGCTGGCCTCAAAACCGCAGGATTGCTTCAGGCACTAATCTGTTTCTGGCAGGGCACGCTGAGCCTTTGGTTAATTCCTCTTACTGGTGGGAAATGAGCGTTCCATTTGCCCGTGCAGACACCTACAGCTAGTCTCTCATTGGTTCTCCCTATTCCTGTTCATCTTGCACAGAAATTGCAAACTGTGCCAAACAGGAGGTTAAAGGCACTGACTCTCCAAGTGCGGAGGGTGTTAGTAAAGAGTCCGGAATGTTGAACCCGAGTACCAGGGGACGAAAACTGAGATACATTTGAAAAGATTTCCCAACCACATGGTGGACCATACTCTTGGTTTCCCATGCATGTTTTAGCTGAAGGAAGAATCCCTTAAACCTGGAGAGTTGGGACCCATGGAATGGGTACCATGCAGTATGACTTCAAAGGGTCTGCGTTTGCTCACAGAACCTCACCAATGCTATCATCCCGAAGTGTCCAGCCTTATGTCTCACCCAGCTCTTGGTGTAGAGGTGGTAAATCCAGGTTGCATCACAGGTCCTGAATGAATTATTTAAGAATTGCTCTCTATTTCACTATTATTTTTTTTTTGAAATTTATTTTGATAATGGGATTTATCGGATTTTCACTGCTGAGTTTAGGCCGCTGTACACACCCTTGCTTTCCTTATGGAGACATATACATCCATGGGTTTTAAGATTCTTACTTGTCTGGTATATTCCCAGGCGTTGCATATGGGGTATTGAGTCCATTTCGTTGAGCAAGGAGTAGGTCTTTTGTATTATATATTTGGCTTATGGAACGGTATCTGTGCTAATTTCAATCTCTGGTTTTATGCAGCACCCCAACTCACCTTTCCCCATAAGCAAGCATAAGTTGGTTTTCTAAATTTGAGAACCTGTTCTGTTTTGTCATTCAGTTCATGTGTAGCCAAGATTTCATTCCGTGTATTAGTGATATCTTATGATGTTTCTTTTTCTGTGTGACATATTTCTCGTAGAATCGTCGTACCTGAATCCACTCATTATGCCGCTACGGGCCTGATGACGTAGATTTCATTGCTGAGTGATATTCCATTGTACGTACGTACCACACCTTCTTTATCCATTTTTTGCTTTCTCGGATATTTAACTTGTACCGTAGACGAGGTTTTTGTAAACAGAGCCATCCCAAACTTTGGGGTGGCTGTGTGTTTTTGATTTTAATTTCCCTAAGCTATAGGACCATAAGTGGAAGTGCCATAGGCTGTGTTGCTTTGTTTCCTACGTGTTTAGGGAACACTGTACTGTTCTCCAGAGTGGCAGTTGGCAATTTACATCCCGCCCATCAGCATAACAAGGCTCCCTGTTCTCCATGACTTGTCCTGCCTATCTGGATTTTACACTTTTTTCAGATGGCCCTTTTGACGGGGGGCAGTGAGACTTCATTGTAGTGCAGATTTCCTTTACACGCTTGGTTGGTTCACCACAAAGGGCATATGCGTTTTTTCCTGAATATATTCAGGAAAAACGCATACGCCCTTTTTGGCCAAGTGCATCATTGTCGACATTCTGCCTTTTTTCCTGTGCCTTAACTGCAATTCCAGTCTACCTCCTGAAATCGTTTTCCTGAAATTCTGCCCCGCTTTCGAGTCCTCTTCGAAGACTTACTTCAATACATTTTTGGACGATAGCTGTCATTCATAACTCTGCAGATTTGTGAATTACAGTGCCCCTGAGCTCCTTTCCTAAACTCGCACTCTTGTGAGCTGGCCGCAAATCCGCAGGATTGCTTCAGGCCCTAATGTGTTTGCAGCCGGGAACGCTGAGCCTTTGGTTAATTCCTCTTCCTGTTGGGAAATGAGCGTTCCATTTACCCGTGCAGACACCTACAGCTAGTCTCTCATTGGTTCTCCCTATTCCTGTTCATCTTGCGCAGAAATTGCAAACTGTGCCAAACAGGAGGTTAAAGGCACTGACTCTCCAAGAGGGGAGAGTGTTAGTAAAGAGTCTGGAATGTTGAACCCGAGTACCAGGGGACGAAAATTGAGATGCATTTGAAAACGTTTCACAATCCCACAGTGGACCATACTCTGGGTTTCCCATGCATGTTTTAGCTGAAGGAAGAATCCCATAAACCTGGAGAGTTGGGACCCATGGAAAGGGTACCATGCGGAATGACATCAAAGGGTCTGCGTTTGCTCATCGAACCTCACAAATGTTTTCAGCCCGAAGTGTCCAGCCATATGTCTCACCCAGCTCTGGGTGTAGATGTGGTAAATCTAGGTTGCATCACAAGCCCTGAATGAATTATTTAAGAATTGCTCTCTATTTCACTGTCATTTTGTTTTGTTTTTGAAATTTATTTTGATAATGGGATTTATCGGATTTTCACTGCTGCGTTTCGGGCGCTGTACACACGCTTGCTTTCCATATCGAGACATATAAATCCATGGGTTTTAAGATTCTTACTTGTCAGGTATATTCCCAGGCGTTGAATATGGGGTGTTGGGTCCATTTCGTTGAGCAAGGAGTACGTCTTGTCTATTATATATTTGGCTTATGGAACGGTATCTGTGCTAATTTCAATCTCTGGTTTTATGCAGCACCCCAACTCACCTTTCCCCATAAGCAAGCATAAGTTGGTTTTCTAAATTTGAGACCCTGTTCTGTTTTGTAATTCAGTTCATGTGTAGCCAAGTTTACTTTCCGTGTATTAGTGATATCTTATGATGTTTCTTTTTCTGTGTGACTTATTTCTCGTAGAATCGTCTTCCCTGAATCCACTCATTATGCCACTACGGGCCTTATGACGAAGATATCATTGCTGAGTGATATTCCATTGTACGTACGTACCACAGCTTCTTTATCCATGTTTTGCTTTCTTGGATATTTAACTTGTACCGTAGACGAGGTTCTTGTAAACAGAGCCGTCCCAAACTTTGGGGTGGCTGTGTGTTTTTGATTTTAATATCCCTAAGCTATAGGACCATAAGTGGAAGTGCCATAGGCTGTGTTGCTTTGTTTCCTACGTGTTTCAGGAAACACCATACCCTTCTCCAGAGTGGCTGTTGGCAATTTACATCCCGCCCATCAGCATAACAAGGCTCCCTGTTCTCCATGACCTGTACTGCCTTTCTGGATTTTACACTTTTTTCAGATGGCCCTTTTGACCGGGGGGCAGAGAGACTTCATTGTAGTGCAGTTTTCTTTACACTCTTGCTTGGTTGGCCAAAAAGGGCGTATGCGTTTTTTCCTGAATATATTCAGGAAAAAATGCATACACCCTTTTTGGCCAAGTGCATCATTGTCGACATTCTGCCTCTTTTCCTATGCTTTAAGTGCAATTCCAGTCTACCCCCTGAAATCGTTTTCCTGAAATTCTAACCCGCTTTCAAGTCCTCTTCGAAGACGTACTTCAATACATTTTTAGACGATAGCTGTCATTCATAACACTGCAGGTTTGTGAATTACAGTGACCCCGAGCTCCTTTCTTCAACTCGCTTTCTTCTGAGCTGGCCGAAAAACCGCAGGATTGCTTCAGGCCGTAATCTTGTTCCGGCAGGGCATGATGAGCCTTTGGTTAATTCCTCTTCCTGGTGGGAAATGAGCGTTCCATTTGCCCGTGCAGACACCTACAGCTAGTCTCTCATTGGTTCTCCCTATTCCTGTTCATCTTGCGCAGAAATTGCAAACTGTGCCAAACAGGAGGTTAAAGGCACTGACTCTCCAAGTGGGGAGAGTGTTAGTAAAGCGTCTGGAACGGTGCACCCGAGTACCAGGTGTCGAAACCTGAGATGCATTTGAAAACGTTTCCCAATCACACGGTGGACCATACTCTGGGTTTCCCATGCATGTTTTAGCTGAAGGAAGAACCCCTTAAACCTGGAGAGTTGGGACCCATGGAATGGGTACCATGCAGTATGACTTCAACGGGTCTGCGTTTGCTCACCAAACCTCACCAATGCTATGAGCCCGATGTGTCCAGCCTTATGTCTCAACCAGCTCTGGGTGTAGATGTGGTAAATCCAGGTTGCATCACAAGCCCTGAATGAATTATTTAAGAATTGCTCTCTATTTCACTGTCATTGTGTTTTGTTTGTGAAATATATTTTGATAATGCGATTTATCGGATTTTCACTGCTGCGTTTAGGCCGCTGTACACACGCTTGCTTTCCTTATCGAGACATATAAATACATGGGTCTTAAGATACTTACTTGTCAGGTATATTCCCAGGCGTTGAATATGGGGTGTTGAGTCCATTTCGTTGAGCAAGGAGTAGGTCTTGTCTATTATATATTTGGCTTATGGAACGGTATCTGTGCTAATTTCAATCTCTGGTTTTATGCAGCACCCCAACTCACCTTTCCCCATGAGCAAGCATAAGATGGTTTTCTAAATTTGAGACCCTGTTCTGTTTTGTAATTCAGTTCATGTGTAGCAAAGTTTACGTTCCATGTATTAGTGATATCTTATGATGTTTCTTTTTCTGTGTGACTTATTTCTCGTAGAATCGTCGTACCTGAATCCACTCATTATGCCGCTACAGGCCTGATGACGTAGATTACATTGCTGAGTGATATTACATTGTACGTACGTACCACACCTTCTTTATCCATTTTTTGCTTTCTCGGATATTTAACTTGTACCGTAGACGAGGTTCTTGTAAACTGAGCCGTCCCAAACTTTGGGGTGGCTGTGTGTTTTTGATTTTAATTTCTCTAAGCTATAGGACCCTAAGTGGACGTGCCATAGGCTGTGTTGCTTTGTTTCCTAAGTGTTTCAGGAAACACCATACACTTCTCCAGAGTGGCTGTTGGCAATTTACATCCCGCCCATCAGCATAACAAGGCTCCCTCTTCTCCATGACCTGTCCTGCCTTTCTGGATTTTACACTTGTTTCAGATGGCCCTTTTGACCGGGGGGCAGTGAGACTTCATTGTAGTGCAGATTTCCTTTACACGCTTGCTTGGTTGGCCAAAAAGTGCATATGCGTTTTTTCCTGAATATATTCAGGAAAAAACGCATACGCCCTTTTTGGCCAAGTGCATCATTGTGGACATTCTCCCTCTTTTCCTATGCTTTAAGTGCAGTTTCAGTCTACACCCTGAAATCGTTTTCCTGAAATTCTGCCCCGCTTTCAAGTCCTCTTCGAAGACTTACTTCTATACATTTTTGGACGATAGCTGTCATTCATAACTCTGCACGTTTGTGAATTACAGTGTCCCTGAGCTCCTTTCATCAACTCGCTTTCTTGTGAGCTGGCTGCAAAACCGCAGGATTGCTTCAGGCCCTAATCTGGTTCCGGCAGGGCACGCTGAGCCTTTGGTTAATTCCTCTTCCTGGTGGGAAATGAGCGTTCCATTTGCCCGTGCAGACACCTACAGCTAGTCTCTCATTGGTTCTCCCTATTCCTGTTCATCTTGCGCAGAAATTGCAAACTGTGCCAAACAGGAGGTTAAAGGCACTGACTCTCCAAGTGGGGAGAGTGTTAGTAAAGCGTCTGGAACGGTGCACCCGAGTACCAGGGGACGAAACCTGAGATGCATTTGAAAACGTTTCCCAATCACACGGTGGACCATACTCTGGGTTTCCCATGCATGTTTTAGCTGAAGGAAGAATCCCTTAAACCTGGAGAGTTGGGACCCATGGAATGGGTACCATGCAGTATGTCTTCAAACGGTCTGCGTTTGCTCACCGAACCTCACCAATGCTATCAGCCCGAAGTGTCCAGCCTTATGTCTCACCCAGCTCTGGGTGTAGATGTGGTAAATCCAGGTTGCATCACAAGCCCTGAATGAATTATTTAAGAATTGCTCTCTATTTCACTCTCATTGTGTTGTGTTTTTGAAATTTATTTTGATAATGGGATTTATCGGATTTTCACTGCTGCGTTTAGGCCGCTGTACACACGCTTGATTTCCTTATGGAGACATATATATCCATGGGTCTTAAGATTCTTACTTGTCAGGTATATTCCCAGGCGTTGAATATGGGGTGTTGAGTCCATTTCGTTGAGCAAGGAGTAGGTCGTGTCTATTATATATTTGGCTTATGGAACGGTATCTGTGCTAATTTCAATCTCTGGTTTGATGCAGCACCCCAACTCACCTTTCCCCATAAGCAAGCATATGTTGGTTTTCTAAATTTGAGACCCTGTTCTGTTTTGTAATTCAGTTCATGTGTAGCCAAGTTTACGTTCCGTGTATTAGTGATATCTTATGATGTTTCTTTTTCTGTGTGACTTATTTCTCATAGAATCGTCGTACCTGAATCCACTCATTATGCCTCTACGGGCCTGATGACGTAGATCTCATTGCTGAGTGATATTCCTTTGTACGTACGTACCATAACTTCTCTATCCATTTTTTGCTTTCTCAGATATTTAACTTGTACCGTAGACGAGGTTCTTGTAAACAGAGCCGTCCCAAAATTTGGGGTGGCTGTGTGTTTTTGATTTTAATTTCCCTAAGCTATAGGACCATAAGTGGAAGTGCCATAGGCTGTGTTGCTTTGTTTCCTAAGTGTTTCAGGAAACACCATTCACTTCTCCAGAGTGGCTGTTGGCAATTTACATCCCGCCAATCAGCATAACAAGGCTCCCTGTTCTCCATGACCTGTCCTGCCTTTCTGGATTTTACACTTGTTTCAGATGGCCGTTTGGACCGGTGGGCAGTGTGACTTCATTGTAGTGCAGATTTCCTTTACACGCTTGCTTGGTTGGCCAAAAAGGGCGTATGCGTTTTTTCCTGAATATATTCAGGAAAAAACGCATACGCCCTTTTTGGCCAAGTGCATCATTGTGGACATTCTGCCTCTTTTCTTATGCTTTAAGTGCAATTCCAGTCTAGCCCCTGAAATCGTTTTCCTGAAATTCTGCCCCGCTTTCAATTCCTCTTCGAAGACTTACTTCAATACACTTTTGGACGATAGCTGTCATTCATAACTCTGCAGGTTTGTGAATTACAGTGCCCCTGAGCTCCTTTCTTCAACTCGCTGTCTTGTGAGCTGGCCGCAAACCCGCAGGATTGCTTCAGGCCCTAATCTGGTTCCGGCAGGGCACGCTGAGCCTTTGGTGAATTCCTCTTCCTGGTGGGAAATGAGCGTTCCATTTGCCCGTGCAGACACCTACAGCTAGTCTCTCATTGGTTCTCCCTATTCCTGTTCATCTTGCGCAGAAATTGCAAACTGTGCCAAACAGGAGGTTAAAGGCACTGACTCTCCAAGTCGGGAGAGTGTTAGTAAAGCGTCTGGAACGGTGCACCCGAGTACCAGGGGACGAAACCTGAGATGCATTTGAAAACGTTTCCCAGTCACACGGTGGACCATACTCTGGGTTTCCCATGCATGTTGTAGCTGAAGGAAGAATCCCTTAAACCTGGAGAGTTGGGACTCATGGAATGGGTACCATGCAGTATGACTTCAAAGGGTCTGTGTTTGCTCACCGAAACTAACCAATGTTATCAGCCCGAAGTGTCCAGCCTTATGTCTCACCCAGCTCTGGGTGTAGATGTGGTAAATCCAGGTTGCATCACAAGCCCTGAATGAATTATTTAAGAATTGCACTCTATTTCACTGTCATTTTGTTTTGTTTTTGAAATATATTTGATAATGGGATTTATCGGATTTTCACTGCTGCGTTTAGGCCGCTGTACACACGCTTGATTTCCTTATGGCGACATATAAGTCCATGGGTCTTAAGATTCTTACTTGTCAGGTATATTCCCAGGCGTTGAATATGGGGTGTTGAGTCCATTTCGTTGAGCAAGGAGTAGGTCTTGTCCATTATATATTTGGCTTATGGAACGATATCTGTGCTAATTTCAATCCCTGGTTTTATGCAGCACCCCAACTCACCTTTCCCCATAAGCAAGCATAAGTTGGTTTTCTAAATTTGAGACCCTGTTTTGTTTTGTAACTCAGTTCATGTGTAGCCAAGTTTACGTTCCGTGTATTAGTGATATCTTATGATGTTTCTTTTTCTGTGTGACTTATTTCTCGTAGAATCGTCGTACCTGAATCCACTCATTATGCCGCTATGGGCCTGATGACCTAGATTTCATTGCTGAGAGATATTCCATTGTACGTACGTACCACAATTTCTTTATCCATTTTTTGCTTTCTCGGATATTTAACTTGACCGTAGACGAGGTTCTTGTAACAGAGCCGTCCCAAACTTTGGGGTGGCTGTGTGTTTTTGATTTTAATTTCCCTAAGCTATAGGACCCTAAGTGGAAGTGCCATAGGCTGTGTTGCTTTGTTTCCTACGTGTTTCAGGAAACACCATACACTTCTCCAGAGTGGCTGTTGGCAATTTACATCCCGCCCATCAGCATAACAAGGCTCCCTGTTCTCCATGACCTGTCCTGCCTTTCTGGATTTTACACATTTTTCAGATGGCCCTTTTGACCGGGGGGCAGTGAGACTTCATTGTAGTGCAGATTTCCTTTACACGCTTGCTTGGTTGGCCAAAAAGGGCGTATGCGTTTTTTCCTGAATATATTCAGGAAAAAACGCATACGCCCTTTTTGGCCAAGTGCATCATTGTGGACATTCTGCCTCTTTTCCTATGCTTTAAGTGCAATTCCAGTCTACACCCTGAAATCGTTTTCCTGAAATTCTGCCCCGCTTTCAGGTCCTCTTCCAAGACTTCAATACATTTTTGGACGATAGCTGTCATTCTTAACTCTGCAGGTTTGTGAATTACAGTGCCCCTGAGCTCCTTTCTTCAACTCGCTTACTTGTGAGCTGGCCGCAACCCGCAGGATTGCTTCAGGCCCTAATCTGGTTCCGGCAGGGCATGCTGAGCTTTGGTGAATTCCTCTTCCTGGTGGGAAATGAGCGTTCCATTTGCCCGTGCAGACACCTACAGCTAGTCTCTCATTGGTTCTCCCTATTCCTGTTCATCTTGCGCAGAAATTGCAAACTGTGCCAAACAGCAGGTTAAAGCCCTGACTCTCCAAGTGGGGAGAGTGTTAGTAAAGGGTCTGGAATTGTGAACCCGAGTAAAAGGGGCCGAAAACTGAGATGCATTTGAAAACGTTTCCCAGTCACACAGTGCACCATACTGTGGGTTTCCCATGCATGCTTTAGCTGAAGGAAGCATCGCTTAAACCTGGAGAGTTGGGACCCATGGAATGGGTACCATGAAGTATGACTTCAAATGGTCTGCATTTGCTCATCGAACCTCACCAATGCTATCAGCCCGAAGTGTCCAACCTATGTCTCACTAAGCTCTGGGTTTAGATGAGGTTAATCCAGGTTGCATCACAAGCCCTGAATGAATTATTTAAGAATTGCTCTCTAATTCACTGCCATTGTGTTTTGTTTTTGTAATTCATTTTGATAATGGGATTTATCGGATTTTCTCTGCTGCCTTCATGCAGCTGTACACACGCTTGATTCTCTTATGGAGACATATAAATCCATGGGTTTGAAAATTCTTTCTAGTCAGGTGTATTCCTTGGTGTTGAATATAAGGTGTGTAGCCCATTTCGTTGAGCAAGGGGTAGGTCCTGACTGTTACATATTTGACGCATGGAATGGTATCTGTGCTAATTTCTATCTCTGGTTTTATGCAGCACCACAACTCACCTTTCCCCTTAAGCAAACATAAGTTGGTTTTCTAAATTTGAGACCCTGTTCTGTTTTGTAATTCAGTTCATGTGTAGCCAAGATTACATTCGGTGTATTAGTGATATCTTATGATGTTTCATTTTCTGTGTGACTTATTTCACTTAGAATCATCGTACCTGAATCCATTCATTATGCCACGACGGGCCAGATGACATAGATTTCATTGGTGAGTGATATTCCATTGTATGTACGTACCACAACTTCTTTATCCATTTTTCGCTTTCTGGGATATTTAACTTGTACCGTAGATGAGGTTCTTGTAAACAGAGCCGTCTGAAACTTTGGGTGGCTGTGTGTTTTTTATTTTAATTTCCCTAGGCTATAGGACCATAAGTGGAAGTGCCGTAGGCTCCGTTGCTTTGTTTTTTAGGTGTTTCAGGAAACACCATACACTTCTCCAGAGTGGCGCTTGGCAATTTACATCCCACCCATCAGCATAACAAGGCTTCCTGTTCTCCATGGCCTGTACTGCATTTTTGGATTTTACACTTTTTTCAGATGTCCCTTTTGACCGGGGGCAGTGAGACTTCATTTTAGTGCAGATTTCTTTAACATTCTTGCCTGGTTGGCCAAAAAGGGCGTATGCGTTTTTCCTGAATATATTCAGGAAAAAACGCATACGCCCTTTTTGGCCAAGTGCATCATTGTCGACGTTCTGCCTCTTTTCCTATGCTTTAAATGCAATTCCAGTCTACTCCCTGAAATCGTTTTCCTGCAATTCTGCCCCGCTTTCAAGTCCTCTTCGCAGCCTTCCTTCAATATATTTTTGGACGATAGCTGTCATTTATAACTCTGCAGGTTTGTGAATTACAGTGCCCCTGAGCTCCTTTCTTCAAATCGCTTTCTTGTGAGCTGGCCGCAAACCCGCAGGATTGCTTCAGGCCCTAATCTGGTACCGGGACGGCATGCTGAGCCTTTGGTTAATTCCTCTTCCTGGTTGGAAATGAGGGTTAAATTTGCCCGTGCAGACACCTACAGCTAGTCTCTCATTGGTTCTCC
This sequence comes from Delphinapterus leucas, assembly GCF_059928025.1. Lineage (NCBI taxonomy): Eukaryota > Metazoa > Chordata > Mammalia > Artiodactyla > Monodontidae > Delphinapterus > Delphinapterus leucas. Next base: position 7,885,757 of record NW_028322239.1, on the reverse strand, counting down.
CTATTCCTGTTCATCTTGCGCACAAATTGCAAACTGTGCCAAACAGGAGGTTAAAGGCACTGACTCTCCAAGTCGGGAGAGTGTTAATAAAGGGTCTGAAATTGTGAACCCGAGTAAAAGGGACAAAAACTGAGATGCATTTGAAAACGTTTCCTGGTCACACGGTGCACCATACTGTGGGTTTCCCATGCATGCTTTAGCTGAAGGAAGAATCGCTTAAAACTGGAGAGTTGGGACCCATGGAATGCGTACCATGCAGTATGACTTCAAATGGTCTGCATTTGCTCATCAAACCTCACCAATGTTATCAGCCCGAAGTGTCCAACCTTATGTCTCACTCAGCTCTAGGTGCAGATGAGGTAAATCCAGGTTGCATCACAAGCCCTGAATGAATTATTTAAGAATTGCTCTCTATTTCACTGTCATTGTGTTTTGTTTTTGTAATTCATTTTGATAATAGGATTTATCGGATTTTCTCTGCTGCCTTCATGCAGCTGTACACACGCTTGATTTTCTTATGGAGACATATAAATCCATGGGTTTGAAGATTTTTACTAGTCAGGTGTATTCGTAAGCGTTGAATATAGGGGGTTTAGCCCATTTCGTTGAGCAAGGGGTAGGTCTTGACTATTACATATTTGACGTATGGAATGGTATCTGTGCTAATTTCTATCTCTGGTTTTATGCAGCACCCCAACTCACGTTTCCCTTTAAGCAAACATAAGTTGGTTTTCTAAATTTGAGACCCTGTTCTGTTTTGTAATTCAGTTCATGTGTAGCCAAGTTTACATTCGGTGTATTAGTGATATCTTATGATGTTTCATTTTCTGTGGGACTTATTTCACTTAGAATCATCGTACCTGAATCCACTCATTATGCCACGACGGGCCAGATGACATAGATTTCATTGGTGAGTGATATTCCATTGTACGTACGTACCACAACTTCTTTATCCATTTTTCGCTTTCTGGGATATTTAACTTGTACCGTAGACGAGGTTCTTGTAAACAGAGCCGTCTGAAACTTTGGGTGGCTGTGTGTTTTTTATTTTAATTTCCCTAGGCTATAGGACCATAAGTGGAAGTGCCGTAGGCTCCGTTGCTTTGTTTTTTAGGTGTTTCAGGAAACACCATACACTTCTCCAGAGTGGCGCTTGGCAATTTACATCCCACCCATCAGCATAACAAGGCTTCCTGTTCTCCATGGCCTGTACTGCATTTTTGGATTTTACACTTTTTTCAGATGTCCCTTTTGACCGGGGGCAGTGAGACTTCATTTTAGTGCAGATTTCTTTAACATTCTTGCCTGGTTGGCCAAAAAGGGCGTATGCGTTTTTCCTGAATATATTCAGGAAAAAACGCATACGCCCTTTTTGGCCAAGTGCATCATTGTCGACGTTCTGCCTCTTTTCCTATGCTTTAAATGCAATTCCAGTCTACTCCCTGAAATCGTTTTCCTGCAATTCTGCCCCGCTTTCAAGTCCTCTTCGCAGCCTTCCTTCAATATATTTTTGGACGATAGCTGTCATTTATAACTCTGCAGGTTTGTGAATTACAGTGCCCCTGAGCTCCTTTCTTCAAATCGCTTTCTTGTGAGCTGGCCGCAAACCCGCAGGATTGCTTCAGGCCCTAATCTGGTACCGGGACGGCATGCTGAGCCTTTGGTTAATTCCTCTTCCTGGTTGGAAATGAGCGTTAAATTTGCCCGTGCAGACACCTACAGCTAGTCTCTCATTGGTTCTCCCTATTCCTGTTCATCTTGCGCACAAATTGCAAACTGTGCCAAACAGGAGGTTAAAGGCACTGACTCTCCAAGTCGGGAGAGTGTTAATAAAGGGTCTGAAATTGTGAACCCGAGTAAAAGGGACAAAAACTGAGATGCATTTGAAAACGTTTCCTGGTCACACGGTGCACCATACTGTGGGTTTCCCATGCATGCTTTAGCTGAAGGAAGAATCGCTTAAAACTGGAGAGTTGGGACCCATGGAATGCGTACCATGCAGTATGACTTCAAATGGTCTGCATTTGCTCATCAAACCTCACCAATGTTATCAGCCCGAAGTGTCCAACCTTATGTCTCACTCAGCTCTAGGTGCAGATGAGGTAAATCCAGGTTGCATCACAAGCCCTGAATGAATTATTTAAGAATTGCTCTCTATTTCACTGTCATTGTGTTTTGTTTTTGTAATTCATTTTGATAATAGGATTTATCGGATTTTCTCTGCTGCCTTCATGCAGCTGTACACACGCTTGATTTTCTTATGGAGACATATAAATCCATGGGTTTGAAGATTTTTACTAGTCAGGTGTATTCGTAAGCGTTGAATATAGGGGGTTTAGCCCATTTCGTTGAGCAAGGGGTAGGTCTTGACTATTACATATTTGACGTATGGAATGGTATCTGTGCTAATTTCTATCTCTGGTTTTATGCAGCACCCCAACTCACGTTTCCCTTTAAGCAAACATAAGTTGGTTTTCTAAATTTGAGACCCTGTTCTGTTTTGTAATTCAGTTCATGTGTAGCCAAGTTTACATTCGGTGTATTAGTGATATCTTATGATGTTTCATTTTCTGTGGGACTTATTTCACTTAGAATCATCGTACCTGAATCCACTCATTATGCCACGACGGGCCAGATGACATAGATTTCATTGGTGAGTGATATTCCATTGTACGTACGTACCACAACTTCTTTATCCATTTTTCGCTTTCTGGGATATTTAACTTGTACCGTAGACGAGGTTCTTGTAAACAGAGCCGTCTGAAACTTTGGGTGGCTGTGTGTTTTTTATTTTAATTTCCCTAGGCTATAGGACCATAAGTGGAAGTGCCGTAGGCTCCGTTGCTTTGTTTTTTAGGTGTTTCAGGAAACACCATACACTTCTCCAGAGTGGCGCTTGGCAATTTACATCCCACCCATCAGCATAACAAGGCTTCCTGTTCTCCATGGCCTGTACTGCATTTTTGGATTTTACACTTTTTTCAGATGTCCCTTTTGACCGGGGGCAGTGAGACTTCATTTTAGTGCAGATTTCTTTAACATTCTTGCCTGGTTGGCCAAAAAGGGCGTATGCGTTTTTCCTGAATATATTCAGGAAAAAACGCATACGCCCTTTTTGGCCAAGTGCATCATTGTCGACGTTCTGCCTCTTTTCCTATGCTTTAAATGCAATTCCAGTCTACTCCCTGAAATCGTTTTCCTGCAATTCTGCCCCGCTTTCAAGTCCTCTTCGCAGCCTTCCTTCAATATATTTTTGGACGATAGCTGTCATTTATAACTCTGCAGGTTTGTGAATTACAGTGCCCCTGAGCTCCTTTCTTCAAATCGCTTTCTTGTGAGCTGGCCGCAAACCCGCAGGATTGCTTCAGGCCCTAATCTGGTACCGGGACGGCATGCTGAGCCTTTGGTTAATTCCTCTTCCTGGTTGGAAATGAGCGTTAAATTTGCCCGTGCAGACACCTACAGCTAGTCTCTCATTGGTTCTCCCTATTCCTGTTCATCTTGCGCACAAATTGCAAACTGTGCCAAACAGGAGGTTAAAGGCACTGACTCTCCAAGTCGGGAGAGTGTTAATAAAGGGTCTGAAATTGTGAACCCGAGTAAAAGGGACAAAAACTGAGATGCATTTGAAAACGTTTCCTGGTCACACGGTGCACCATACTGTGGGTTTCCCATGCATGCTTTAGCTGAAGGAAGAATCGCTTAAAACTGGAGAGTTGGGACCCATGGAATGCGTACCATGCAGTATGACTTCAAATGGTCTGCATTTGCTCATCAAACCTCACCAATGTTATCAGCCCGAAGTGTCCAACCTTATGTCTCACTCAGCTCTAGGTGCAGATGAGGTAAATCCAGGTTGCATCACAAGCCCTGAATGAATTATTTAAGAATTGCTCTCTATTTCACTGTCATTGTGTTTTGTTTTTGTAATTCATTTTGATAATAGGATTTATCGGATTTTCTCTGCTGCCTTCATGCAGCTGTACACACGCTTGATTTTCTTATGGAGACATATAAATCCATGGGTTTGAAGATTTTTACTAGTCAGGTGTATTCGTAAGCGTTGAATATAGGGGGTTTAGCCCATTTCGTTGAGCAAGGGGTAGGTCTTGACTATTACATATTTGACGTATGGAATGGTATCTGTGCTAATTTCTATCTCTGGTTTTATGCAGCACCCCAACTCACGTTTCCCCTTAAGCAAACATAAGTTGGTTTTCTAAATTTGAGACCCTGTTCTGTTTTGTAATTCAGTTCATGTGTAGCCAAGATTACATTCCGTGTATTAGTGACATCTTATGATGTTTCATTTTCTGTGTGACTTATTTCACTTAGAATCATCGTACCTGAATCCACTCATTATGCCACGACGGGCCAGATGACATAGATTTCATTGGTGAGTGATATTCCATTGTACGTACGTACCACAACTTCTTTATCCATTTTTCGCTTTCTGGGATATTTAACTTGTACCGTAGACGAGTTTCTTGTAAACAGAGCCGTCTGAAACTTTGGGGTGGCTGTGTGTTTTTGATTTTAATTTCCATAAGCTATAGGACCATAAGTGGAAGTGCCATAGGCTGTGTTGCTTTGTTTCCTACATGTTTCAGGAAACACCATACCCTTCTCCAGAGTGGCTGTTGGCAATTTACATCCCGCCATCAGCATAACAAGGCTCCCTGTTCTCCATGACCTGTACTGCCTTTCTGGATTTTACACTTGTTTCAGATGGCCCTTTTGACCGGGGGGCAGAGAGACTTCATTGTAGTGCAGTTTTCTTTACACGCTTGCTTGGTTGGCCAAAAAGGGCGTATGCGTTTTTTCCTGAATATATTCAGGAAAAAATGCATACACCCTTTTTGGCCAAGTGCATCATTGTCGACATTCTGCCTCTTTTCCTATGCTTTAAGTGCAATTCCAGTCTACCCCCTGAAATCGTTTTCCTGAAATTCTAACCCGCTTTCAAGTCCTGTTCGAAGACGTACTTCAATACATTTTTAGACGATAGCTGTCATTCATAACTCTGCAGGTTTGTGAATTACAGTGCCCCTGAGCTCCTTTCTTCAACTCGCTTTTTTGTGAGCTGGCCTCAAAACCGCAGGATTGCTTCAGGCACTAATCTGTTTCTGGCAGGGCACGCTGAGCCTTTGGTTAATTCCTCTTACTGGTGGGAAATGAGCGTTCCATTTGCCCGTGCAGACACCTACAGCTAGTCTCTCATTGGTTCTCCCTATTCCTGTTCATCTTGCACAGAAATTGCAAACTGTGCCAAACAGGAGGTTAAAGGCACTGACTCTCCAAGTGCGGAGGGTGTTAGTAAAGAGTCCGGAATGTTGAACCCGAGTACCAGGGGACGAAAACTGAGATACATTTGAAAAGATTTCCCAACCACATGGTGGACCATACTCTTGGTTTCCCATGCATGTTTTAGCTGAAGGAAGAATCCCTTAAACCTGGAGAGTTGGGACCCATGGAATGGGTACCATGCAGTATGACTTCAAAGGGTCTGCGTTTGCTCACAGAACCTCACCAATGCTATCATCCCGAAGTGTCCAGCCTTATGTCTCACCCAGCTCTTGGTGTAGAGGTGGTAAATCCAGGTTGCATCACAGGTCCTGAATGAATTATTTAAGAATTGCTCTCTATTTCACTATTATTTTTTTTTTGAAATTTATTTTGATAATGGGATTTATCGGATTTTCACTGCTGAGTTTAGGCCGCTGTACACACCCTTGCTTTCCTTATGGAGACATATACATCCATGGGTTTTAAGATTCTTACTTGTCTGGTATATTCCCAGGCGTTGCATATGGGGTATTGAGTCCATTTCGTTGAGCAAGGAGTAGGTCTTTTGTATTATATATTTGGCTTATGGAACGGTATCTGTGCTAATTTCAATCTCTGGTTTTATGCAGCACCCCAACTCACCTTTCCCCATAAGCAAGCATAAGTTGGTTTTCTAAATTTGAGAACCTGTTCTGTTTTGTCATTCAGTTCATGTGTAGCCAAGATTTCATTCCGTGTATTAGTGATATCTTATGATGTTTCTTTTTCTGTGTGACATATTTCTCGTAGAATCGTCGTACCTGAATCCACTCATTATGCCGCTACGGGCCTGATGACGTAGATTTCATTGCTGAGTGATATTCCATTGTACGTACGTACCACACCTTCTTTATCCATTTTTTGCTTTCTCGGATATTTAACTTGTACCGTAGACGAGGTTTTTGTAAACAGAGCCATCCCAAACTTTGGGGTGGCTGTGTGTTTTTGATTTTAATTTCCCTAAGCTATAGGACCATAAGTGGAAGTGCCATAGGCTGTGTTGCTTTGTTTCCTACGTGTTTAGGGAACACTGTACTGTTCTCCAGAGTGGCAGTTGGCAATTTACATCCCGCCCATCAGCATAACAAGGCTCCCTGTTCTCCATGACTTGTCCTGCCTATCTGGATTTTACACTTTTTTCAGATGGCCCTTTTGACGGGGGGCAGTGAGACTTCATTGTAGTGCAGATTTCCTTTACACGCTTGGTTGGTTCACCACAAAGGGCATATGCGTTTTTTCCTGAATATATTCAGGAAAAACGCATACGCCCTTTTTGGCCAAGTGCATCATTGTCGACATTCTGCCTTTTTTCCTGTGCCTTAACTGCAATTCCAGTCTACCTCCTGAAATCGTTTTCCTGAAATTCTGCCCCGCTTTCGAGTCCTCTTCGAAGACTTACTTCAATACATTTTTGGACGATAGCTGTCATTCATAACTCTGCAGATTTGTGAATTACAGTGCCCCTGAGCTCCTTTCCTAAACTCGCACTCTTGTGAGCTGGCCGCAAATCCGCAGGATTGCTTCAGGCCCTAATGTGTTTGCAGCCGGGAACGCTGAGCCTTTGGTTAATTCCTCTTCCTGTTGGGAAATGAGCGTTCCATTTACCCGTGCAGACACCTACAGCTAGTCTCTCATTGGTTCTCCC